>NC_140573.1:3497893-3870393 GCF_057381845.1 Rhamphochromis longiceps
GTGTGTTTTGGATCATTGTCATGTTGGAAGAACCCAGCCTCGTTTCATCTTCAAAGTTCTCACTGATGGAAGGAGGTTTTGGCTCAAAATCTCACGATACATGGCCCCATTCATTCTGTCCTTAACACGGATCAGTCGTCCTGTCCCCTTGGCAGAAAAACAGCCCCATAGCATGATGTTTCCACCCCCATGCTTCACAGTAGGTATGGTGTTCTTGGGATGCAACTCAGTATTCTTCTTCCTCCAAACACGACGAGTTGAGTTTATACCAAAAAGTTCTACTTTGGTTTCATCTGACCACATGACATTCTCCCAATCCTCTGCTGTATCATCCATGTGCTCTCTGGCAAACTTCAGACGGGCCTGGACATGCACTGGCTTCAGCAGCGGAACACGTCTGGCACTGCGGGATTTGATTCCCTGCCGTTGTAGTGTGTTACTGATGGTGACCTTTGTTACTTTGGTCCCAGCTCTCTGCAGGTCATTCACCAGGTCCCCCCGTGTGGTTCTGGGATCTTTGCTCACCGTTCTCATGATCATTTTGACCCCACGGGATGAGATCTTGCGTGGAGCCCCAGATGGAGGGAGATTATCAGTGGTCTTGTATGTCTTCCATTTTCTGATGATTGCTCCCACAGTTGATTTTTTCACACCAAGCTGCCTGCCTATTGTAGATTCACTCTTCCCAGTCTGGTGCAGGTCTACAATACTTTTCCTGGTGTCCTTCGAAAGCTCTTTGGTCTTGGCCATGGCGGCGTTTGGAGTCTGACTGTTTGAGGCTGTGGACAGGTGTCTTTTATACAGATGATGAGTTCAAACAGGTGCCATTCATACAGGTAACGAGTGGGGGACAGAAAAGCTTCTTACAGGAGACGTTACAGGTCTGTGAGAGCCAGAGATTTTCCTTGTTTGAGGTGACCAAATACTTATTTTACACCCTAATTTACGAATAAATTCTTTACAAATCCTACCATGTGGATTCATGGATTTTTTTTTTCACATTCTGTCTCTCACAGTTGAAGTGTACCTCTGGTGCAAATTACTGACCTCTGTCATCATTTTAAGTGGGGGAACTTGCACAATCGGTGGCTGACTAAATACTTTTTTGCCCCACTGTATGTCCATTGCTTTAAAAAAATACAATTCTTTTTGATACACCATGTGTTTTTACTACAGAGATCAACTCTTCACTTATAGGATCCCTCCAAATCCCTCCCTCAAGAATTGTGACGGGCTGCCAGAGTCAAGCAGGAGTCTGGCACACAAACACCATCAAAAAATATCCTACTGGGTCTAACTGCCACCACCTGTAACAACACCTGAAGGACAGGAAAACCTGAGGTTTGATAATTGACATTTTTGGCCATTTGAAGTCCCAGAGGAAGGACCACCTGGGAGGATGATCATGGTCAGTTTGATGACAGTGAAGATGATAACATTTTAGGGAAAACAATGAATGAAAAACTCTTTCACTGGCATGAAAGCTGTGAGGTTTATATACCTGTCATCTCTTAAAGAGATTTCCACCATAAAGTGACAATGTACAAACTGGTGTCTAAAAATTGACCTGGATGCAGTTTGTTGACCTCAGACTATTGACACTGATCCTGCCTGAACCTTTTTTCCTCCCTACGTCCTACTGATCTGAGAAAAACAGATTCCCTTTTCACTGGTTAACACCCTTTTTTGAGCGCTGACAGCACAATCCAGCAACCACAGACGCATTTTACACTACTTGCTGAAAATGTGATGGGCAAAGCCCAGAGTCAGTCCTCCAGGGTGATTGCTTCTGGCACAGGGCCCAATGTCTTAGTTTTTTTTTGTCAATGTCAACATGGAGCTTTGAGTGTTCCTCTTCAGAACTTTATAGCTTCTAAAAAGGATTTGGTTGTGTAACAGCTATTTCAGACAGGTTGTTGTTTGAACTCTCTTACACCTTCCTCACAGAGTAAGTCATAGTGAGTTACATCAGCTTCCTCCAGTTGGCCAAGTTCTTACGTTCTTGAGCAGAAGAATAGTTTCCTGAGAGTGAAACTTCCACCCTAGATGGAGTCTGCTGGCCACTCTGTTCTCTCAGATGCTCCTGAGACAATGTGGTTAAGGGCCTGACTCCAGCATGTGAGCCACCACCCTGCTCCCTTACTGGACACCAGATGCATCCATAATGATCCTTCGTTTGCTAGTCTTTACAACAGCTAACCTTTAACCAACTAGCCAGTCACCTGGCTTCTAAGTGATCCAGCCCTGGACATTTCCATAGAAGTCAAGTTTCAGAAAGTTCTCCAAATGAAAGCCAGGCTCTCAAACACGTAGGTAATCTGACCACTGAAGCTGCTATGCTTTCACAGCAGACATCCTGCTTATCCTTTAGTCTTATTTAACACTGTTCCTGTTTGGTCTATTAGAAAGTTCACCTTTACCACAAGAGTTTTTTCCCATCCTCCTGATGGATTTCTCCTCCAGGTCATCTTAAATTAGTTCTGTCATGTACCTCTGTATACCTCAGCATTCCCGCCTCTCGATCCAGCATCTTGAAAGGAAAAATACCAGAATGAGGAGAAGCGTAATATTCCCATGAAAGTGTGAATTTGTACATAGCCGCCCTTCCCTGTGCCTGGTTCTGCTGGAGATTTCTTCTAGTTAAAAGATAGTTTTTCCCTTCACACTGTTGCCAAGTGCTTGCTCACAAGGGGGTCATCTGATTGTTTTCAATCTGAGGGTTCTCTCTGTATTATAGTAGGAGGTTTACCTTACAATATAAATCACCTTGAGGCAACTGTTGTTATGACATAAATAAAACTGAAGAAAATTAAATGGAACTAAAATAGGCTGAGCAGTTAAAGACCACGGTTTCTTATACGTCTACTGTATGTGCATCAAAGATTTGAAGTACAGTCTAAATATGAGCACACAAAAATTCAGGCACAGGCAGAAAACAGCAGTAAGCACACTTGAAGCTCTCGGGAGATAAATATAATCAAGGAGGATATAAATGTGATCCATTTTTATAATGCGTCTATGAGATGAAGCATGGAGGAAAAAGAGACATATTTTTAGGTCACTGTGGAATCCGTTCTTGTACTGTAGACTCAGCAAAACAGCTGAATTCCACTCATCACTAACCAGAGAGAGAGACACTGGAATCCAATTTCATGAAAGCAAGTACACTCTGGGTTTACAAGTACCACCCCAGTCCATTACTGAATCTCGATGTTTATAGCAGAGAGCATCTTATTGGCACCATAAAACACCATCACTGTTACATTGATCCAGTTTTATCCACTGGCTGACTGGTCTGGGCACCAGCAGCCACTATCACTCAGACATGAGGCACTTCAGAGAGGTTGTCACAGCCCCAGAAAAGATGCGTTGAGACGGTTTTATCTCCACTTGCCAAGCCAACAGACTGCAGCTTTTGGCAGCAGATGTTCAGAGAATTCTCTTTTTCTTTTATTTATTTATCTGTTGAAGGTTAACTGATAATTTATGCTCTTTTTAACATCACACAAACACAAATCAGACCCTCATTTTCATGTCTACTAATGGGATCTATCCTACTTTTTCTGACTTCTAACTGCTATTTTTTATGTTAAAGCAGCATTTAAAGTTTTGCTGCATGATCATGCCCACTGCTCACCACCAGGACCTCAGAGGACTGGTAATAATGGCTCCTGAGGTCAGGTCAGAAGGCAGTAAGTACATAAAAACCTGACTTGGGGTCATAGCCTGGAGAAAATCCTTCATTGAGCCACATCAAGGGGATGTAAAAAATTTGTGTAATTCAGAAAAGTAGCTATCATTTAAACAGTCTCATTCAGAACTCTGTCATGCTCTTTCTTTGGATAGAGAATATTACTTTTTTCTCTACTCTCCGGGGTCTTTACGAAACACAAGTTATGTAATTTTAGTGTCATTACAGAGTAACTTCAACTGCCAAAATCACAAGGGGGCGCATGGTGCAGAGGCGATTTTGTCAGACCACATATGTCTGTGAAGGTTCTCAGTCATCCAGGTCATCGTAGTCAAAGGAGCTTGCAAAGAAAAGCGTCTGGACTTCTGTAAGTTGCTTGAAGACGTTTCACCTCTCATCCGAGAAGCTTCTTCAGTTCTAAGGTCAAATGGTGGAGAGTCCCAGATATAAACCTAGTGGGAGTGACCCCCCACAGAGGGACAAAAGGACCCCTGATGATCCTCTAATCGCCTGAGCCAAGGTGGGAAACTGGGTGTGGGTCCCAATCAGCCAGAGTTTAAGGTGAGCTCATTGTGAAACCTGGCCCCACCTTATCATGCGAATTCCTGAGGTCAGATGGCCCAGGATGTGAGTGGGCGTTAAGGCGTCTGGGGAGGGATCTCAAAACTGGATTATAGATGGCAGAGAGTTGGTGTCGTAAACCCCCGCCTCTGTTCAAAGATCGTCGCTCACAGTGGACATAGATGGCTTCTTTCACTCCTCTTTCAAACCATCTGTCCTCTCTGTCCAAAATGTGAACATTGGCATCCTCGAAAGAGTGACCTTTGACCTTAAGATGCAGATGGACTGCTGAGTCTTGTCCTGTGGAGGTGGCTCTTCTGTGTTGTGCCATGCGCTTGTGAAGTGGCTGTTTGGTCTCTCCAATGTAGAGGTCTGAGCATTCCTCGCTGCACTGTACAGCATACACCACATTGTTAAGTTTGTGTTTTGGCGTTTTGTCTTTCGGGTGAACCAGTTTCTGTCTGAGCGTGTTGCTGGGTCTGAAATACACCGGGATGTCATGCTTGGAGAAAACTCTCCTGAGTTTTTCTGATACACCGGCTACATAGGGGATGACAATGTTGTTGCGTCTGTCCTTCTTATCCTCCCTCGCTGGTGTCTGGTCTTCTTTTCTGTGCCTCTTTGCTGACTTTAAGAACGCCCATTTAGGATAGCCGCACGTTTTGAGTGCTTCCTTTACATGTGTGTGTTCCTTCTTTTTTCCTTCAGGCTTAGAGGGAACACGTTCTGCCCGGTGGTGTAGGGTCCTGATTACTCCAAGTTTGTGTTCCAAAGGGTGATGGGAGTCAAAGAGGAGGTACTGGTCCGTGTGTGTGGGCTTCCGGTAAACTTCGATGTTGATTTTGCCGTTCTCTTCGATGTGCACAGCGCAGTCCAGGAAAGGCAGACAGTTGTCCTTTGTGTCTTCCCTGGTGAACATACTGACATAAAAAAGTAAAGATGACACATTAGAGAGAAGGGTGCATCTAGACCCTTTCATCATACCAAATATCAGACTTAAAGCTATTGCTTGGACACATTTAGACTTTGCTTTTTAAACCACCTAAGAAATCCACCTGAGCTCAGATTGGTATATTTGGGGTAACTGTACTATGGCAGCTTGAAATTTTGGATTTTGATTGATTGTGAAAAAGGTGTTTGTTTCCGTTTTAAAGTAGAATACATGTTTTATAGCCTGCTTCTTTAGTTTTATTGTTAATGTCATTTTTGCGGCTAAAATGTGCAGACAGTGCTATTTTTGCAGTTCATCTTATTGCATAATTTGTAACAGTTTTACAGCACAAACTTTTGGGATAGTTTTAAAAATTACAATTTGTATTTACCCAGGTTATCTTTCTCTGATATTAAAACTTGTTTAATACTCTGAAAAATTGAAGTGTGAGAAATATAAAACTGCAAAAAACTAAGAAATCAGGAAGGGGCAAAATACTTTTTCACAGCACTGTACAGGAGTCATACAAATACGATTCACTGAAGTTTAGTAAACAGTGATTCTAAATTGTTCATTACTGTGTCAGAGTGTTGTGTCTGAATGTTTAACCCTGTGATGGACTAACAACCTGTCCAGAGTTTACCGTGGACAGCCAGGAACAAGGATGACTGATGGATGAGTGGAATATGTTGAGCTTTCTGGACCGCTGTTGTACACAGTTTAGAGATGTGAACAGAAAATCTAATTCTAGCAATTTGATTCTAATCAAGTGTTTATTCTCAGGAAAATAAAACTTCTGTAGTCCAGTTAAAGTGTGGGAAATCAGTGATTCATCATTCACGCTCATGTCTGGCTGTGTAATGGCTGACTCAAAGTGCTGTTTCTCAACCCCCGTGCACTTAAGACAGCCAGACGAAGGAATACAAAAAGGTTGTTTTTCTAATACATTACACATGTTGAAAAGCAAATATGTTTTACTGAAATTTGGAGTTAAACTGGTGTTTATGTCTTGTAAGCATGACCCTCCCTAACACAACAAATGTATAATTATCATTAGCATGAGTGATCATAAGCTGTTACTGTATATAAAAAATGGAAGTACCCAACATTGCCCTTTAATAATAGCTTTTTTAAACCTGAGTAGTAACCTCTGCCAGGTTAGTTTCTTGGAGCCAGAAGTAACCAAGTTTGGAGGCTGGAGTTCCAAGTTTTGGCAAGTAAGCTTTTCTACAGGTTGCATGAACAGTTAAACATTCTGACACCCATACATTCCTCCACAAACCCAGTTTGTACTCTACTAATAAAATATTAGAATTAAATCAAATTAAATGTGGCTTACCACAAAGTGCAAACTACAAAATAAATATTGTTTTCTACTATTCCTGATTTTGAAGTTTTTGTGAATAATATTCAGGATAAAACTTGACAGTGCACAGTTGGGATTAGTAACCAAACCCAGAAGGTCCGATCCCGCAGAGAATTACTTTTCAAAACAAATACCAACGATAAAAGATGGAGGCTGCCCGTGTGGTGTCTGTGCACAGTGCCTAATCACAACAAAAGGTGTTTTTTCCAAGAACAGGTGGGAGATTCCTAAAAAGGGGGTAGTGTTTTTGTGAAAAATGCATTTGTGATTAAGCATTTTGCACACGCAAAATTTAATGTAACACTGCTGTGCAGTGTTAGGACTACCTACATGCTTTACATTTCGAGTGATTTGGCCCAAGAACCACAAAGGAGCAGGACTGGCCAAAAAGTACATAGTCATGTATATGTAAGTGTCAGAACTCTGTAAAAATAATAACTTTTGAACTTCAATAAAGTTAAAATCCAGTATATGGAATGTAGACATTGTGTGCCTGAAGATGAATAAATATCTGTCATAGCTGAGAAAATCCAAGTCCACATATAAATGTAAATATAGCTGAGAAGGAGTTTTATATTTTTTTTTACCGATTTCTGGTATTGAGCAGGGTCGGGATCATCAACAGGGAATATTCTTTACAGGAGCTAAATGAGATGACACATGGCAGGAATACAGAAGACAGGCTTAGACTTAATTTACTGGCTCCTGTGCAAGCAGGCAGCTTGACAAGGTGAGAGAAAGCAGAGAGAATTTATTCAACTGAAGAAGATTAGCTCCTTTGTGAATATCTCACATTTTCTAATAAGTAACTTAACACCTCCTTCTGATTCAGATATTCTCTGCCGAAGGATTTGAAAGCTAACTGATTTATGGAAAAGACATACACTCTTGTCTTACACTTTAGGCATGGATCACATTTATATGGCAAGTGAAGAGTGAATACCTGAGTCTCTGCAAGAGGGATTACCTATATAATTAGTGTGCAGCTGAACTTGTCAGAAAATGTGACACAAGTAGATTTTCATCTAAATCAGCTCATCAAATCAGGTTGCATTAACTTCTCAAAGGTTGGAACAATTTAAATTCAACTTCCATCCAATTCATGCTGTCCATTTAAAAAAGAAGTGGATTTTTTAAACATCAGCCAAAAGTCATGTTTCCACTGCAAAAACTTAACGAATACAGGAAGTTGTAGTTCCCCCCTGACCCCCTTCAGCTGCCTCTCTGCCCTGTGATGGTGACGCTGCTGCTCAGTGGCTTTTATTTTTCTTTCCTTTCAAATCAAGCCACTGTTACAGAATGCACAATTAGCATATTTAACAATTATTTTGCTACTGCTGCTGCTGCCATGGCTGTCCTTTCATTATCATCAACTCAGCTGATGTTTTGGTTCATGTTACTTTATTTTTCTAACAATGCTTATGCAAATTCATCACCTCTTACCCATCTCTAGCACCATGTTGGTATTACTGACTAGTTTTCCTTTTTTCCTCTCCTCGTCTTCCTCTTTTTCTGTTCTCTTCTTCGTTGTTGGTTTGTTACCAATTTTGCATTCCTGCTCATCACATCTCATAGCTTGCGCTCAGACACACACACACACACACACACACACAAACATACACACACACACACACACACATATGCATACTTCTAAACTTTCTAATCTAAGTTATAAAGGTGTTTATCAATGATACAGCACATCCATAATGCATATAAACTTTTTCTTGTCTTCCACTGTGTAATTTTTAAGTGCTTTTTTATATACGGGGGAGCATACACAATCTACTACAAAGTAAATCTTTGTATATTTTCTGTGCAATTAGGAAATAAAATGTGCTGGAATTTTCAGGTTTACTGGTTGTGAAATTAACACTAATCAAAGTAACCTCCAATGATATAATTATAAATAATTATTTGCAAATAATGGCATTTGACCAAAATAATTATGCAAAACTTCAAGTAAACAGAAAGGACAATGCAGAAAGAGGGATCTGAAAGCTAAAAGCTCTGCCTCCCACCCTACTTTAAAGACTTGTGCAGCTGTTGTTAATCCCAGCAGTGTGTGTGTGTGTGTGTGTGTGTGTGTGTGTGTGTGTGTGTGTGTGTGTGTGTGTGTGTGTGTGTGTGTGTGTGTGTGTGTGAGTGAATCAGTGACTTGGTTCTCTAGCATCATTTAAATACTTGAAACACAAAGAAACTAAATGAAGCCCCTGTGGAATGTCAAAAACAGGTTTCCTATCTGTCCGTCTGACTTGATATTCACAGCTTCTAGTTGTCTGTAACGGGCCATATGAGCGCAAACTGAAACATAACTAAAAGCCACCGATGTGCCTTTTTCCCCATAGGTCCGTCTCAAATGAAATGCTTTACAGGTTTTAAAGTGCACTTATGGTGAGTGCAGAACCACTTCTCCTTCTCAACAGGACAGTTTGTTGGTTGATCCATCCCAGATATACATGCAGCTGATGAGCATGCCCCTTGGATGGAACCCTGTGGAGGTTTCCATGCATGTCTAACTAAGAGGAGATCCCTGAGCAGGCTCTGAATATGTTGCAGGGATTATACATTCCATCTCGCCTGACCTCAGAATCTTAAATGAGATTGTGGATTTTGTTGCTACAGAGAGAAGTCCTAGCACCACGATCCAGACCAAGTAGTCCGGGAACTAGACGCATGTTTCTGATAGCGTAAAGCTAAAAAGAATATTTATATATAATACTGAAAGTTTCACTTCTTTCTGTGCACATGGACTGAAACCTTTTCTCACTCAGAGACAAACAGCCCTCTTAAAAGTGCAGCACATCTACAGCCCTTCACAGATTCTAATGCACTGTGGCAGTTCTGCTGTCTATAAAAAGCTTTATTTTGCCACACAGTTGAAGTCTGCAGCACATCAGACAGACACACACTGGACAGCAGGGCCTGTGTAAGGCTAGAAGGATCGAACCCAGATGGTCCAGTTCTTTGTCAACTGGCACTGAGTTTCCTAATTATTATTCGTGTGAAGAGAGGCTCCTCTTTGAGCCTGATAGCACTGGCTGACGTGGCCTGAGGCGAGGCCAAGGCTGACCCTGAAAACACAGCAAAACAACAGAGCCATTCTCCATGCCAGAAATATACACACACGTTCAGTGGCCTGTTTGATTAAGACTTATCTAAAAAGCCGAAGCATCTGTGGTGGATGCTACAGCTTAAAATGCCTGTTTCAACTTCTCAACACCATTTCATGAATCTACAAAAAAAGGCAAACACTCTAAATTTAGAAAAAGAGAAATCAGACTCACACACTGAAAAGTACACACACAGTCACGTGCTGGCACTGAAACAGCAGCAGTTATTTATGTCAGTGAATGAAACTTTTATAGTCTTCAGCCTTATTCTGTGTGAAGTGCGCTGATCTTCAGTGTCTTTGTTCACTCACACTTTGCAAAACACAGTTTAGCCTACAATGAACACACTGTGTAAGCTCCGTCATTTATATACACTGATATACAGGGCTCTTTTTAGACAAACACCATACTGAATGAAGCCTTCTAGACTACAGTGTGTGCGACTGAAGCTGGAATCTGAAAATTGGTGACATGGGTCAAATTATTTTGGTCTTGAATTTATGCACCCTAACCCTAAAATTCAACTGAACCTCAAAAGTGAGGTAGAGTTAAAATAAAGAAATTAAGTGGACTGCCATTAAGTTCACATTCTTGCTCTGAGGCAGCATTGCTAACCAACATGCCGTCATGCCGCTGTGTGTTTTTAAATGATTTCATTTAACCCTTTAAGACCTACCATAGAACCAAGTCCGCCAGAGCTTATATTATATTTTTACCTGCTGTGGAGCCATTTTTGGGAGCATTTGAAGTTGCTATACATCAATACAACCATTATAGCCCAGATTTTAATAATATGTATTCATTAAGTGCATAGTAATTACATAAATTGCAAAAAAGTGCAATAAACTACAAAAAAAATTGAAAATCGTTTTTGTTTTTTAACATATATTTCTAGTTAGAGAAATTTAAGAGGCTTATCCCTCAAAACTGTAAATACAAAAAAGTTGCACAAAATAGTTTCCCACCACAGGAAATTTATTTTGAGTGTCTTCATAGTTTTATTTTTGAAATACACCAATTTTTATACACTGCAGGAAAAACGAAAATAAATATTATACTGCAAATTTGCAAAAAAGCAGCATATGCATCAAAATAAACTATTTCCAGCAGTGCAGTATGAGTCCTAAGCATCCCAGAAACGACACAGAAAGTCATAAAGTCAAAGATAACTTTTAAAAAGACGAGTATAGGCCCTGAGGACCTGATAGTAAAAAAGACTACATTTCCGCGAAAATGACGTCACTTCCGGTTTCGGGCAGGTAATGGCGGAAATGCAAAAGTTCGCGCTGACGTCTATTCCAACGTAGGAAGTGTTATGAACAGCTGATCGGACCGGCACAGCGTGTTTCTGGAATATTATGTTTTTGTTCCTGCAAGCGCTTTTTATGCAGTTTTTGCAAAGCTTTATGTGGAAGGAAACCGTGACCGAGGACAAGCTGATGGCATAAGATGTGAGTACAACTCCTCCGGTTTCATATGCAAAAAAATTTTTGCGCTAGCTTACGTGGTTGCAGTGCTACTGGGATTTAAAAATAGTTACGCAAAACAGAGCGTGCCCGCTCCGATCGGCTGTAAAGGGTTAAAGGCAAAGAAGCTACCTAAATTTACCAGGCCATTTGTGAAAAAGTCATCATGAACCTGTAACTGGTTGTGCCACCCTTGACAGTAAGAGCTGCAGTCCAGCATTTGCGATAACTGGCAGTGAGGCTTTCACATCCCTGTGGAGGAAGTGCGATGTAAGTGCGATAAATATGCAAAAATTAAGAAATCTGGAAGGGGGCAAATACTTTAGGCGATCGTGGCTCAAGAGTTGGGAGTTCGCCTTGTAATCGGAAGGTTGCCGGTCCGAGCCCTTAGCATAATCATAGTTAGAGGGAATACAAGAGTGTAAGGAAAAGTCAAGGACATGGCAAAGGTGGCATTAACAAAGGGCACAGTTATCCATCCAATTAAATTTATAACCCACATTAAGCACTTTTGGCAGTCTGCGTTGTAGAAATTGAAAAATGGAGGATGTGTGTCTTCGAGCATGCCCCCTTAGCACATACACACACTCTGTACTCCTCAATCAAAGTCCTGGAAGAACCATTTTAAGGGAAACCAATATGCAAGGAAAACATCATTAGCAATTTTACAATTTCATGCATCAGTGCTGGGAACATGTCTCTGGAAGACAGGAGGGCATGGACAAAAGGTAAGAGGCCCCACTCTCTCTGCGACAAACACATGAATGAGGTAGAGGAAAGTGAATTCTCCCCCTTCACTGCATCAGTGGAGTACATTACTCAGCTCTTGCTTCTTGCAGCCTTAGTTGGGCAGAATCAAGAACTAACATCTCCTCTTTGCGCTTGTATAATGGGGAATCTAAAGGTGTTCAAACAGGACTTTAATATCACCAACCATTCCCATTTTATTACGGTGTATCCATATAAATGGCCCACCCTGTCCAGTACCATCACTGCAGCTGACCAATCACACTCCTGACTGGTCTGGGGCCAGGCATGAACCGAACTGCAGATCCTTTGCCTGAATTCCTCCTTTTCCTCCAGGCGAAAAGGAAACAACCACCGTCCAGGGCAAATGAGGGGCTGGTTAAGAAACTCCTGGAAATTTTCAAAAAACAAATTCTGCTGGGTCCAGTCTGGCTGGATCGTTCTGTCACAATCTGCCAGCAGTAAAACACGCCACTTGCCCTATAGAACAATAACCAGCAAAAAGCACTGGTCATCGTGTTTCCAATACAATTAATGCTTTAGCCACAGAATAAAAGCAGTGTAGCCCTACCTGACATCTACAACAGAGTATTAGGGCCACGTTAAAAACAAAAATATTTGAGAATAAAGTCAAAGTCTATTTCAAGAAAAAAGTTGAAATGTGAAGAGTATAATTGTTGTTTCAAGACAAACTACCATGGCTGCTTTCTCCTCTATATAGCAGCCATGGCAGCTATCAGAATCTGTTATTTATAAGGAAATGATTTCTCACACAGTGTGGTGATAAGTATAAGAATGTTTAAAAGATGGTGCAGAAAGCTGCAGCTGGTCAGAAGAAAAAAAACACACAAACTTGGAAGAGTTGTCTGGATTAGTACAAAATAACATGGCTGACAATTGACAATGATACCGATGGTTGTGTCAGAAGACAAGATAGCCTGGCTGGTCAAGTTGTTTCACTAACTCATCTACACAAGACATTTTGTAGAAGGCATAGGAGCTGTGAAAGTTTGCCTTGAAACAATAACTGTAAGCTCCCCATTGTGACTTTTTTCCTTTTTTCTTGAAGTAGAATTTGAATTCCAATCTCAAAATTTCAACTTTATTCTTATCTCTATAATTTTACTCAGGTGTCAGTGTGTCATCAGTTAGCTGACTGCAGCTGGTCCAAAATGCTGCAGCACGGTTACTAACTGGCACACGCAAGCAAGACCACATATCGCCTGTACTAGCATCCTTACACTGACTGCCAGTTAGTTTTCAAATTGATTTTAAGATTTTATTATTGGGTTTAAAGGTGTTGCATGGGTTAGCACCCTCATACCTTTCTGATCGTTTAAATTGGTACACTGCTGCAAGATCGCTGAGGTCTGCAGATCAAATGCTCCTGGCTGTCCCAAGGTCCAGATTAAAGCACAGAGGAGCAAAGTTTCGGGCCTTTTCTGGAAACTGCCCCTAAATTGTGGAATGAACTGCCCCTTCACAACAGGACCTCCCCAACATTGGACACTTTCAAAACCCGCCTGAAAACCCACTTTTATTCCTTGACTTTTAAATCAGAATGCATTTGTACTACTTGTATTTGTCTTAATTCTTCCTCAAATCTTCTCATTTTATGCTTGTTTTTCTTAATTTTTATCATGTCTTCCTATGTTTTTATCTCTTTTGATTATCTTAAATGTACAGCACCTTGATCAACAGTTGTTGTTTTAAATGTGCTATATCAATAAATTTGACTTTGACTTTCTAAATACAATGTACACAGTAGTTTATTTTATCATACTGACCTGGTAGGGCAATATTTTGACAGCATAGAATGAAACTATCCATGTTTATCCCCAAGATTAAAGGCCTCTTGTATCCATTTCTACTAGTCTGTTGTTGTTCAAGCACCAAATTTTCTTTGGTAAACTCTGCCAAGTCCGCTGAGTCAAAAAATCGAATAAATAATCCATAAAGGTCATTATTTCTGCATATCTGAACACATGCATGCTTGCAATGTACTTGTTCTTAGATTGATATTTAAGAAAGAACAAAAGTAGCAGAGACAGTGAGATGATGAGGGATCTGTTGCTTCTATAGTCAGCATTTGATTTATGTTCATATCACTATAATTACAGTAAATTTATTCCTCGCTTTGGCACGAGGCCATCTTGCAGCTGTGTTAACAGCCCCTCTAAATCAAATTTGGGCCTGAAAGCTGGCTTGTGTTTGTGTCACGGCACGGGAAAGAAAGGGCCTTGATAAAGCTACTGTATCATAGCCACCTTCAGGCTATTTCGCAACAAAAGCACATTGAGGGAGAGTGCTTCCATAAGCGTGTGTCCCAGAGGTCACACACAATCAGTATGACGTCAAAGCCCATGGCTATGGTGACACAAGGAGGTATCAGCAGAAAACCCTCTGCTGAGTTGGAAAACATCAATGACGTAAAGGGCAGAGTTGCTATAACGCCCAAGGGAGATAGAGTTGTCTTTGCGTGCTACAAGGTGAACTTAGATATAGCCAGTGCTTTCCACCTTTGAACCTCCAATGATTGACTGGAGACATAGATACAAATCTTTCCTTTCTCCAATACTGACCGTTTACTGTATATATCTGTATATAATGATACTGGTCTATGTAAGTTAAGTCTAATTGCATAGCCGGACCCCGTGTATACAGCGGAATGCAAAGGGTTGGGTAACTCTGAGTGAGTTAACTTCAGCGGCTCAGTTATTTATGCATTCCATGATATTCTCTCATTTTTCATATTGACAGTTTGGACCCAAGCAGCACCATCTACAATTCAGCCTGTGGTGTCCTTATATAACCAATCTTTAAAAATATTGGATAAAAAATCTGTTCGGTGGCATCACTGTCACATTTTAAAGAAATATAATCTACTTAGTTTTAAGAGTTTTAATCATTTTGTGTTTTCTTAAATTAGTTTTTAAATGTATAAATAGGATGGCCCCAGAGTGTCTCAATAGATACATCCAGAGACAAGATAGTAATCGTATTACTAGGAGCAAGGTGAACGGCAACTGCAAGATATCATATCGCAGATCTACATTCAGTTAGTCAGCTTTTTCCATACAGGCCTGCCATCTGTGGAACACACTTCCAACCGAAATCAGATTGATTACAGACACCAGATCCTTTACATTGAAGGTTAAAGTTTGGTTAAAGGGAAATCAGAGATGTAGTCATTTTAACTAATGATTTTAATTTTATTTTAAATTATTATCTATTAATTGTATTCATGATGTAATTTGGTTTTATGAAAATGTATGTTTTATTGTGAAATGTACCTATTTTGATTGTAAGCCCAACAAGGGACAATTGTTGAAAATTAGCAATAGCTATAAACGTATGTGTGTTACATCAGTTTCATGTTTTGTACTTGCACTATGTTAAACTGCACTGTCCCTTTTAAATAAATAAAGTCAAATTCAAACACAGCCCATGACAGAGAGCCTGGAAAGGGGAAGGTATGCTCTGGAGAGAAGAGGAATGAAAGTCAGTCAAGCAAAACAAAATACTTGCGTGTAAATGAGAGGAAGATGTGTATCTGTTAGTAGATAGTAGAGGTGGGGAAGAAGAACGAGTTTAAATACTATATTACAAATACAAAGCACTGGACAGAGCACAAAAGGGGTGAAAATGAGAGCGCAGGCGAGGTGGAGATGAGTATGAGGGTGACAGGAGTGAAAGGGAAGGTTTACAAGATGGTTTTGAGAACTGCTGTGATATATAGTTTGGAGGTTTGAATGTTGTTGTGGACCGAAGATAGATATAGATATATCTATCGATCTATCTATATATATCTCTATCTCTATCTATATATATATTTTTTATCTTTTAATAAAAATGTTATATCTGGGGATGAATGGAGTGCTCTTGCAGCTCACTCTCCCAGAGACCAGAAAGTTGTAATGCTCTTCTTGACTGCTAATGAATGGCAGAAACTGCTATTTAACAACAGGCACAAAGAATAATGAAAAAGAAGCGAGAGCAAAGAGAAGATTGCACACCAGCAAGCATTGTGTAAACAACGGCTCCAAATGACCTGCAAAACTGGCTTTAAAATTGAGGTGAAAACTGTATATTTCTTAGACCTCGAAGGTATGTGCATGGTGAGCAAACGCTGAATGTAAGTATGACTTTGTTTGCATGAAAACTCCGCAGGGCACCTTTTCCCCCTGCTAAATCAATCTGTATTTTCATTACGCACACACTTTATGAAGGAAAATTACAAAAATAAATCATTGTTACAATGCCAGCAGGAACTAAAGAGTGCAGTGTTGATGGGTATTTTTGTCCCAGAATGGAGCACACAAAGACACTGGAGCCAACGCTTTTAAGCTACAGCTTAAATAAAATGTGAAAACCAAGCTGAACTCACTACATGAACTTGTAAAAATGCTTTTTTGGCTCTGCAGCCCCTCTGAATCTTTTCATGTCATATTGAGTATCCGGTTCCACAGTAATTACTTATTTGCTGTCGTAACTGTGCAGGTTTTGCTTCGTTTAATAGTTTTGGATGTGTAGTTGGTGATCATAATGCTGTTTTGAGTTATAAAGTTTACTTCCTCTGTTCTGTTTCACCCGCTCCATTTGAGGTTTGACCTAACAAAGATGATATCAGTGAACTATTTGATAACCAAACCTCACACTGCCAAGAATGATTAAAGCATTTCACCTCTAATTAGAGCAATAAAAAACGACCCTCACTGCTGTCGTCTCTAAGAGCAGCCTGTATATCCACCGTGCTGTGGGGACAGTGATACTCTTACTTTCAGCTTGATCAACAACATTGGCAGATGGGGCAAGTGGAGAGCTGCACCTCAAATGAGAAGCATTGTACAACTGCCATCTGGTGAAGTGATTCCAGGTCCAATTAAAGGAAACAAGTCTCTCGCTAACTTCGGGGGAATATGGAATGCTGTTCCTGCTTTTCTGACCTCGGAAATAACAGTTTGTCTCCACACACCTGTGGCAGGTCACATCAGGCCTGACCTTGCTAGCTGTTAGCATTCAGTCCACTTTTGTCACGCTGACCTCAGGTGAATTGCACCTCCGGTGTCGCTGATAGAAAAATATAAAAGTCATTAAGCTAAGCCGACTGCTCGCACACTCACATAACAGTACATTGGTGTGGTGTTAAAGTAAACAAACCCACTGGTAAACAACCTTAATTATTTATCACAATAATGCAGCTAAACTGGCTCCGTGAGGTGCCTCCGTCATAGCACAGTCAGAAATAAAATCCATTCAGACCGTAATTTGCTCGCCACAAGCCAGCTAAGCTGCCTAATTGGAGGCCCAAAGCAACAGGGTTTTGTTATGAACAGCAGATTGGATTAAGGCTTGGCTGTAGAGAAGAGATTCTAAAGATACTGTTCAGGGGATTGCTCTTAAGGATGTGAATATCACATCAAAAGGGATTTGAAAGTCAGTTGGCGGTGGATGTGTGCACTGAGGCTGTGCGTCTTCACGTTCCAAAGAAAAGGAGCGGTGGAACTCAAATCTGGAATCACAATATCACTGTGGAGCAAGAATATCAGCACATTAATTACACCTCGGCCAAATAAACTCAGTCCTGACTTGCTTAATAAAGACCACATGCATAATGCAAGGATTGTGTCTTTAGCTGAGGTAAAGAGGCAGCCGTAACATAGAGGGAGAGGGAAAACACCGATGGGACACAGTAGAATGAAGCCTGAGCTTAGCTGTTGTTATATAGACAACTGGGCAATTAGAGTTCAGCAGGTGGGTTTTAGAATATAAAGGCTCATGATGATGTTGTACAAAAGTCTCAAGACACCTTTTTGAAAGGAATGTTTTTTGTTTAACCACTAAATACTGACCTATGTATCATTAAAGCATGATAAGGGATCTGCAAGTGTTGTGTCTACACATAACAGCGAACTTGGCAAATACCAGATTTTAAATTGTATCTTTAGGCACTCTATTACTAGCAGCCTGTTGCAAAAACACATTTATTCCACTGTCTTTAGCCAAAGATAACACAACTTGGCAGACACCAACAAGGTGATTCTCAAAATGTATTAGGCAAAAACCTGGCATACCTCACTGTGGTGTGCAGCGTGTCCTTGATAAATTAGAGACAACTGTACAAGAGGAGGACAAAAGAAGTGACAGAGCTAAAACAAACAAAAAACAAACTATGAACAGTTTCTGAAAGCCATGTACTTAAGAAACAGGAAAAAAAAATTTAAAAAAAATTAAAAAAAAAAAAAAAAAAATCCAGCAACGACCTGACACAGGACCTGAGAGATACATCTGGACCTTCAGTAGATCCATGTACTGTTCACCAAAACCTCACCACAAATGGTCTCAGTGAAAGGGTGGCTATCAAGAAGCCATTTTTTAGGAAAGGAAACGGGGAGAAAAGGCAGATTTCTATAAGAACTGAAACTACAATCCATGCCTGACAGAGTGGTGAATCCAAATTTTACATATTTGGTTAAAAGTTTACTAAAATTAATTAAAATACAAAGAATATCAGGAGAGAACGCTCAACAGTGAGTGTCTGCAGACATCTGTAAAACACAGTGATGCTGTCATGATCCAGGGCTGCATTTTGTCAAAATTCATTGAATTATGAACACAGAAAAGTACCATCAGATTCACCATGCAATACCATATGGAAAGCACCTGGTTTCCAACAGCTTCGGTATTTAGCATGATTTAGCATTTTAGGGAGCATAAAGGCAGTAATGTTTTTTTAAATGTAACATCTACTTATATCTTCTTAAATTCAGTTGGGATCACAGATCCTGAAGTTCAGTTCACCTGACACTCGGACCGGCAGCCGCCATGGGTGTTATGAGTGGCTGTGTGCAAGGGGATACAGCAGACAGGGGAGACAGAGCAACTAGAGAAAACCAAACAAGGAGCCAGAAACAGAAACAAAAAAAAAAGCCCGGAAAGCAACATAACAAAACACAAGCTCACGACAGGCGCAGGCGGCCAGGAAAAACAGTTCACAGAAAGTTCAGGGGGCTGGCCCGGCGGCTGACGGCCCAAGAGCCCAGAAAACAGTCCAGGGGGCCGGGCAGGCGGCAGGCACCGGCGGCGAGGGAGCAGACCAGGAGGCCGGGCGGGTGGGCGGGAGGCACCGGCGGTGACCGAGCAGACCAGGAGGCCGGGCGGGTGGGCGGGAGGCACCGGCGGCGACGTAGTTCAGGGGGCCGTCCATGACTGCAGCGTAGTTCAGGGGGCCGTCCATGACGGCAATGACGTCCGATCATTGGCCTGGAAAGCGGCCGAGCAGGACGAGCAAGACGAGCAGGACGAGCAAGACGAGCAGGCCCAGACGGCATGGGGACCTCAGGCGCAGACGAAGCTGAACACTCGGAGGCTGGACCAGGCAGAGCTGCAGAGGCTGGACCGGACCAGGCGGAAGCAGATGCTGCGGGATGTTGAGGTTGCAGGCGGTGGAGGCGGTGGTGGCTGAATGGCCTCGCCAGAACCGTCGGCAGACACTGGGATGTGCTGGCTGGGTCCTCCCGGATCCCCAGCTGACAAGGCAAGAGGCTGAACGGGCCCCTCGGACCCTCCAGCGAAGACAGGAGGCCGAAGCGGTTCCTCGGACCCTCCAGCAGGAAGAGACGGCTGAAGCAGTTCTCCAGAACCCCCAGCGGGAGCAGACGACTGAAGGGGCCCCTCGGACCCTCCAGCGGAGACAGGAGGCAGAACGGGCCCCTCGGACCCTCCAGCGGAGACAGGAGGCTGAAGCGGTTCTCCAGGATCCCCAGCGGGAACAGACGGCTGAAGCAGTTCCTCGGACCCTCCAACGGGAATAGACGGCTGAAGCGGTTCTCCAGAACCCCCAGCGGGAACAACAGAACAGAAGATTGAGGAGAGGAGCGACGGTGGCGTCGTTTCCTTCTGAATGAGGGAACTGGCGGAGAAACAGAGACCTCTTCATCGTCCGACCACATAGCTGCCAGGAAAAACGCAGGCGAACGAGAACCCGGCTGGTGTGGGGAGGGAGAGGAAGTCCGTGGCAATGTTGAGACAGAAGGAGAATGTGTGTTGTCCTGGGGCAGCGGTGGGGAAGATGTAGTGAGTGAGAGAGCAAGCTCACCAGCCTTGACTTGCTCTCTCCAGGCAGTAATGGTGCTGTCCAACTTAGTGTCCTTAGTAAACTGAGAAAGCTGAGGGTTATGGCGAATGATGGCATCTACTGCACTTAGCCCGACTACCATAGTCCGTAAATCCTGTGACTGGGCAATGCGGTCGAGCAGGCTCACCATCCGCATCATCTCACCGTTGAACTCCGAGGAAAAAGAGTCTGCAGGGTCCATGTTCTGGTCGCAATCTTCTGTTATGTGTGGCTGTGTGCAGACAGGAATAGGACCCAAGGTGCAGACTCCGGAGACAATCGTGAACTCAAAACAGCTTTAATGTTAAACTCACATATAACATAACTGGGAAAAAAATCAAAATACACTTACACCGGAGGACTGACAGACCACACAGCTAGGTAAACGGTAGATCACGACACGGACACAGAGAAACACAGGGCTTAAATACACAAAGGGAGCAATCAGGGAATGAGTAACAGGAGGGAAACACAGCTGGGGCAAATCAGGCCTAACGAGACAAGGGGAAGCGAAACCACACACATTAACATGAGACATGGACTTTCAAAGTAAAACAGGAAACATAACACAGACTCACAGGCAGGCACTATAACAAAGGGAACAGAGACGTGGGACCAGGGCAGACACAGACACTGACTGGACACGGGGATATCGCAACTAAGGATACACAGAGACGCGAACTAGACAAGGGGATACAGCTGACAGGGGAGACAGAGCAACTAGAGAAGACAGAGACATAAACCATAAGACAGAACTCAAAGAAACCAAAGACTGGAAATAATAAATAATAAACTCAAAAACCTTGGGTCAACCACCCAGGCATCCTAACAACGGGCCTCTGCTCCTCCTGCCTCCCCTTTCCCTCATCCACCTGCTGGCCTCCACCACTTGCTAATGTTACTGAATCTGTGGAAGCTCCGCGATGCCACCACACGAAGTAAAGAATAACGAGCCTATCTAAATCCCAGTAACGATTAATGCGTTCCTGATTTTGGCATAATAACTAGTTACCGTGCTCGTTACCACAATAATAACGTAGTTACTGTAACGCGTTACTTAATAAGTCCCTACACTGACCTCCATCCATCCATCCATCCATCTTCATCCGCTTTGTCCGGGGCCGGGTCGCGGGGGCAGCAGCCTAAGCAAAGAGGCCCAGACCTCCCTCTCCCCAGCCACCTCCTCCAGCTTATCCAGGGGAACACCAAGGCGTTCCCAGGCCAGCCGAGAGATATAATCTCTCCAGCGTGTCCTGGGTCTGCCCCGGGGCCTCCTCCCGGTGGGACATGCCTGGAACACCTCACCCAGGAGGCGCCCAGGGGGCATCCTTGTCAGATGCCCGAACCACCTCAGCTGGCTCCTTTCGATGTGGAGCAGCAGCTGCTCTACTCTGAGCCCCTCCCGGATGGCCGAACTTCTCACCCTATCTCTAAGGGAGAGGCCAGCCACCCTTCGGAGGAAGCTCATTTCTGCCGCTTGTATCCGCGATCTCGTTCTTTCGGTCACTACCCACAGCTCGTGGCCATAGGTGAGGGTAGGGACGTAAATCGACCGGTAAATTGAGAGCTTCGCTTTTACACTCAGCTCCCACGACGGACGGACCGGTGCAGCGTCCGCATTACTGCAGCTGCTGCCCCAATCCGTCTGTCGATCTCCGGCTCCCTTCTCCCATCACGCGAACAAGACCCCGAGATACTTGAACTCCTCCACTTGGGGCAGGAACTCATCCCCGACCCGGAGTGGGCACTCCACCCTTTTCCGGCTGAGAACCATGGCCTCAGATTTGGAGGTGCTGATCCTCATTCCCGCTGCTTCACACTCGGCTGCGAACCGTTCCAGTGCGAGCTGGAGGCCTTCACCCGATGAAGCCAACAGAACCACATCATCTGCAAAAATCAGAGATGAGATTCTGAGGCCACCAAAGCGAAAGCCCTCCGCCACTTGGCTGCGCCTAGAAATCCTGTCCATAAAAATTATGAACAGAACCGGAGGCAAAGGGCAGCCCTGGCGGAGCCCATCACCCACCAGGAACGAGTCCGACTTATTGCCGGCAATGCGAACCAAGCTCTTGCAACGGTTGTATAGGGATCGAATGGCCCGTAGCAATGGGCCAGACACCCCAAACTCCCGCAACACCTCCCACAGGACACCCCGAGGGACACGGTCGAATGCCTTCTCCAAGTCCACAAAACACATGTAGACTGGTTGGGCAAACTCCCATGCACCCTCAAGTATCCTGGAGAGGATAAAGAGCTGGTCCAGTGTTCCGCGACCAGGACGAAAACCGCATTGTTCCTCCTGTATCCGATGTTCGACTAACGGACGAACTCTCCTTTCCAGCACCCTGGCATAGACTTTCCCAGGGAGGCTGAGGAGTGTGATCCCCCTGTAGTTGGAACACACCCTCCGGTCCCCTTTCTTAAAGATGGGGACCACCACCCCGGCCTACACTGACCTTAATATATAAATGTGCCACTTTTTCAACATATTTAATACTACTGGCCTTTGGCTTACTGTATCTAAGTCATGCTGGCATTCTGAGAAAAGAAATGCTGCCCACCCCTGATATCCATGAATAAATGCATCACAGCAAATGGATATATTAAGAAACTAATCCTAGGAAAGAAAAGCCAGTCTCTCTCAGTGGGAACTAAAAGTTATTGTTATTGCCCACTGTTGTTCATTTTTCACATTTTCATTAGTTTTATTTTACAAATACTAAATAAGCAACTGGTGCGTGAGCGTGTATGAACTGTTGAGTAATAAACATATTCTAAAGTGCTTTGTAGAATCTAGCAAAGGTAAAAAACAGCCATATAACTGTAAAGCATTTCCCATTTATATCACTCTAGTGTCAGCCAGGATTATTTACTCTGCTGAAAACATTGCCTTATTTTTTCACTTTGCAATTTAAAAATGTTCCACTCTACTTCTTTTTTTGAAATGGAAAATTTATGATGCTATCAACAAGTACAAGCTGATTCCCACCTTTCATTTATTTTCATTCATACCGTATTTCCACCCTTAATTAGCTGGTGCTGAAATATAATTAATTAAAGACCTGCTTCCAAGTCTAATGAGTGAGTCAGGGGAATTAGCTAAGAAACTGATGGCCACACACATTCCAACATCAATCCAATTACCGCAGTCCCCTGTCAGTTGTGTCCCTGTGCAAATGGACCAAACAATCAGATTCCAAAACCTTGTGAAAAACACTAAAGTGTGGAGGCGACACTTTGCAGTGCACCTGGTGCACTTGTCAAAGCTGACAGGTCACAGGATGAGGTTATTACAGTCTATCAGTATGCTTGCCATGTAGGAGATTTCCATTTGGAGCACAGGACAGTTGTGGGAGACAGAACCTTCATTTAAAAAGGACAATAACCTGTATTTACATTCAGTCCTGAATTTGTGTGTGCACAAGCTGCATACACTGAATCTATATGAATCTATTTAACATGATGACATGAACCACAAACACTTACCGGACATTCTTTTCATGTATATTGTATGTATAGCAAATTAGATGGCAGAAATTCAGTGCATTTAGATATGTGGACGTGGAAATGCAAAATGGGCATCAGAATGGGGAAGAAAAGTCACCAGTGATGACTGAATATTAAGGTATTCATCATATTAATATATCCTAGCTTCACAAAGAGCTTTTTTTATAGAGTAATAAACAGTTTTTCTAAATGAGTGCGATGCCATTTCCCCTCCAGTTAGCATGTTATCTGCATGTCTGTGTCTCGTCTCCCTTAACTGTTTCCGTGTCGCCCTCTTTGTTTCCTCCCGTTACCTCCCTTGTTCCCCTCGTTTCCCTGAGTGTTCTTTCCTCCCAGCTCCCGTGTCATGGTGTATGAATTAGTATGAGTCTTAGTGCTTCCTGTTTTACTTTGATACTCTCCTGTCTGATGTGTGTCATGTTCAGTTTTGTTTCCCCCTGTCTAGTTAGTTAAATCATGTTCATCTGTGTTCCCTCCTGTGGTTTGTTCCCTTATTTGCCCTTGTGTGTATTTATGTCTGCGTCGCAATCTTCCTCATGGCTGTGTGTTTTTCTGTGTGTTTAGTTTAGGTTCCTGTATTCCAGTTTAAATTAATTTGTATTCCCCAACAATAAAGCTGTGCTTTGAGTTTAATTCCTCTCTGCGAGTCTGCGTTTGGGTCCAATCCTGCCAGTTTATAACAAAACCTCTGTGGGGTTAAAGTTTAGGTGGCTGCTCTATATTATCTTGCCACATGGCACTGAAGAAGATACGTGGTGGAATCAGTTTTGTAACCTACTGTAGATACTTTCAGATACTTACAGCACTTTCAGAATGGCATCAAATTTGTTGTCCAGTGCTGGGTTGTGATAACTGTTCAGTTTCTATGCCAAGTGTTACGACCAAATCCAGAGTGTTATTAATGCCCCCTCCCTCAGTTCGAAGATGGTCATTTGCTTTTCACATAAAACAGCCACCTTGACTCCCCAAACAAACTAGCAGTCCTGCTTGTCCAGATGTGGACTGTAGAGTACTGATCTGAACAGTTAGCTGTTTTATACCATGTGCTTAGCCAGAGGTTTGCTGGCTTATCTGTTGTTGGACTTCAGCCAACACCTTTCCCCATTTAATCCAGCAAAAAGAACACATCAACTTATGGCCACATTAAAGCCATGCTTCCATACCGGGAGTTGAAAACAGGGCAGCTGGGTGAAAACCAGGACTCCTAACCAGTAGACCATATGGGACTGCTCTGCTGTCATGAAATCAAGGTCAGTCTTGTCACTCTGCAGCCTTGGTGATAGCCTTAACCGATTATACAGCGGCTGCAGGTTCTGGTCAAAAGCACTTTACAAAGGGGTGGACTTGAAGCACACTTGAGTGGCATGCAGGGAAGTCTACTAACCAGTGAATAAAAAGACACGAAATGCCTGCAAGTTGTAAATGACTTTACAGCAGCCTGACTAATCTGGTTTGGAAGAATTCCTCTTGATGAGATTCCTCCATGTTTGGACTTGACAGACATTCTATAACAGATTTGATTTCCACTACAGCCCTTTATTGGTGAGGCATGGAACCAACACAAAAAGAACTTTGCCGTTGGAACACTGTGGAGTGACATTTTTGCACTCACTTTCATAATTAATTTAAAAAAAAGGATTAATCATACAGAAAATTAAATGTGTAAATATAAATCCTTAGAATTGATTCAGCTGTACCAGATCAAGTTCCCATTTATGTCTAGACTCTTTCTACACAATCCCAGTTTTGAACAAACCATTATCAGGCTGTGCAATATGCTTACACAAAGTTGTCCACAGTGTCAGGGCAGGCAGGCCACCAAATGAAGTGTACCCAGAGATATTACACTTAAAAACGTTACTGCCTTTATCACTTGCTTCGTGCTGAGGTACTGATACCACAGCTTATGGATATCTGTACCTGGATTGTTCACTTTAACCCTTTGATATAGCTTTTTTGTAATTTCTTTAAATAGTCATAGGGAATAGTTTTCCAGAATACTTGAAGGGCATTCAAAGTTCGTCTTTGAATGACGGCTGAATTTTGTTGCGCTCTCTGTCAGGACAGTACTACAGTGCTTCAGTAATGTTGGGATACGGGCTCTAAAGAGGCTAAGTGAGAGATCATGTTCTATTGTTTGTTCTATTGAGGTTTGTCCATACGTGTGGATGATGATGTTAACCAAAATTTTCAAATTTAGATTCATCACTACTAGGGCTGCCACAAACGATTATTTTGATAGTCGACTAGTCACCGATTATTTTTGCGATTAGTCGACTAATCAGATCATCCATTGGACGTAAAAGTACAGCTTATTGCACCAGCAGCATCTGCTCTTATATAACTATCATTAGCTTACAGCTTTAAGTGTTTAAGGTCTGTGCTAACTAAAAATAAAGACAAGATGATAGTTTGTTAAATTTTAATGAAATCTGCAGATTGTTTTGGTGAAGTTTAATAAACTCCTTGCTATCTAAAATATAACGGGACACTGGAGTATATTCTCGAGCATCTCACACTTCTGATAATCAGCTGTCTGCTTGACGTTTATTCAGCTGTGTAAAAACTATAACTTTAATCTCAGCCAAACAGATTTACTCAGGAACAAATAAAATACAAAAAAAAAAGGCTAAACAATAACATTTTTAAGTTATCTAAGTGACTTATATATCATGTTTAACCTGAGTAGCGAAAGACGGCGGTGGGTTTGAAAATGATTTGCCGGGAGTCCGGTGTTCTCACGGCTCTAGTGAGCCTTGCCCCCGGCTCGCTATCGAGCTAGTGACTAACAGACGTCTCCGAAAACGTCGGAGCGCTTTTGAAAATATGCGGTGTCTTGATAAACTGAGCAGATATTTGAGGTTTACACAGCTACATTCTCGCCTGAAAATATGTTAAACGTTTATTTTGTGACCCAGAAAGAATAATAAGAGTAATATTAAAACTAACTAGCTGCCGCCATTGTTGGAAACTGAGCTGGGCTGCGCTATGAATTCTGGGACACAGCTTCTTCTTCTTCGGGGTTTAACGGCAGCTGGCATCCTTGTACATGCAGTGCTGCCATCTTCTGTTTCAGTCCGTTATTACACTCTTAAATCCTGCTACTTATTCCTGCGTCTTTTGGGATCTTACAAAGCTTCAAACGATGCGTCGACTATTAAATCAGTCGTCGACGATTTTGATAGTCGACAAAATCGTGACTAGTCGACTAATCGTGGCAGCCCTAATCACTACACTGATTTCAATCCAGTTCTTCTCCCTGCTTCCCTTCCTTAAGAATGGCTTCTTGACAGCCTTTTACTGAGACCACGTCTGATGAGGCTTTGGTGAACAATAGATGGATCAGCTGAAGTGCCAGATCTCTCTGGTCCTCTGTCTGGTCTTTGCTGGATTTTTTCCCTAATTCTTAAGGATATGACCTTCAGATATTGTTCATAGATTTCACAGAACTGCCACTTTGGCTAATGATTCTTTGGGAATAACCTTGGTGGTACAAAAATACTATTTTATGCCTGTCAAACTGTGTTATCGTTGGCATTTTCATAGATTTCACTTAAGGAATGGGAACAAATGATATGTTTTTGCAACAGGCTGTTAGTAACAAACTGCACAAATATGCATGTGCATTAAGTTAAAAAATGGATGTATCACTTATGTTTGATCTTCTAAGCTTTTTCTGATATTTTAGGTGTGCAAGTACAGCGTACCAAGTGGTACCAAAGAATTTGTGACTTTATTACTGAATGGTTCCTGTGTGGACGTAGATGGTACATTAGCTGGTCAGCGTTCTGTAGAGGACCTAATGCACAAACACGTTCAGTAAGTAGGAAGCTAGCTAACCTTGAAGACAGTGCTGTTTCCAACTAAACAATCAGCAACTTCAGTACAGTATTTAACTGCTTTACAAAAAGAAAGGTTTTATGAATACTTGAGATTTATATAATGCCGTCAAAGCATTGTTTTTGTATTTACAGTCTTGAATGAATAACAAACATGACATATCAGAATCAGAATACTTTATTGATCCCTGGGGGAAATTATTTTTTGTTACAGTGCTCCATTTTAAACCAACATTAAGACAAGACAGACAATACGCTAACTATATCCTGATATTTTAATGCAAAAAATTTTTGTATAGGCACAACACACAGTAATGCACCAACACAGCCCACTTCTGTCACTTCTGGAGCCACACTCTCTCTTGTCTCCTCCAGGGGAAGCTGTTTGTGTGTTTGTGTGTGTGTGTGAGAGAGAGAGAGAGAGAGAGAGAGAGAGAGAGAGATGGAGTGAGAGAATGATAGGGGGTTGTAGTGATCGTAAACAACAGCAGGAGTGAAACAAATGGGTGGTCCCCGGACAGCTTCATCCCCGAGCCTAATCGATGATGCACGATAAGGCAGCAGAAAGGCCTCGGGAGCCGGGTGGGGGCCAGATGGAGTCCGGTGTCTGCAGCAGAGTCACACACCGAGACACAGAGAGAAAGTCCCTGTTTTACATTTCTGGTAGAGGTGCTTGTTGCTGTTAATTAAAATGCTCTAACGTGTATGAAATGCAGTGTGCAGACAGGGCCGGCTATATTAGATAAGCTTCATGTGAGTATTTTTCGAATTACCAGGGACAGCTTTTATCTTTGACTTTGAAAACAGATGAGCTTTTTGTTTTTTGTATCTTTTTGAAGCACACTGCTTTTGGTAATAAGGCAGCAGTAAACGTGGTTTCCCAAGGGAATGATAGATTCCCCCAGTGAGCCAGTCAGTGACAAATATGTCACCTTGTTTTTGTTTGTTCTGCACTGCATGCTTGAAGGCTAGAACAGAGGAAGGCAGGATCTCAGCGCCTACTATATGCATAAATTTACCAAAATGTGTAGTTCTGATTCAATTTAGATGTTACAGGTTTTGCATTACACTACTCGACTGTTGAGATTTAGACATTCTTACAACCTGCTAGTAGAAGGAAGATGATGGGTGGAAGTTTTTTGGGTGACCCAGCCTGATTGATTCTGATATATATATATATATACATACATACATATAGATATATATATTTATATATTTATATATATATATATATATATATATATATATATATATATATATATATATATATATATATATATATATTAGGGGTGCAACGATATTCGTATCGATATTGAACCGTTCGATACAGTGCTTTCGGTTCGGTACGCATATGTATCGAACAATACAACATTTGTAATTTATTTTATCAACTTTCCTTCTGACGATGCTGTCTGTGTTGAGCGCTCAGTGAATCTGTGTTCGACTACTCCGCCTAGGCTGCACTGTCGAGCGCAGATCCACTGAGCGCTCAACACAGACAGCATAGTCAGAAGGAAGAGCGCAGGGCAAGCTAGCGAGACAGAAGTTAAGCTCTCTTTGCAACATGGACCTCCCCCACCCTCATTCAGATCTGGCGTTTGGAATTATTTTGGTTTTCATGTGACGTATGACCCTGAAGGTAAGCGAGTCATGGACTAAAGTAAAACAGTATGTTGGATGTGCCATGCAATGCTCAATTACATTGGTGTGAACTAGTGTGTTAGCGCAGTTAGCTTGTTAACGTGTTGGCCGTCTAGCCCCATGCACGGAGCGATCGGCGGTAGCTCGTTAACGGAGATTTGCCGTGTTGTGGCGTTAAGGTCATTTCAACGAGATTAACCTGAAAGCACTAGTGGGAACACAACGAATATGACTGCACATTTACGCCGACATCATCCTAGTGCAAAGACAAGTGGAAGCAGACAAAAAAAAGCAAGCATGCTACTAACTTTAGCCGAGTCATTTAGACCGCTGTTAGCACATGATTCTCCTTATGCTGCTGAGAATATAGCCCAGAAGAAGCTATAGTATAGCTTTTATTTTGGAAAGAGCCATTTCTCTGTAATAAACTCTCTTTTCCAAAGATGAGTGATTCCTCAATCAGATACAGGGCTCGCAATATCGCTAGCCCGACGTCCCGGAGCTAGCGATTTTTTTCAGTCGGGCTACCAAAATCTATCTCTGCCCTGCCCGTCGGGCTATTGTAGGAAAAATATATGTCAATGCTTTTGCATTCTTTCAGAAATGTAGCTGGGTAATTATGTCATTGGCATCGGTGAGCCACTGTCAATATGTGACATATTGAAATCGCATTTGAATTTGTGCTTGTTTTTTTGCTTTCACTTTGCAATCGTGCAAACTGTGTATAGAGAGCGACAGCACTGATCTGTGAGTGATGATAATTTGTGCACCAATTCCTCTGACATCGTCTTATTAATCGTTAGCTTACTATGCAAACATGACAAGTGAAATCTCCCGCAGCTTAAACATGTGAGAGGTTGATCGCGCAGAGAATCGCTGAGCTTATGTGAGTGCCTGTGTAAAAGCAGCAGGATATATATTTGACTACGATGACCTTCACAGACAGATATATATTTCAGTTCTGCTGAGCCAAATAAGACAGGTCAGGGTGAAGAAGTGACAGCCAAAGAAAAGCTTACCGCAAAACGGAAAAGTTATGACAAATCAGACTATAAGGCAAAAAGAAAGTGCAGCTTTATGGTTTCATGGACAAAAGAATTTCTGTGGCTGCAATATGACGAGCTAAATAACCAGGGCTGCACATAAGTGGTCCGCAGGTGCGCATTCGCTGTCAAAATAAAAAACACGCACAAGGGTTAGGGTTAAATTTAAAAACTGTACTTTTGAGTTAAAATATATATTTATAATTTTAATAAACGACAAATTAAAAATGCATGAACATTTTTTTGTATCGAAAAAATATCGAACCGTGACACCAAAGTATCGAACCGAACCGTGAATTTTGTGTATCGTTGCACCCCTAATATATATATATATATATATATATATATATATATATATATATATATATACACATATATAGGCTGCAATATGACGAGCTAAAAAACAACACGCACAAGGGTTAGGGTTAAATTTAAAAACTGTACTTTTGTGTTAAAATATATATTTATAATTTTAATAAATGACAAATTAAAAAGGCATGAACATTTTTTTTGTATCGAAAAAATATCGAACCGTGACACCAAAGTATCGAACCGAACCGAACCGTGAATTTTGTGTATCGTTGCACCCCTAATATATATATATATATATACAGGGAGTGCAGAATTATTAGGCAAGTTGTATTTTTGAGGAATAATTTTATTATTGAACAACAACCATGTTCTCAATGAACCCAAAAAACTCATTAATATCAAAGCTGAATGTTTTTGGAAGTAGTTTTTAGTTTGTTTGTAGTTTTAGCTATTTTAGGGGGATATCTGTGTGTGCAGGTGACTATTACTGTGCATAATTATTAGGCAACTTAACAAAAAACAAATATATACCCATTTCAATTATTTATGTTAACCAGTGACACCAATATAACATCTCCACATTCACAAATATACATTTCTGACATTCAAAAACAAAACAAAAACAAATCAGCGACCAATATAGCCACCTTTCTTTGCAAGGACACTCAAAAGCCTGCCATCCATGGATTCTGTCAGTGTTTTGATCTGTTCACCACCAACATTGCGTGCAGCAGCAACCACAGCCTCCCAGACACTGTTCAGAGAGGTGTGCTGTTTTCCCTCCTCGTAAATCTCACATTTGATGATGGACCACAGGTTCTCAATGGGGTTCAGATCAGGTGAACAAGGAGGCCATGTCATTAGTTTTTCTTCTTTTATACCCTTTCTTGCCAGCCACGCTGTGGAGTACTTGGACGCGTGTGATGGAGCATTGTCCTGCATGAAAATCATGTTTTTCTTGAAGGATGCAGACTTCTTCCTGTACCACTGCTTGAAGAAGGTGTCTTCCAGAAACTGGCAGTAGGACTGGGAGTTGAGCTTGACTCCATCCTCAACCCGAAAAGGCCCCACAAGCTCATCTTTGATGATACCAGCCCAAACCAGTACTCCACCTCCACCTTGCTGGCGTCTGAGTCGGACTGGAGCTCTCTGCCCTTTACCAATCCAGCCACGGGCCCATCCATCTGGCCCATCAAGACTCACTCTCATTTCATCAGTCCATAAAACCTTAGAAAAACCAGTCTTGAGATATTTCTTGGCCCAGTCTTGACGTTTCAGCTTGTGTGTCTTGTTCAGTGGTGGTCGTCTTTCAGCCTTTCTTACCTTGGCCATGTCTCTGAGTATTGCACACCTTGTGCTTTTGGGCACTCCAGTGATGTTGCAGCTCTGAAATATGGCCAAACTGGTGGCAAGTGGCATCTTGGCAGCTGCACGCTTGACTTTTCTCAGTTCATGGGCAGTTATTTTGCGCCTTGGTTTTTCCACACGCTTCTTGCGACCCTGTTGACTATTTTGAATGAAACGCTTGATTGTTCGATGATCACGCTTCAGAAGCTTTGCAATTTTGAGACTGCTGCATCCCTCTGCAAGATATCTCACTATTTTTGACTTTTCTGAGCCTGTCAAGTCCTTCTTTTGACCCATTTTGCCAAAGGAAAGGACGTTGCCTAATAATAATGCACACCTGATATCTGCCTATACAGAAGCCTATACAGCTTGGAGTAAGACAACATGCATGAAGAGGATGATGTGGACAAAATACTCATTTGCCTAATAATTCTGCACTCCCTGTATATATATATATATATATATATATATATATATATATATATATATATATATATATATATACACACATACATATTAGGGGTGCAACGATACTCGTATCGATATTGAACCGTTCGATGCAGTGCTTTCGGTTCGGTACGCATGTGTATCGAACAATACAAAATTTTTAATTCATTTTATCAACTTTTCTGGCGTTTGGAATTATTTTGGTTTTCATGTGACGTATGACCCTGAAGGTAAGCACGTCATGGACTAAAGTAAAACAGTATGTTGGATGTGCCACGCAATGCTCAATTACATGGGTGGGAACTAGTGTGTTAGCGCAATTTGCTCGTTAACGTGTTGGCCGTCCAGCCCATGCACGGGGCGATCCGCGGTAGCTCGTTAACGGAGATTTAACGTGTTGTGGCGTTAAGGTCATTTCAGATTTACGCTGACAGCACCAGTGGGAACACAACGAATATGACTGCACATTTATGCCGGCATCATCCTAGTGCAAAGACAAGTGGAACAACAAGCATGCATGCTACAAACTTTACCCGAGTCATTTAGACCACTGTTAGCACATGATTCTCCTTATGCTGCTGAGAATATAGCCCAGAAGAAGCGCATAGTATAGCTTTTATTTTGGAAAGAGACATTTCTCTGTAATAAACTCTCTTTTCCAAAGATCAGTGATTTCTCGATCAGATAGATTTATTATTTTATCGCTTTGTTGTTTCAGCAACATTAAATTTAAAAACTGTACGTTTGAGTTAAAATATATATTTATAATTTTAATAAATGACAAATTAAAAAAGCATGAACATTTTTTGTATCGAAAATATGTATAAAAAATATCGAACCGTGACACCAAAGTATCGAACCGAACCGTGAATTTTGTGTATCGTTTGCACCCCTAATATATATATATGTGTGTGGTGTTCCAGAGGTCGAGAGAGGGAGTGTGGAGAAGGGAAATTATTTTACTGCTATTGTTAAATAATTGTCATCAGTACCATTGCATTAAGAATATAATCTGGAGTTTATATTGCATTCAGGGGTTGAACAGTGTGTGTCTTTCAGAAAGACTAAGTTGCAGGCTGACAGGAAGTTGCAGGTTTGCAGAGTGTGCCTTTTGCAGAACTGAAACCGAAAGCAGAGTCTAAGTGTAGGTTATTTTGAGGAGCATTTGAGGACGAGACACAGACAGTTAAGAGGTGACACAAAGAGCATGTGAGGTCAACACATACACACATATTAGTTAGACTTATTTAGAGGAGAGATCAGTTATGTCTAGACAAGAAAGAGGAACAATTCACTTTGAGACAAGAACGGAAAGTACCAAGCCATGAAAATAGAAGATGATTTTCTGGGTGAAAAGTCATTCTGGTGTTGATCTGATCTATGTATAAAATGTACCGGTGACGCATGAAGGGGCGTCAGTAAACAAACCCTGATGCTATAAAATATCTGTTCATGCTTTGATTAAGTCGAGGACTACTGGCTGTCTGCGTACAGAGTGTCTTCCCACACGTGTGTTCATTAAAATCATTGTTTGACCAAAGAGCTTCTGGACCAAGGCTAGTTTGTACTCTCCTTCCTCAATTTTGAACCTTAACATTTGGTTGCTCGCTCTATTTTTCCCTTATCTGATCATCAACATCCTGTGCACAAATTGTCGCTGCTGCAAGTTCCTCTACTCCAAAAGATCCAAAAGAAAACAACCACTTTAATCAATTAAGTTTAAGCATATAAGCAATCACTCCTGTATACATTTCATCATAGCTAAATGCTGCCTTGAAACAACTCCTATGTGTTAACTTCATTTTAACCTCACATTTCCTATATTATAACCCGTTTTAGTATAGCCTTTTTATTTCATTTTGCTCCTTTAATGTAACCATACCCCCTAATTCTAGTTTATCAGACTTAACCAAAATATATGCTTTCCTTCCTCTTAGGTCCTTCTTTAAGTTCAGTTAAAAACTAAATGAATTTAAGGCCTTTTGCCTGGAATCAATACTGTCATGTGTGTTTCTTAACTCTGTGTCTGTAAGCGTGTGCAATCCTTCATGAACTCATATTATCCTCACAGTAGATTGGCTAATCATAGCGCTAGCCAAAGGCTCGTGACCCTCCAGAGACAAATTTGAGCCACAACTCCTTTAAAAGCACAAAATGCAATATGTATAAAAATCATTTCTCCGTATAAGCTCCCCCTTTATCCTAAAAATACCTCCTATGTAATATCTGTATGTGTAAGCCTACATTATAACCACTACTTCTAGAAATCAAAAAGAAATCAAAGCTGTTCTACCCCTTCAACCCTCACTAATTTTCCCTCTAAGAATTATTCACAGCTTTGAAAAACTGGCATTGTATCTTCTAAACAGGATTCAGTTCTGTCATGGTCCTGGGCCATGTTGGCTCAGTATTCTTGGTTCCTTGTATTTTCGCTCCTTATTTAGGCCAGGTTTTCTGAGGTGTCCTGTTGTGGTGTTCCCTAAGTGTTTTTTCCCTTTGTGACTCTTACCCCCTTGTGCCCCTCTGTCTATTTATGAGCTCTCGTCTCTCTTTGTGTTTATTCCATGTTTCCCCCAGCCTGTTATGTCTGTGTTCTCCCCGTGCTTTCTCTCCTCCTGTCTGAACCTCTGTGTACTTCCTGTTTTACTTTGACAGTCTCTCGTCAGTATGCGTAATGTTGTGTTCACTCCTGCCCTGTCTCGTTATGTTTATCAGTATCCCCTGTGTTCCCCACCTGTGTGTAATCTCCCTGTGTTCTCTGGGTGTATTTAAGTTGTGTCTTCTGTTATGGTAGTTGCTGGTTCGTCTGTGTCGTTTCCCCTCGGTCTCCCTGCGTCTCTTGTGTATTTCCCCGGACCTCCCTGCATCCTCGTTTCTGGTTTGTGTTATTAGCTTACCCAGTTTAGGTTTCCGGTTTCTTGTTTTTCCACCAGTGCTGTTTTGTGCCCACCGTTGTAAATAAATATTCACCTGCACCAGAGCTGCCGCCTTTTGGGTCCTTTTCTACAACTCCACACGGCTTGCCTCGCAAACCGTGACAAGTTCACTTTTAATCCTTTAACCTTAACTTAAAAATAACAGTTTCAGTTTTACCATATCCAAATGATCAAAAACCCAAAAGGTCCTAAAATGATCCTAAATTATTAAACAATTAAATTATTAAACCCTAAACCCCCCTTTATCTTGATACATTTCATGTGTCAAGATACTATACAAAACTTAAAAATGCTCAGTTTTCCCCACTCATGATCCAATCTATGTCATAAAAATAAACTTAAAACAGAACAGTTATCAGTCATGTGTTTCTTCAATTAATGGTAACTGAGTTACATCAAAAAATATTTCCCCTTTAGCATTTGGCATTCTCCCAACAATATACTATAATCCCATAATCTAACCCCAGTCAACAAATTTTCTCTGGTAAAAACAAATTGTTTGTCCACATTAATTCATCCTCACTCACATGCAGTCACACATTCACTCACATGCAGTCACACCATGTATTTGCTGATAGTGGAGCTTCCCGCACGATCAGATACTCCACCCTCAGCAAAATGAGCTCAGTCATTTTTTATTTTCCATAGGAAAATATTTCTTTATGCTTTTGGACTGGATTGACTCGCATAAAATCCTTTTTACAGGGACTTACGACCTTGATCAGTCCCCACAGGTAGCTCTCCTCAGCCAATTGTAATCTGGAGAGCCCCCTTATATTTTCAGCGCCGTTATTCACTGTTGCAGGCCTGCTTAAAACAGAAATGAAAAAATAGAGCTAATTGTTAGCTCATAAAAACAAAACAAAATCACCCGACAGGTTTTCTTTAAGTGCACTGTTACAAAATAATGGGCCCCTCCCAGACATGTCCATGTTTCCTAAAACTCCCTCTATTAAAACAAAAATAACAACAACAACCTAACTGACAGAATCAACCCCTCACCACAACAACCTCAACAACCTTAAACACACAAGTCTTGCCACCACATAATTTCACCTCCTCAATACACCGAAAGTCTCATTAAAACCACACAATTTGCACACAAAAATCACCCCCTTATGCTCTGTAACATACTTCAATTCAGCATAAAACATAACCCCCTTACAACAACATATCACTAAACTATAAATTTCCTACCCAAATCTGCACTTCTCTTGTCTGCCATGCTTCCTCTCCTGAAAGTCACTTCCTCAGTCACACACATACAGGAAGCTCCTACGTCACCACTCACTCCAGCTAATTTGCATACTGAGTCATCTCTCAAGAAGCTGTAACAACAGAAACATATGTTTAAACATTCCCAACTCATTAAATCATTTTATTTCTTTCTACAGTGATCACTGGTTTTGATCACTCAGTACGAGAGAGCACTCCTAAGTCACTCTTTTTAAAACTACTTTAATCACTTTTTGTTTTCATAACTCCCTTTGTCATATGGCTTCTTCTATTCCTCAATTACAAACTCAAATGTATTTTATTAAACATTCACACCATTCTATCATTCATACAAAATAGCAAGCTGTTCTTCATTGCATATGTTTGTGTTCTTAGCCAGGTTTAATCTGTATCTCTGCATTAAACTCCATGAGCTTGTCTTGTCTTTATAAGGTTAATGCATTTTCTGTTTGTGTATGTGAATTTGCATATGTTGCTTTTGCAGTGTGTCAGACTCCTGCACAATTCTCCACCTAAGCCGTCAGTTCTCTTTCCCAAATTTGCTAACCCAAATTTTAAGTTCCCACCTTATTCCTGCTCCTCAGCCAGAAGCTAGGGCCCACTTGTCAGGTTTATGGAGACATGGCGCTGTGAACAATTCAACCAGAAACTTGCCTTGGCATGTCCAGTCAAGTTAACCTACAGGTTTCTTCCGACCGCTGCACGTGGAAAATTGATCCAGATCTGTTTCGCCCCTATAGAAACACAACTGAGACATTTTCATTATTTTCATATGTACTTAAACTACCCGTTTCCCTTTCTCTGGTCAGAAATCCCAACTTATGTCATGTATATACGTGTAAGCAGGTCTTCATTGCTTTTCCTATGTATTTTGTTAATGTTCAGTAAGTGTAAGCTGCTTTCTTCATTGCCTCTATATGTTATAGTCAGGTTTAATTCATGCATCTTTTCCCTGATTTCTTAATTCAAAACTGTCTCACTTCTGATCCTTTCCAGAAATAATTTCACATGTAACACTTTGTCTATGTGTGTTTTCTATTCTTGTTTACCTCTTTGTTTGTGACGGTGGACATCTCTAAACCATCATGAGTTCAAGCTTCACTTTCAGTCCAATTACACCCTCTATTCTCACTGGTCACCGTCCTCTTCTCTCAGTGTCCTTTTGTTGTCTTGAATTCCAGCAAACACAGTCTGTTTCTTCTCTGTTTCTCTTCAGTATTTTCCTTTTGGATCAAGTCCCAGCCTGGCAAAATACCACATTCAGTGCCTTTAAACAGTCATGTCACACTGTTCTTACCAGCCTGCTGTCCACCGTGCATGTTTCATCACGTGGTTTCTTCTTTCCTGTTGATCCTCTCAGTCATCTCTTTCAAGATTACTCCAAGCATGGCAAATCTGACAATCAGTGTCCAGTGCTTTACCACCGTTCATTATCCCACTGTTCAACTACCCAGCCTGTAATTTACAGTACATGTTTCCACCTCGTGGTTCCTTACATGCTGCTGCTGGTGTCGTCAGTGTGGTTTCAGTTGCACTGTCTTTTGCCTGCTATTAATTCTTCTCAAGTCCACGATGTTCTGTTGGTCTTCATCAGGAGATTAACTGTCCTTTGAGCTTCTTCTCAGGATGGGGACAAGTGTGAGGTCAAGCTGTAAGATTTTAAGCCAAAATCTGGCCTGTTTTCTCCCAATTATGCTACTCTACTGGTTTTGACGCCGTACTCAAAATTCCAGGTTGAGAGAAGTCCACCTTTATTTATCTGTAATCTGTGTTAACACACTAAAGCATACGATTACTATCCTTTTCATTTCTTTTCTCAAAACCTCCATTCGCTTTATCTGCCTAGAGTTTAGCTCATCTGTTTCTCTCTCTGGGTGCTCACTCGTCACCTTATATGGGCATGCAAACTTCCTGTCACCCAAGGCAGCATTTAGCTATGATGAAATGTATACAGGAGTAATTGCTTATATGCTTAAACTTAATTGATTAAAGTGGTTGTTTTCTTTTGGATCTTTTAGAGTAGAGGAACTTGCAGCAGCGACAATTTGTGCACAGGATGTTGATGATCAGATAAGGGAAAAATAGAGCGAGCAACCGGACGTGAAAGCAGGGCTTAAAGAGTTTTAAAGGGATGAGTAATGTTGAAGAATATATATAAATACAAGTCAATAAGTTAAGAAGATAATTAGGATCAGGCTTTTGATTAAAGAGTCCCAGATAGGATAAGTTAGGGAGGTGCAGGAAAAGGTGTTTTGTTTCCTTTGCAGAAGATCTCGGCGACCACAGGAGGGGCGAGGATCCTGGAGATCTCGAGGTCCGACACCACCAGAGAGGGTCTGAGCGAGGACACAATGTATTGCGACCTCTGGTGTTCCAGAGGTCGAGAGAGGGAGTGTGGAGCAGGGAAATTATTTTACTGCTATTGTTAAATAATTGTCATCATTACCATTGCATTAATAATATAATCTGGAGTTTATATTGCATTCAGATGTTTAAACAGTGTGTGTCTTTCAGAGAGACTAAGTTGCAGGCTGACAGGAAGTTGCAGGTTTGCAGAGTGTGCCTTTTGCAGAACTGAAACCGAAAGCAGAGTCTAAGTGTAGGTTATTTTGAGGAGCATTTGAGGACGAGACACAGACAGTTAAGAGGTGACACAAAGAGCATGTGAGGTCAACACATACACACATATTAGTTAGACTTATTTAGAGGAGAGATCAGTTATGTCTAGACAAGAAAGAGGAACAATTCACTTTGAGACAAGAACGGAAAGTACCAAGCCATGAAAATAGAAGATGATTTTCTGGGTGAAAAGTCATGATGATGTTGATCTGATCTATGTATAAAATGTACCGGTGACGCATGAAGGGGCGTCAGTAAACAAACCCTGATGCTATAAAATATCTGTTCATGCTTTGATTAAGTCGAGGACTACTGGCTGTCTGCGTACAGAGTGTCTTCCCACACGTGTGTTCATTAAAATCATTGTTTGACCAAAGACCTTCTGGACCAAGAGTGGTTTGTACTCTCCCTCCTCAATTTTGAACCTTAACATTGTGTGTGTGTGTGTGTGCGTGTGTGTGTGTGTTTGTGTGTGCGTGTGTGTGCGTGTGGAGGGACAGAGAGAGAGGAAGAAAAATGGCCAAGTCCCTTTAACTGCCAGCTTGGAGACTGAAAAATGATCCCCTCAGCTGACTGGCTGATAAGAACAGAAACTGCAAGGGGAGGTCACCTTCAGATAAACTAACCTCTGCTGAATCATTTATCACAGAATATGATGGATGGAAAACTGAGACCTGGACATCAGAAATCACGGCACGCGACTAGGAAAACTAATGAGTGCTCTAACCCTGTTGGAGCTCCCTGCCAAAACCAAACAAACAGCCTGCAGTCAGAAAAGTGAGATGACTGAGCAAATTGAGGTAAAGTGAGTTGATGTAGAATCTGATTACTCCCAGTGAGGAATTAATTTGTGGATCAGTTATTAGCCCAGAGGGACGTGGAATGAAGAATAACTTGAATAAATATGAATTAACTTCTGGAACTGAAACCAAATGAACAAGGATGCTTTACTATTCAGACAAATGGTATTGGAAGCTGTTTGTGTTTAATGTTCACTAAAGGAAAAAAAATATTCCAAAGCCTGGTTTTCTGGATAAGAGGGTGCAGGATGGAAATGTGTGCACAAGACAGACTGCTGGGTTTTCTTTGGTGTGAAGGCATGAGGTATAAATTTCATTGTTATGGTTTATTCGTTCTTCTACTTTTATTATTCTGCATACTTAGAGTTTTAGGGAAGGTTCAGGTTAGCATAATATAAACAGTGAAGCTGGAGGATGAACGCTAACTTTTTTCCCACTTGATAAAAGTTAACGTGAGGGTTCCTGATGGTTAGGGACAAATGCAATCGCATGGCAGGATGCTGTAAACGGACCAAACATCAGTCAGGAGAACAACTGAGATAATCCATCCACAATACGAGGTTAGTGATTCATATACTGCTGCATGGGCTGGGCTGTAGTCAGTGTTGCCAACTCCTCAGTAAGGACAATCGCTATTGGTTGTCCTAAAAGTCGCTAGAAGTCGCTAAATGACGTCATCGCCTAATTTGCATAATTGGTCATGCTAATCTAATTGTAACCTATGTTGTTGGAGAGAGCAATAACATTGTGGAAGAGACATAAAGGGAGTAAAAAACGTCCTAAATGCATTTAGAGTTTATTTAGAACTACAAATTAAATTTCTTTTAGCAATTATTGTTTTTTTTAATGTCACAATTCCAACCCTGCTCCTTTACCCGGGCTTGGACCGGCAAAAGTGACCCGAAATAGGCGCTCTGGTGAAGTTACTTTGTGTGTGTGTTTATAAGTAGTTTTAAACCTTGTGATCCACAAAACAGCATAAGAGTAAAAGAAGAACTGACTGTGTTACAGCACCCGCTGCTTGTTGAGAGTTATGCGATACGCGCTTTCACGTCTTTTTTTAGCGACTTTTTTTTAGGAAAAAAGTCGCTAAGGGGTCTGAAAACTCGCTAAATATAGCGACAAAGTCGCTAAATTGGCAACACTGGCTGTAGCTACATCGTAAGGTTTTAAAAACTGAGCCTTAGAATAAATAGCGGTAATACAAACCGAGAGAGAGACAGTGATCACTGACTGTTTTTAGGGGCCTGGAAGCAGGACTCGTCACATCATCACTTAAAGACTGGATTATGGAATTTATTTATGGGCATTTCCAAAAGTGTTAAATGGTAAAATTCAATGTGTGGTTAAAAAAAAACATAAGATGGAAAACTCCTGCATTTGAAAACAATACACTGTACTGTATTTTTACAGATTTGTTTTGTTTTGTTTTACTCTAATGGTTACATGTTGATTAGAGTATCTAAATGATCCTGGTTAGGAAAACTTGTTGTATTTTTCTCCAAGTGATTCGGTTGGCTTATAAGTTCACCCTGTCATTCACTTATTTGCACTGGAAATCATACTGAGAAAACTGCTCAAAAGGCTGATACCATGAAGTAAGTTCCTACTGCTATTTTCTAGGATTACATTTTTGTGGATACCTTCCTGTTGGAATACTTAGCATACTGTAGGTGATTTTCATTAGAGATTTCTCTTTATCTGCTTCAACTTTCATTTTTGTCAGTGAAGAAGTGTATAGGGTTCACTAGAGTTTTCGGGAGGTCTCTGTGGATCATTTTAGCCCTGAGCACTAGCCGCTGATGCTAGGGAAATCTTAATTACCATGCAGCAAGATTCAGCATTCAGACCGTCCTTTTTCTCTCTCACACACACACATGGGGACACACTTTTCAGGGCTGCTGCCTCTGTCTCTGCTTCCTTCTCCAACGGTGGATTTTGGAGGTAGTGATATACCAGCAGGACACACCACGGTGCGTCCCACAGGCACAAAATGTTCTAGAAACTTCCACCGTCTCTCATCGTGGCTTCATTTACTAGAATGTACCGGTGTTCAGCTGCTAAAATAGGAACTACATAAACAGCATCCTTTTGGAATATTTGTAGAGCTAAACTGTCACTTTAAAAAAAGTGTACAAAGACGTGTGAATACAGAATTCTGAGTATTACCATTAGAACTTTATGCTAGAATGTTGATATTGATTTGTGGATTTAAAAGAAGTATAACCGGAATGATTACTGGGCCATCTCTGTCTGTCTGTCTGTCTGCAGCTAAAGTTGATAATAATAAGATGTGGTTTGTGGAAATGAAGTGTGTTATTGCTATGAAAAAGCTGCAGTAACAGTATTATGAGGGAGGTTCTATCAGTTTTTAAATATATGGTGTTGGGGGTCTCCTACAGAGCAACAGCATTTGATTGATTACTAACATTTCCATAAAATTTCTCATGTCCAAAGACATTCATAAACGGAGCCAACGGCCAGTTGAACTGATTCCTCTCTCACCTTGAATAATTTTTTCCAAATCTTTCTCTCGGACTCATCTCCAGACTGCCTCTTGGAGTTCATCATCTATGACAGCTGTAATCTGTTTCTTTTTTAGTTCATTTACATTTGCTTCATGGTTTATCTGTATTTAAAGATGTCAAGAAAAGATTTGAACCAATTTCTGAAGAAAATAGTTTTCAGGGCAATTAACTCACAATAAGCTGATGTCAGAATACCAGCTAGCCTTGCAAAATTAAGGCTACAAATACCTCTTAATGCATCAGAGATTTTGACCATAATTAGACTGGAATTCCATTTAGTAACAACAACTGACTAAGCAGTTACCTAGTCTCCAAATATGGTAACCAGTGTGCATAAATTCCACCTACTAAATGTTAAACACGTGCAACAGCTGCCACAGTAGACAGAGATGGTAGAAATCTGAAAGTAATTTGATACTAGGCTGGTCATTAGCTAGACATTAACTAAAGGAGAGAGAGGGAGAGCTTAACCCTCTAAAATCTGAAAACAGAACAGCAGCTGTTGAACTGAACGCCATCATCTTTGGATCAAAGCACAGTGGTAAGTCGCACAATGATGCCTCTTGTTTCCTTCTTTCTACTGAGAGCGAAGGACTCAAACCCTCACATCAACACACTGCCTCAAATAATGACAGCAAAATTGAAGGGCTGGCAGTGAATGAGAGAAAAGCACACATGGCGTAAACAGACTTTAAAGGCAGGCATTGATGGGCTGTGACATAACTGGACACTGAAACCAGATGAATCTTTTTTTAAGGTTCCTTTTTATTTCAGGACACAGTGATCCATGCTTTTTAAAGGAAACTGAAGAAAGTGTTCCAGGTTTCACATGCTAACACTTTTGGTGTATGTTTGCCAAGCTAGTGTTTTCAAACCGCAACATAGTCTCTATAATTTCTTTAATTATATTTTTTTCCATTGTTTGCCTGTAAAAACTAACCGTAGATTGCTCCCACACTGCTTGAGACACAACAACAACATAAAGTTACATAGTTACATATTATTTAAAAAATCTACAAAAAAGAAGGATGTGAAACATCTTTCACAACAACAACATATTTCGCAACAAGAAAGACTGGTGTGATCAAGCACAGATCAAAGATTCTGGAACCATCAGCTGTGGAATCACAAATACCTGCAAAAAAAGAGGGAAAAGACAGAAAAACCATCAAACGTGAGAGAGAAGACAATTATTGGCATATAAAGACCGAAAGAGAAGAGGTGCTCAGTGCATCATGGAAAGTTGCTTGGCACCCTGACAACAGCATAACTAAGGGATGCTTCAAAGACACCTGATAGTCCTCCATTATCTGTACCACTAGCAAAAAATTTTATTAACAAGAAAAGTTTGAAGTCTAATCTTGAAATGTAGAGACAGTGTCTACCTCATAAACTTGAATCTGGCTTACAAGAGAGGGACCTGATCACTGATCTCTGGATAGTATGAGGTCTTTAAGGTGTGGAAGAGCTTTGTCATTAAGAATCAGAATCAGAAAGGGTTTTATTGCCAAATGTTGAGCGGGTTTACAACATTAGGAAATTGCTGCGGTGCTTCAGTGCAAACATACTGTTATAAATACTGTTATAAATACTGTTATTAAGGGCTCATTATGTGAGGAAAATCATTGTTAATTCTGTATCAGAGGCAGCCAGTGAAGAGTAGCTAATATAGACGAAGAACTATAATTTCTCTCTCTAAGTACTTTCACTGCAGCATTTTTAGATCAACAATGGGCTTTCTGGAGACTTTTCTAAAAATGTGGATATTCACTAATTACAACCCTATTTAGTATGAACTACTTTTTTATCATTGCTGTAGACATGATGTTCCTAAATCTGACAATACAGTGCATGCAAGCAAAGACAGACTAAGATACTTGTTTTATGTGTGAGTTAAGAAAGAAATCCTAATCAAAAAATAATTCCAAGGTTTCTCACAGCAGTACTAAAATCAAAAATCCATTTTTTAAGTGTGTTTTGGAGCTTTTAGGGGGAAGTTCCATAGCTTCAGAAGTAGAAAATCCTGGGTCATCAAAGCCTTTATGTTTTAAGCCATCCCAGTTATTTGCATCACCTAGCAACATAGATAAATAAACTTGGTTATCATCTGCATAGCAGTGGAGGACTGTAACAGATGAAAAGTATCAGTCCTAAAACATGTCCATGTGGAACTCCGCGGGTAACCTTTGTGTCTGAGGAAGACACATCATTCAACAAACTGAAATCTATCACATAAATATGACTTTAGCCTCTAATCTCACTGATTTTTTGCATCTTTAGCAAAATGTTGGTTTCAAACACAGTTGTGAGATTTGATAGAAGAGAGAAACTTAAATTAAGTAAGGCATTTGGAGACACTTGTGCTTTTTGTACACTTTTTCATGTACTTTAAATCCTGGCTGAAATTAATTAACCAAAATTCATTTTTAAGGATTTTGCAAATATTTAAGAGGTTCGTTGCAGTTAAATGTAAAGTTTGCTATATGCAGCATATCAACAATATTGGATCAATGGTAAAACATCCTTGAGCAGTCCAGTTAGGGTGGGTTTAGACCAGCGGTCCCCAACCCCCGGGCCTCGTACCGGTCCGTGAGTCGTTTGGTACCAGGCCGCGAGAGGTGAGGCTCAGGCGTGAAATGTTTCGTTTTCAGGGTTTTTATCGGTTTTCAGCGTTATTTTGTTATCGTTTTTATCGTTAACTCGGTTTTCCTGGGTCTTTTCACGTGTGTTATGAATAAATCTTCTTTTTTCGGTACCGGTACTAGTTTTATTTTGTTGTATTTATCCGTGACACCTTAAAGGCCGGTCCGTGAAAATATTGTCGGGCATAAACCGGTCCGTGGCGCAAAAAAGGTTGGAGACCGCTGGTCTAAGCAATCGGCTTGAGTAATGGGCAGAACAATTACATTAACTTCCACTAGAGGGGAGTACAACTACCTGCTCTAATTAAATTGGTTGCCGACTGCCAGTAAAACAGAAGAACATGAAGAAGAAATTATATAATAGTCATGCTGTGAGTGAGACGACGCAGCACGTAATAGCAATAAATAAATATTTGAAAAGAAAAATAGTGAGTCTGACCTGGGTCCTTGAGAAAATTCCGACCCAGACGAAGGCCCTAGCATTAGTAGTGGTCAGAAGAAAGCAAAAAAAGGGTAGATTGGGGACAAACTTGTTAGTCCAATAATCACACAACTGCTATGTTAACTCCAACTTGAATGGTTGCCTTCTTTCGTTCCTCCACACAAGAAAAAACTGACACTCCAAAAAACTCCTACTTCCCCTTCCTGCCTGCGCGTAGCCATGCCCCCCCTTCACTGGACACTTGCGCAGTGGGACAGATACATCTAAACAAACTGAACCAATTCTGCTATACATGGTGCGCGGGGAAAAATTATCAATATGCTTTTTGTGACATTTTTGTTTGGTAGTATGTTGTGTTATTTTTCTAACGTGAAATATGTACCGTGGCTCCAAAAGATTGGGAAACACTGGTTTAAACTACAGAACCCAACACTGCCACCTTCAGAGCGATTGGCGCAGCATCTGTGAAAGTGACACTGCTGGTAGTTCTCTTTTCAATGATAGAAATGTAAGGAGACAGACGCTATGTTCACACTGCAGTCGAAAGCGCATCAAATCCGATTTTTTTTTTTGACCCTATGCGACCCATATCCAACCATGGTATGACAGTGTGAACGGAACAAATCCGATATTTTCAAATCTGATCTGGGTCACTTTCGTATGTGGTACTGAATCCAATACATATCCGATGTTTTAGAATGCGACTGCTGTTTGATGGTCACGTCGCATTAAATCCGTCTTGTACGTCACTGACACAAGACAGACGCCAATTATCAGTGCCGCAGAAGCACCCGAGAAGACATCGCGAACGCTTCTGGCCATCCAGTGTAGATGTTAGTGAAACTGTTGGGAACAACGTTGGAGAAACGTGAACATTTTATTTGTACTGTATAATCTGCAGATTCTGACAGAAATCTGCAACTATCCTTTGAAGCAGCGCTCCTCTAAAACAGCAATAAGGATAATTATTAGGTTATCTACATTATTATGTAAATAACAAAATAACTTAAAGCAAAATTGGGAAACGTAAAGTCCGAAGTCTTTATATTAAGGGCCATCAGTCAAACAATATTATTTGCTCTGGGTCTAAACAGAGCGCGTTGTGGGTGACGTCTTCTTTTGCGCATGCGGCCGCTTCGAGGGTTCACACTAGAGCACGTTTGCTGTCCCATTTTATTTGTAGTGTGAACGAGCAGACAAAAAAATCGGATTTGATCAAAAAATTGGAATTGAGCATTAACACCTGCAGTGTGAACGTAGCCAAAATAACCTGTCCTGACCCTCTCTGCGTTCAGGTGTCCAGCCATCCATCCTCCGTGCAGCTGCTGTCCATCCTTCAGGCCTTGTTGCTGGTGGGTCCGGACAGAGCTGAGGTCTGGTGTGCTCTGGAGCTGCTGATGGATCGAGCCACCCTGCTGGCTCAGGATGGTAAGTATGAGGGTGCATCCAACATCAGATCACTGGGTCCAGCTCTGATTCCGCCTCTTTGTAGAAGTGTCCTCTCTATATAAAAGATGACCCCTGTAAAGAGTCCCTTAAGGTTCAGATGCAGGCCCTGTTTTATGTCAGTTTGTATAAATGACAGCAGGCAGAGTATGATCAAAGCTGAGGGCATTTCACAGGATCAGGCGAAGGTGAATTCATCGGCTCTGTTTTTCTTGATCGCAGCTGAGGTAGACTCTGCAGATCACCTGCTGGAGAAGCTCCTCCCCTGAAAGACTTACTCAGCCAATCTTACCATCGACAGGGCGGTCCAGACTAGACTACCAGACAGTCCTCCCAGCCAATCAGAGGCACTCACCAAAGATGCTCCGACAGCCCCCACTGCAGCAGCACTGCCTCCGGCTCTTCCCACTTCCTATGCCCCCCTCTTCCTCCTCCCTTACCCGGTGCTATGACTCTTCCCCTTCCACCCCCTCCACTGCCGCCCACACCCTTGCCTGGTGCTATGGCTCCTCTCCCTCCACCCCCTCCACCCCCACCCTTACCTGGTGCTATGGCTCCTCCCCCTCCACCCCCACCCTTACCCGGTGCTGGACCTCCACTCCCCCCCTCTCCTCCAGGTGACATCAGAGCTGAGACAGTTCAAAGTCTGGGCAGGTTATATAGCAGCTCCGCTCCTAATTCAAGCCACACCCCCTGCCCAACACTGCGGATGAAGAAGCTGAACTGGCAGAAACTTCCATCCAGACTGGTGTCAGGTGAGGCCTGGTATTGGCCCAGGTCAGGTGCAGGATTCATCCAAGCTGACGTCACTCTGTGTCCACAGGCCACGAGTCTCTGTGGACGTCAACATCTTTGGACTCCATGGAGCCAGATTACTGCAGCATCGAGCACCTCTTCAGTCTCCCTCCGACTGAGACCAAGACCAGAACCAGAACCAAGTCAAAGACGGAGCCCAAAGAGGTGCCGCAGCTTTCTCTGCCTTCACCTTACAGGTGTGGCGTTACACGTTTTACCTTTTTCACATCCACATGTTCAATTCTGTCCACAGGTGTCCTTCATCGACGCCAAGAAGAGCCTTAACCTCAACATCTTCCTCAAGCACTTCAAATGGTGACTGTTCTTTTTCTGAGTCTTGCAGCCAATAAAAACACCTGTGCTGTGACATCACCATCCCTGTATCACCTGACCTGTCTCACCTGCAGTTCCCACGAGGACTTTGTGGATCTCATCCGAAGAGGAGACCGATCAAAGTTTGATGTTGAGGCCCTGAAACAGTTCATCAAACTCCTCCCAGAGAAACATGAGGTCACCTGCGCTTCACCTGTTCTCCACCTGTCTCTCACCTGCCCCTCACCTGTGCTTCAGTTGTCCTTCACCTGTACTTGACCTGTATCTCATCTTTCCCTCCTCAGGTAGGGAACCTGAAGTCTCATCTGGCAGAGCAGGACAAGTTGGCATCAGCAGATCAGTTTTACCTGCAGCTCATTGATCTGCTCAGGTGTGAGGACAGCGCCAGCTGCAGCACACATCAAGCACAGATAAATAAGCACAGCTCACCACAGATCCACTCACTCGCAGTGTGTGTGTGTGTGTGTGTGTGTGTGTGTGTGTGTGTGTGTGTGTGTGTGTGTGTGTGTGTGTGTGTGTTGCAGTTACTCTCTGAGGATTGAGTGTATGTTGCTGTGTGAGGAGAGCAGCTGTGTGTTGGAGACTATGAGGCTCAGACCTGAGCTGCTGGACCGCGCCTGCCAGAGTGTGTATATACATGACAAACACACAGCAGCTACACAACAAACACGCTGGCTGCACACGCACGTTTGGCTGCTGTGGTGGTGTTCTTGTTTCTGTTTGTGTGTGTTGTTTTGTGTGCAGGTGTGAAGGAGAGCGCTCGGCTGCCAGTCTTCTGTAAACTAATCCTGAGTGTCGGAAACTTTCTCAACTATGTGAGAATCTTTTTTTTACTCCTTGTAATCTGATTACTTTGTGTGGCATGCTCAGTGACGGTCCTAAAGCAGTTCTCTTCCCGAAGACTCAAACCACACAAACAAACTCTTCCATCTATATGAATGAGCGATATTTTTTTTTTATTAAAAATTTGAACATAATTCAACACAAACTCTTGTGAAGGACACAAAGTCAAAGACTTCCAAGCAGAGCGCATCGGCCAGCACAACACAGAGTTTGGGTCCTTTACGCTAAGCGAGACAGGTGGAGAACAAGCTAGCGGTCAGTGTGCCGCATCCTATGCGAAAGGGCCTTAAGTTCTTGGCTAGTTTAGCATCAACATGCTGTCTGTGCAGATGTTAGCAGTATAATGCAGCTGTTTATGTCCTGGATGCTGGTTCCACTGCACCATGATGCTTGTCCTTTCGTACAAGAAAAATAAGTCATGTCCGTGTCTCTGCTGTGGAGTGGGCCTCTAGCAACTGCTGGACTTCACCTCAGCTAACTGGAGCCTCTGATGAAGTTTTTATGAAGTTATCTAAGCAGTAATATCACAGCTGTGAGGTTGATTGCACTAACAGTTCATCCGAGGATTGTTTTGTTTTGTTTTTTTGTTTTTATTTGTTTGCACATTCAGGCAGGTGTGACTCAGCACCAACTATTAGCTCAGCACAAATCTACCAACAGACTGTCTACCAAGACAGTTCATTTAGTTGCCAAATCATAAATCAGTCTGTTATTTAGCTGAAATAAAATGTAAAGGCTGGTAGTCTGATTTAGTCATGTGATGTATGGTCCATCAGGGAACTCACACGGGGAATGCTGAAGGCTTTAAGATCAGCACTCTGCTCAAACTGACCGAAACCAAAGCCAACAAGTCGAGAGTCACGCTGCTGCACCACATCCTGCAGGTAATGCTGGGAATACTACGAATACTGGGGAATACTGCAGTATTGGGGCAGGGATAGCTCAGTAGGTAAAGTGGTCGCCCCATGATCGGAAGGTCGGCGGTTCGAATCCACTTAACGGCTACCCTGAGGTACCCCTGAGCAAGGTACCGTCCCTACACACTGCTCCCCGGGCGCCTGCTTAGTGGGCTGCCCACTGCTTCACTGAGTGAATGGGTCAAATGCAGAGAAAAACAAGTAATTTCCCCATGGGGATCAATAAAGTATCCATTATCATTATTATTATTATTCTCATAATAATTCAGTTGCTGCTGTTTGTGACCCTTAGGAGGCTGAAGAGAATCACCCCGACCTGCTCAACCTGCCCGATGACCTGGAGATCTGTGCAAAGGCTGCTGGGTAAACACATATAGGAGTTCAGTCACGTACAGACTGCTGGGTGGAGTCTGTGACGTGGTAGCTCAGGTGTTTCGCCTGCAGCGGTGTTAAATGTTGCCCTCTGACTCCACCTGCAGGCTCAGCTTGGACTCTATTCAGTCTGAAACAAACACTCTAAACAAACGGCTGAAAAACTCAGAGAGGAGCGTTTCCTCCTCATCTGACAACATGAAGGAGCAGTACCTGTCCACCATACAGGTGAGTCACTCAGGATGAGGCTGTCACCTTTACGGGCAGATAAATCCAGTCTGTACACTCACTGACACCGTTTTAGTGGGACAGACCTGCTGCTCCAGGTGAACTTACCTGTTGTTCTTATGTGGTGTTACCAGGAGAGCCTGCAGGCTGTTGAGCAGCTGCAACTCCTGCTGTCATCTGTGGAGGAGCAGAGGAAGCACCTGTCCGCCTACCTCTGTGAGGACAGCAGCAGCTTCTCCCTCGAAGAGCTCTTCAGCACCATCAAGGCATTCAGAGACCTCTTCCTTCGAACCCTCAAGGTCAGCGCCAATCGCAGTGCGGCTCAGTCTGCAGGACTCATACCCTGCCGCACGTTTGCATGTGTCATTTAAACTATGTCTCAGCCAGCCAATCGGCTCTGACTTTAACCGTGACAAAGTGTGGTAGCTGCCACACATTAGTCCTGTTTCCCTGTAAATGTTAAGCTCCGCCCTCTCTGGGGGGCCGGTTAGCCTGCTGAAGTTTGAACTGTGTGTTCCTTTTATTCTTCGATCAGGAGAACGAAGGTCACAGGGAGCAGGAGAAGAGGAGGAAGAGGTTGGAGGAAGGGAGGAAACTGAGAGAAGAAGCCCCCACCAGAAAGATCAGTAAGTCAGACACCATTATTTCACCTTATATCCTCCCTCCTTAAATGGAGAGACAGGTGAGGGACACCTGTCTCTCCAGGTGTGGCAGGTGAAGGACAGGTCAAGTACAAGTGGAGGGCAAGTGGAGAACAGGTGAGACATGTGAAGGGCCGGTGACGGACAGGTCGAGAATCAATAGCTGACATCAGCAACATCGTCGACAACCTGCTGGCCGAGATCAGGAAGGGCTGCAGGCTGAGGAAGACAAGGCCACGGGCAGAGCCGGACGGTGGGGTCGAAGGTGAGAGCCCGGCAGGACTTCTGCAGACTTTCTTGTCACTACTGCTCGTTTGATCAAGTTCTCCTTTTCAGGTCACCCCGGGGTCACGCAGATGTCACCGGCCCAAGACAAGCCAGATTTTCCCGAGAAGCCTCGGGAGGAGGTCCGGACTCCCACACATCCACCTGCTGGAACCAGACCAGAACCAGAGCCAGCAGAGCCAGACAGAGCTGCCTCAGAGCTCCAGGCCCTCGGTGAACGCCCCGCAGCTGAGGTCCAGGGTCCGGAGTCTGAAGTGGACACCAGACCAGCGCAGCAGGAAGTCCAGCACACAGCTAGTCAGCAGGATGTGACCCAGGTCAACAGGAGCAAAGATCCTAACCCGGAAGATTCTGCTCCCCAGAACGCATCAAACACCTTAGACACCAGCCCAGCAGGTAGAGTGAGGCGCTGTGCTCTCTGCTTCAGGCTTTGAGCACGCTCAGTGCTGCTGTTTGTTTCTGAAACATGGAAATTTTAATGCTTCCTGTCCCACAGCCCACCCACACAGATCAAGTTGTGTTCAGTGTTTGCAGCAGAGTGACGGAGACTCGGCCGCAGATTACAGTTGAGTCGAGTCGAGATTGCCATACCATGGTGATGTAGCCGGGTCAGTCTGGCTGTTGTGATGTAGCTCTGAGTCTATGAGGTCACTTCCTGTTCCTGAACATTAGTGTTTCCTGTGACATGGTGAGCTGAGGCTCAGGCTGTAAGGTCTCATCAAGACGATGATAGAACATCCTTTAGTGTTGATGATGAAATAAGCTTTATATCTAGAAACCGACCAATCGTATCCTCTCTTTGATCTCCAGAAGGCAGTGGTCACACAGGAAGAAAGCGTTTGAAGAAAAAGAAAAAATGCATCCTTCAGTGAGGTGAGCTCACCTGCAGCTGTGCATAAATCCACGTCAGCGGCGATTCACTGCTGTCCTTCACTCTAAAGCATTTCATTGGTCGAAATGTTTTTATGTTGTGGGATTTAAGGTCTTTTTTTAAATATCATTTATTATTTTATTCTTCTATGGTTCCAGGTACATGGGTCAGGACTTGTTTCTGTGGCGACAGGACTGGACCCGCAGGAGAACAAAGTGTTTAAAAGGGAAACACAATCATAAAGAACGAGGAAGCAGCAAGGATTCTGGGCGGAGCTTCCTGTGACTGACTGATCTAACCCTCGCTCACCTCTCAGTGGCGCCGAAGTAACTGCGTCCATTTGTGATGTCAGCAAGGTTTCTGTGTGCACTTCCTGTCAGGTCGAGGCGCTGCACTGTCTCTGAGCTCAGGTGGTCTGATGTGGGTGGGGCTCAGAAAGCACAGCAAATAAACTCTTTCCAGGTTAATGCCACCTGCCTGCTCACCTGGTTTCTTGCAAAAGACCTTTTAGATTAAAAGCCTCGCATTGTTCCCGTGCAGGTGTTCAGGTTTTAGACTTTTCTGTTCTTATTGTTGATTAAAGTTCGCTGAGACTTTTACTGTTAGAATAAATGTTGTTCTAGCTCTTTGATGAGTCCTGTTTTTTGTTTGTTTGTTTGCTAAAGTACCGAACGGGACAGAAAAACAATCAGAATTGTCTGAGGGCCAGGAAAGATGCCCAACGGGTTTATTTCTTCAAGTGGAGAAAACGTGTCAATGTGATATTGGTCCACTTGATTGATCTTTATCATTATTATTATTTATTTATTTTAAGTTACTAAAATTGGACAGACAATTAGACAGAAAAGGGGGAAAGAAAAACAGAGGGGATCGGGGGACAGTAAGAGAAGACACTGAGAAAATCCATTGGGTCACCTGTTAACAGAAGAAAAAAGAAAACAAACAACAAGAGAACAACACAAAACAGAGGTCAAAGCAACAACCTATCTACGTGTAAGTAACAGTAAATACTAAATATTGAATGTTGAGCAGCACGCAAGATCAACAGCGCACGATATGCTTTAAGGTAGCAGCCAAGGAAGATATAGTTTGTGTCTGTGAGCACCCATGTGTACAACCCCCAGACCCAGGAGATGTTACCCTTTTCCCTGGGGTGGAGGCAAGCAGCCCGCAGCCACAGGGAGGCCAAGCGTCCTGATGGTGTACAGAGAACAGGGGTTGTGAAGACCCCATACCTCACTCCGCTTGCTCATATGTCGTGTTGCTGCGTGCTCTTCTAAGCGAGCAGCTCCTGTGCTCACCTGACGGTCACCTGCACCAAGGAGCTGCTGTGATTGACGGAGCAGCAGCTCTCCGAGAACCAACATGTTGGACTTTCAGTTCCAGGTTTTGAGCCACAAAGTACTCATTGCCATATGCAGTAATCTGATTGGTCAAATCTGAGCCTGTTTAGAAAAAATAACTCCCAGATGCATCCACCCATGATGGATGTTTCTTTTTCAATCACTATGTGCTAAAAGACCTCCCTGCACTGAATCATACTTGTTATCAATCTCTGGCTCTCTTTCACAGCATGTCTTTTGTACGGTCTTCCTTCTCTCACCCTAACCAGTCGCGGCAGATGGCCGCCCTCTCACTGAGCCTGGTTCTGCTGGAGGTTTCTTCCTGTTAAAAGGGAGTTTTTCCCTCCCACTGTCGCTAAAGTGCTTGCTCATAGGAGGTCATATGACTGCTGGGTTATTGTAAGGTCTACCTTACAATATGAAGCGCCTTGAGCTTGTATAAATAAAACTGAATTAGTGTACACCCCCCCAACATACACACACACACGCACACAGCGCAGGTAAGCAGCTGAGTCACATGTGAGGTAGACTCTTCATCTGCAGCTCACAGACGGTCACACGCAGAGCCATGAACCGGAGACGTGCACGTGCTTATTCACGCGTTTACTTTTTTTCTTTTCTTTTTTTTACAATAGATGACGTCATCATCCTCATCCCCGTGTCAGCGTTGCGGTGACGTCACGCAAAACCGGCGCTTCCCGTACTGAAGCGACGGCGCTCCAAATCATGTGACCTCTGCCCGGCGCACGCTGAGCTGATCGATCAGAAGAATCTGTGCTGATTACCGATGAGCGGGTCTTCCGAAAACCCTCACACTGCCGAGCGCGCGACCGGAAACCGACCCGCCTTCACAATAAGAGTAGGCCGAGGGCAGCCGTTCCGTCACGGTCACACCTGCAGTCAGGTGTGCTGTGACGAAGTTACTCGCGTGGTCACACTTTTTACTCGTACATGAGTTATCCTCCATCATCGCTCCTCAGCAGACCAACGCTGAGGGGGCCGTGCTTTTCCGTGCTCAAGTCTTACAGTATGTAAAAGGGACTCTGAGCTGCTCTCCGGTTTAAGTCTTGCTGGATCATGCAGGTCTGACTTGCCACTTACACAGCCATTCGACTCAGTCGTGTGAGGTGTGCACCGCTGGATTGGCTCAGCACACACCATCCCCATCGGTACAATCTGCAGAATCCTGCCTACCACGTGACTTTAGCCAGCAGGTGAACCACTGTTTCATTTTAATCAATGGCTAGTTTTGTGTGAACAAAAACAACATGAAAATTCAGTCTGACTCACCGAAATTACAACATAGTGCCTCTGAGTCTAACTACTGACCACTGCCAAGCCAAATGTATGATAACAGAGCTCCACAGCGCCCTCTGCTGTGGCAGTACCAGGTAATTTGACAGCCAGCCCCGGTGTGCCTGCCTCAGACTCGGTCAGTGCTGCAGTGGACTGTAATATTCTATTTTTTCTAATAAAACCTGTTCGAACCTCACTGGGCATGTTATCAGGTGCGGGCTTTAATTGTGAAGGTCTCGGCAGCTCTTCCGGTGCGGTGGTCGCTGTCGCGGTGCGTGTTGACGCAGCGGGTGCGTCAGGAGGAGATGTTGTAGAGCATCATCGGAGCCGAGCCCCCTACGGTGGCCCCTAGAGACAAAGCACGTACAAACTCCAAAACACGTACAAAATAAAAAACACATGCAAAAGACAAAACACGTACAAAATACAAAACACGTGCAAACTCCAAAGCACTTACAAAATCCAAAACACGTGCAAACTCCAAAACACTTACAAAATAAAAAACACATGCAAAAGACAAAACACGTACAAAATACAAAAAACATGCAAAATCCAAAACACGTACAAAATACAAAACACGTGCAAACTCCAAAACACGTACAAAATACAAAACACATGCAAAAGACAAAACACGTACAAAATACAAAAAACATGCAAACTCCAAAGCACTTACAAAATCCAAAACACGTGCAAACTCCAAAACACTTACAAAATAAAAAACACATGCAAAAGACAAAACACGTACAAAATACAAAAAACATGCAAACTCCAAAGCACTTACAAAATCCAAAACACGTGCAAACTCCAAAACACGTACAAAATCCAAAACACGTGCAAACTCCAAAACACGTACAAAATACAAAACACGTGCAAACTCCAAAACACGTGCAAACTCCAAAACACATGCAAAATACAAAACACGTGCAAACTCCAAAACACGTGCAAACTCCAAAACACATGCAAAATACAAAACACGTGCAAAATACAAAACACGTGCAAAATACAAAACACATGCAAAATACAAAACACGTACAAAATACAAAACACGTGCAAACTCCAAAACACGTGCAAACTCCAAAACACATGCAAAATACAAAACACGTGCAAAATACAAAACACGTGCAAAATACAAAACACATGCAAAATACAAAACACGTACAAAATACAAAACACGTGCAAACTCCAAAACACGTGCAAACCCCAAAACACGCGCAAACTCCAAAACACATGCAAAATCCAAAACACAACGGAAGTGCTCCAGGACGCTAGGGGCAGTGTTGAGCTTTTGTTACCTAGTAACTACACAAGCCAGGAAGTACCAATGACCGGATTTGGGGTCTGCAGCCTTAAAGGCCGCATTTTAAGGCCGATTATGTCACAGCGACACGACAAAGACTGTCCCAATTCAAAGGCTGCTCGAAATGCGGCCCTCAAATGCGTCCTTAATTTCCCTGAATTTTAAGGATGGGTCTGTGTAGCCTTCATGGCCCAACATATCCCAGACTTCATAGCGCGGCGGTGGTTTGGATAATTTTGCCGAAAAAAAACGGCGGAAGCGGAGCGGACGAAGAGTAAACTTCCAGAAGTAAGTACTGAATATTATGTCACTTATTTATGCGCAAATGTTTTTATAATGAAGAACATTAAAACATTACTGTTGGCAACATGTCGGGAAAGTTATGTGACATTAGCGACGTTTGTACTAACTTGGTTTTAAAGCCTTTACTTCAAAATATTCGCCGTTCAATAGCTGACTTTAATCTTACAGAGAATGTGATGATTTTATGCGTAATTAAAGTCAGTCATGTCAGTCAGCTGACGGTTCACTCCTTAAGCTGAAAGAAAGATGCTTTAATCACAGGAGTCACACATGTGTCCACTGTACCATCTGGGAACTCTTCTTGTTTAGCACTCGTAATGACACAAACACTAAATCCTCCTTCTCTGGTGCTGTTTTGTAGCAGTGTGTACACCTGAGACTGTCACCTGTCTGTCTGTCCTGCACTCTCTCTCTGTTTCTTTCTCTCTGATTGTGGAATAAAAGTATGAACATGTGTTTATAAGTTACACTTGTGTTTGAATCCTGCAGCTTATCACACATTTGATTTCTATGTGTGACACCTGCAAGTGTCCAGAGTGAGGACAGGCTGAGGGACCCACTGCTGCACATCATCTGTGAGGCTTTGCAGCCCTGATGATCCACCAGGACAATCTCAGCAGTATGTGAGGAAGAGGAGGAGGAAGAGCCAGCAGCAGCTGACAGATGGAGAGAATAGACAGACTGTTCCCTGTTTGTGAAGGACTGCTAGAAAAGTTTAAAATAACTAATTGTCTGTCCTGAATCAGTCTTATTAGGTAATGTTCAAATAATTTTATCATTCCAGTGTTTCCAGTGTGGGAGAAAGTACTCAGGGCCTTCAAGTTACACACTATGAAAGGCAGCAACAAGTTTGATGTTCAGAAACCTAAAGTCTGTATCAGCAGCAGAATGGAGCTAAAAATAAATGTTGGTTTCAGTTCTATGAAGCTTTGAGTATTTTGGATCAGTAGCACTGCTGTGTTTGTTGCATCATATTGCTGTGATTGTTTATATGCTTTATATATTCTGAGCTAAGTTGATCTATAGTGTTACATCATATTCTATAAGGATGTTATGTGTTTGTAGACTTTCTGCCCAGTTTGACCCATTTAGCAGACGTCAGCCTGTTTAAGGCTCTGATATCTATTCTGTATGACTTAAAGCAGTTATGACATGGTCTGATTTTCTCACCCAATACAGGAATATTTAATACATCAGTCTACTCTTCATTTTATCAGAAACATATATATACTATTATATGTAGTATAATATGTATATATCTCATGTATATCTCATGCACATATCTTTCCACGTAGCACTTTTAATTCTTATCCCTACTTTTATTTTTTTCCATGTCTATTTAAGTGCTATTTATGACACTATGTTTGCACTGTAGCACCGCAGCAATTTCCTAATGTTGTAAACCTGCTCAACATTTGGCAATAAACCCCATTCTGATTCTGATTCTGATATATTGTACATATATTTATTAGTTTCAGATGTAGCCATTCTTGTATTTTGCTTGTTTACATTATTGTATTTTGCACAACTCTGTTGCTTGTGAAGTATGGAAGAAATATAGTATCATCAGAATTCAAGTATTTTTAGACATTGAATTTATGACACTGAATTTTTATCCTCCAAATTCACCTGCAAAAATTCACCTGCAAAAAATTCACCTGCAAAAATTCACCTGCAAAAAATTCACCTGCAAAAATTCACCTGAAAAAAATTCACCTGCAAAAATTCACCTGCAAAAAATTCACCTGCAAAAATTCACCTGAAAAAAATTCACCTGCAAAAAATTCAGCTGAAAAAAATTCACCTGAAAAAATTCACCTGCAAAAATTCACCTGCAAAAAATTCACCTGCAAAAATTCACCTGAAAAAAATTCACCTGCAAAAATTCACCTGCAAAAAATTCACCTGCAAAAATTCACCTGCAAAAAATTCAGCTGAAAAAAATTCACCTGAAAAAATTCACCTGCAAAAATTCAACTGCAAAAGTGATGAACTTTAATGACCCAAGCCAGAGCAATCAGCACCAGATCGAGTCGAGTGGCTCTCAGCCAATTAAATTACGCTGTTTGATCACATGACACCGTTAGCCAGCAGTGTGTCTCCTAAAAGAGAGCTGTTTAAAGGTGAGTGATTAAGTTTTTCTCCTAAATAGAGATCATTACAGAACGCCTAGTCCTACTTAAAATCCCATTTATTTTTATTTTATCATCTACTCGAACTAAGGAAAACGTTTGACTAACTCAAAGACAATTTCCACGCCTCCCCTGCCTGACTGCAGAGGCAGTTTTGAATTTAGGAGCGCCAAGATGGCAGCGGCAAACCCTGGCGGCTCTCCGGTGAGTATATATATTTTTTTATCTTCAAGTTTGTCTTTTGAAACCTTAATTTTATTTAAATCCGTTGCTCACGTATAAAGTACACAGACGGGGTCTTTGCTCAACTCGTCTGAGGCGTGTCTCACTAAGCGCTACATGCTAGCATCCTGCTAACCGAGCTACCCTTTACATGCTGTGCTTTAGAAAATAGGATACTCGTTAAAAAAAATACTCCGCAGATATTGATAGATAGACGAACACTGCAAATATAATGTTGGAAAAGAGAACGGCCTTTGGTGAAGGGGTAAAATACACCATGAATAGAGCCATAGAGTGAATGGCTGCCATGGTTGCAGAACAGCCTGATTTAATGACAAGAATGGGGAAGAGTGAGGTGAAGTGAACCACAGCCACAAAACACGGTCAGACAAGGCGGCAAAAGGGCAGTGATCTGTCCGTCAGTATGAAGTTGGTGTGTGCTTTGGTGAACAAAAACTCCAGACTGGTAGCAGGAAGATGGGAGACTCGTGTTTCACTGGAATAGTGGTGAATTAAAACATCCTTTGTTGGGGACATTTCGGTGTAAATGCATCCATACAGGCAAGACAGAGGCAGACTAGACAGTGAAGAAAACAAGGCAAACATTAGAAATATAAAAACGGAAATATAGGATGAGTCGGGGATGAGTTCCTGCCCCAAGTGGAGGAGTTCAAGTATCTCGGGGTCTTGTTCGCGAGTGATGGGAGAAGGGAGCCGGAGATCGACAGACGGATTGGGGCTGCAGCTGCAGTAATGCGGACGCTGCACCGGTCCGTCGTGGTGAAGAGGGAGCTGAGTGTAAAAGCGAAGCTCTCAATTTACCGGTCGATCTACGTCCCTACCCTCACCTATGGCCACGAGCTGTGGGTAGTGACCGAAAGAACGAGATCGCGGATACAAGCGGCAGAAATGAGCTTCCTCCGAAGGGTGGCTGGCCTCTCCCTTAGAGATAGGGTGAGATGTTCGGCCATCCGGGAGGGGCTCAGAGTAGAGCAGCTGCTGCTCCACATCGAAAGGAGCCAGCTGAGGTGGTTCGGGCATCTGACAAGGATGTCTCCTGGGCGCCTCCTGGGTGAGGTGTTCCAGGCATGTCCCACCGGGAGGAGGCCCCGGGGAAGACCCAGGACACGCTGGAGAGATTATATCTCTCGGCTGGCCTGGGAACGCCTTGGTATTCCCCCGGATAAGCTGGAGGAGGTGGCTGGGGAGAGGGAGGTCTGGGCCTCTTTGCTTAGGCTGCTGCCCCCGCGACCCGGCCTCGGATAAAGCGGATGAAGATGGATGGATGGAAATATAGGATTAATATAACATACAATTAGGGAAAATGTAAGGAACACAATGTAAATGATATTGTAAAGTCATTAAAACAGCATACTCTGATTAAAAGAAACACATAATTGGGTAGGATAATAACAATAATAATGTTAAAAAACATGTGCAAGATGGGTATGTATACTTGTAGCCAGAATACTATAAAGTTGTAGCATGCCAGACCATCTTGATTGAATGTAACTTCGCTCCACACAAGTTTTATGGTAGACATATTCATATTGGTATCTAATAAATGATTAATTCTTAGATTTTATCGAACGTTAATTTATAAATTGTTTCTGTCTTTATGTGTTTGTTTCAGATTATGCAAGATGAAATTATTCAGTCAGCAAGACACTTGCTGCAGTTGCTGACATCATCCAACTGAACTGCTGCTGTGATGAATCAGAATACAAGGTTTACTTTAGCAAGACTTATGAGTTAATGCTACATTTAACTAAATTGTTATATATTTTTTGTGTCCAATATTGTCTCCATATGATTTTGTTTTTTGCAACATCTTGCAGAGAACAGAGTCAAGGTACCAGCTTGGTCAACCCTAAAAGACCATCTGTTCAATGACCAGGTGAAAAAGTCATAAACTAAACACTCTGCATGAGCATGGAATTTAGGATGCAACTTTATATCTTACCTGCTCTACACTCAGGGCTTGAATTACAACAACAGTCAATCACATAAAAAAAAATACTTTTGGTAGTTCTGTGTCTCTGTCTCTCTCCTCCAAACCCAGATGGCTGCTGGTACTGAACCGGGTTCTGGTTCTGCTGGAGGTTTCTTCTTGTTAAAGGGGAGTTTTTCCTCTGCACTGTCACTTCATGCTGCTCAGTGTGAGGGATTGTTGAGGTTGAGTCCATATGTCCTGCGAACAACTGCTGGGCAATGACACCATGCAATCTTCTGGGATTCCTTGGATAGAAAACCTGTGAACTGCACTTGTCCTTGGTCTTCACAGCTCACCTTTTTACTGTTTATTGAATCAAAATTCTCCAGTGACATGGATTCTACATTGTAACTGATGTGATGTTCTATAAAGTGGTTTTAATAAAAAAAAGGCAAAAATTAGTTTGTTTCTTTATTCAATTTTTGAACAGTGATACTCATTCAGTAAATGCAAATTATTTACATGGCAGTGCACTATAGGCATAAATCTAGACCCCTAGATAAAACATGATGGCATTATAGCAGTGACGACTCCTCCACAGCAGCAGGTGGGGTTTTTCTTTTTTGAGGACGGCTCCTTTTACCTGTCACTACAGATGGTCTGTTTATGTTTTGATCAAGAGCCTTTTTTGGGCAGCTGAAGAGGAGAAGTCTATCTTATGGCCAACCTCTGACTGTATCTTGGTCACATTACCCAGCAAAACCCAGTATGCAGGTTCACCTGTAACAGTCCTTGTGCCACAGATCAACACTGTTGCTTCTACATTAAACAGAAGAGCAGTGACATGGGTGCAGGTCTCCGTGACTCCGGCCTTACAGCTGGAGTGGGCGGCTTCAACCTTCCCTGTGATGCTCACAGTGACCCATGGCTGCAATGCTGGTTCATTCAGTCTTTGAGAGTGCAGTACCTGAAACACACACACAAAGTTCTTGTCTTTAAATGAACTATGAGCCAAGGCTGACATAAATGTTTTATCTACTTAATCATTAATGTAACAGTGTTTAGAAAGTTAGCACATGTAATTTTTCATTTCTTTATGTGTCCATCTATAGCATGTTACATTCTAAATCTGCCTGTTCTGTCAGAAACCTGCCTGCAGAAAATGAACCTAAAGGATGTAATCACTTTCAAGATGGAGAAAGCATAAAGTGACAATTATGAATCACTTAATATGATAAGGAGATTCTGCAGGTCATTAATCAATGTATAAAATTAAAATAAAATGCATTTTTAGTGACACAAGATACAAATATGGAAGCAAGATGTATAATCGCTCAGTTTGGGGAAATTGTGGGTAGCCTGCAAGAGCCTCAACTTCTCCATACCCACAATGTGCAACAAATGGGCACAGCTGATCTTCAACAGTGGAACATCGGCCAGTTACTTCCAACTTTAACGCAGCTTGTAGTCTTGGAGAGCAGCACACCAAAACTGCATGCACAACTTCTGCTAACAGTGGAAACGGATTAAGAAATCCATGCAAACAGATTCATAAACCGAAAGAATATTATTTTACAGGATTAATGATCATATCAGCCGCTGGCTGATCACAAACCTTGAGGGTGTATACGAGAAGCAGAAGAAGCAGAGGGAATATCCCGTTTAAGTTTAGAAAGTATTTGTAAAGATATTGACCATATCCTTTTCTGAAAGTGTGGATATAATGGATGGGGTAAGGTACTGACATGCTACAACTTTATAGTTGTTAAATTCTGGCTACAAGTATACATACCCATCTTGTACATGTTTTTTTTTATTATTATTATTGTTATTATTATTATTATTATCCTACCCAATTATGTGTTTCTTTTAATCAGAGTATGCTGTTTTAATGACTTTACAATATCATTTACATTGTGTTCCTTACATTTTCCCTAATTGTATGTTATATAGGGATGGGTATTGATAAGATTTTAACGATTCCGATTCCATTTTCGATTCTGTTTAACGATTCGATTCCTTATCGATTCTCTTATCGATTCGTTTTTTTAAAAGGAGAACACTAAAGTCGATTAGCTTAGAACTGTGTTTTATATCTTCTCTTTGAACAAGATAGAAATTTAGGAGTAACATGGCCTTACAAACCCAACAGTGAGATCTTAAGAGATCCACAGCCTACGGCTCTTCAATGGGGTGTCACAGGGTCCCCAGGAAAAAAAATGTATATGTAAAATAATAAAATAAATATTCTCCTGTAGCAATAACAAAGTTTAACATAAATTATTCTGTAGCAATTACACAAGAATATCCAGTAATGTCCCTGCCTACAATTAAACACATGCACTTACCAAAGTGAAATCGGGGGCATCTGCTGTGGCAAATGGGTGCAAGCCTTTGACCACAAACTTAGACACTGCTCGGTGACATTCGTCTATCTTGGCCTGAAAGGAGACGCTACCGGTAGACTGCAGCGAGAACTGCCAGCATCTGAGCCAGACTCTGTCTCTCTCATCATGGTTATCTAAATGCAACGCACAGTAATAGCAGGTTTTGTAATAAGGTAAATCGCGCTAACATAATGTGCAATGCTAATTGATTAGTTACCTGCAGTATTAACGGGAGAGGACGTGGAAACGCTACCGCTGCTGCTGGGTTGAGCTTCGCTAGTCCGGAGCGGATCAAAAACACGACATTCGTTGAACGCAATCGCGTGTTTTTTGAGCAAATGCTTTTGCATGTTCGTAGTGTTTCCTCCCTTTGATGAAATCTCTACTTTGCAAGTATTGCACGTTGCCCTGTTGTCATCCTTTCTCATAAAGTGTAACCAAACTTTTGAGCGTTTGTGCCGCTCAGGCGCCGTGTTTCCTACTGGGTAAAAGACGCTACTCAACGTGATGACGTCATTCGGGGCGACTGGAATCGATAAGGGAATCGTTTATAAAAGTGGCAAACGATTCCAAGGAATTGAAACAGTGGGAACCGGTTCTCAACAAGAACCGGTTTTCGATACCCATCCCTAATGTTATATTAATCCTATATTTCCATCCATCCATCTTCATCCGCTTTATCCGAGGCCGGGTCGCGGGGGCAGCAGCCTAAGCAAAGAGGCCCAGACCTCCCTCTCCCCAGCCACCTCCTCCAGCTTATCCGGGGGAATACCAAGGCGTTCCCAGGCCAGCCGAGAGATATAATCTCTCCAGCGTGTCCTGGGTCTTCCCCGGGGCCTCCTCCCGGTGGGACATGCCTGGAACACCTCACCCAGGAGGCGCCCAGGAGACATCCTTGTCAGATGCCCGAACCACCTCAGCTGGCTCCTTTCGATGTGGAGCAGCAGCTGCTCTACTCTGAGCCCCTCCCGGATGGCCGAACTTCTCACCCTATCTCTAAGGGAGAGGCCAGCCACCCTTCGGAGGAAGCTCATTTCTGCCGCTTGTATCCGCGATCTCGTTCTTTCGGTCACTACCCACAGCTCGTGGCCATAGGTGAGGGTAGGGACGTAGATCGACCGGTAAATTGAGAGCTTCGCTTTTACACTCAGCTCCCTCTTCACCACGACGGACCGGTGCAGCGTCCGCATTACTGCAGCTGCAGCCCCAATCCGTCTGTCGATCTCCGGCTCCCTTCTCCCATCACTCGCGAACAAGACCCCGAGATACTTGAACTCCTCCACTTGGGGCAGGAACTCATCCCCGACTCATCCTATATTTCCGTTTTTATATTTCTAATGTTTGCCTTGTTTTCTTCACTGTCTAGTCTGCCTCTGTCTTGCCTGTATGGATGCATTTACACCGAAATGTCCCCAACAAAGGATGTTTTAATTCACCACTATTCCAGTGAAACACGAGTCTCCCATCTTCCTGCTACCAGTCTGGAGTTTTTGTTCACCAAAGCACACACCAACTTCATACTGACGGACAGATCACTGCCCTTTTGCCGCCTTGTCTGACCGTGTTTTGTGGCTGTGGTTCACTTCACCTCACTCTTCCCCATTCTTGTCATTAAATCAGGCTGTTCTGCAACCATGGCAGCCATTCACTCTATGGCTTTATTCATGGTGTATTTTACCCCTTCACCAAAGGCCGTTCTCTTTTCCAACATTATATTTGCAGTGTTCGTCTATCTATCAATATCTGCGGAGTATTTTTTTTAACGAGTATCCTATTTTCTAAAGCACAGCATGTAAAGGGTAGCTCGATTAGCAGGATGCTAGCATGTAGCGCTTAGTGAGACACGCCTCAGACGAGTTGAGCAAAGACCCCGTCTGTGTACTTTATACGTGAGCAACGGATTTAAATAAAATTAAGGTTTCAAAAGACAAACTTGAAGATAAAAAAATATATATACTCACCGGAGAGCCGCCAGGGTTTGCCGCTGCCATCTTGGCGCTCCTAAATTCAAAACTGCCTCTGCAGTCAGGCAGGGGAGGCGTGGAAATTGTCTTTGAGTTAGTCAAACGTTTTCCTTAGTTCGAGTAGATGATAAAAAAATAATAATAATAAATGGGATTTTAAGTAGGACTAGGCGTTCTGTAATGATCTCTATTTAGGAGAAAAACTTAATCACTCACCTTTAAACAGCTCTCTTTTAGGAGACACACTGCTGGCTAACGGTGTCATGTGATCAAACAGCATAATTTAATTGGCTGAGAGCCACTCGACTCGATCTGGTGCTGATTGCTCTGGCTTGGGTCATTAAAGTTCATCACTTTTGCAGTTGAATTTTTGCAGGTGAATTTTTTTCAGGTGAATTTTTGCAGGTGAATTTTTTTCAGGTGAATTTTTTTCAGGTGAATTTTTGCAGGTGAATTTTTTTTCAGGTGAATTTTTGCAGGTGAACTTTTTTGCAGGTGAATTTTTGCAGGGAAATTTGGAGGATAAAAATTCAGTGTCATAAATTCAATGTCTAAAAATACTTGAATTCTGATGATACTATATTTCTTCCATAGTGAAGCTCGCACACAATAATTTCACTCACATGTGCTGTACCAATGTACCTGCACATGTGATGTGACAATAAAAGTGATTTGATTTGAAACGGTTATCACAGCTTGTACATTTTCTTTTTACACATGTATGTAAGCATTTGAGCCAAATTTAGTAATGCCAACATACTGAAGGAACAACATTTGTCTCTTATATATGATACACCTATATATGCACTGTCAATATACATTTTGAACCAGCTGCAGATGTCAGAGTAACAACTGACTGACCCCCACATAAAGTGCGTTACAGTAGTCCACAGGGGAAGAAATAAAAGCATGGATCACGGTTTCAAAGTGCTGCCTAGAAAGAAAAGATTTCATTCTTGCCAGTCGCCTTAAATGATAAAAATGGACTGGTCCAACTTAAAACCAAGGGCAGTAACAACAGGTTTAAAATAAACCTCCAGCGGTTCCAAATGAAAAGAAGAGGACTCACAGGGGCCACTGGGTCCAAACACCAACAAATCTGTTTTCTTTTCATTCAAATTTAAAAAGTTTAGAGCCAACCAAGCTTTAATGTCATCTAGGCATGTCAAGAGAGGTTTTATTCAGATGCCATCCTTCGGCTTCAGTGGCAAATAAATTTGGCAGTCATTCCTATATACTTGTCTTTGAGTGAAGATTTAAGGTGGTAAGACATGTAAATAACTGCAACTTGAATCTGTACTGAAGCTCAGTATTTGACACAGAGTTCATGTTCACTGCTATAATGCCTAATAATGACTAATATAATAACCATAATATTGGCCATATTATATTTACATTACCAAAGTGATATGACTTTAGTCTCATGAACAACATTAGCTAATTGTTATTTACTAGCTAATCTTAAATGACTGTTCAGTACAGAAATGAAGCCCAAAAATCATGTTTTACTGTCCTGTGGTCTCAGCCTCAAATACTTATCAAATCACACAAAGCTCTTGTAGAAACAAACAAACAAATGAAAAAAAATATGTTCTCCTTCATTTCTGTCAAAAAAAGTTGTATGACACGTTTCCAGCTGTTAGTATCATAGTTGCTAGGCAACCTGGGAAGCGCAACGGAGACTAGAGCCCATGTGTTTGCAACAAACTTGCCGTTTATTTTACAAATCGAGCTCAACACTGCCCCTAGCGTCCTGGAGCACTTCCGTTGTGATTTGGATTTTGCATGTGTTTTGGATTTTGTATGTGTTTTGGAGTTTGCATGTGTTTTGAATTTTGTACGTGTTTTGGATTTTGCATGTGTTTTGGATTTTGCATGTGTTTTGGAGTTTGCACGTGTTTTGAATTTTGCACGTGTCTTGGATTTTGCACGTGTTTTGGATTTTGTACGTGTTTTGGATTTTGCACGTGTTTTGGATTTTGTACGTGTTTTGGATTTTGTACGTGTTTTGAATTTTGTACGTGTTTTGGAGTTTGCACGTGTTTTGGATTTTGCACGTGTTTTGGATTTTGTACGTGTTTTGGATTTTGTACGTGTTTTGGATTTTGCATGTGTTTTGAATTTTGTATGTGTTTTGGATTTTGTACGTGTTTTGGATTTTGTACGCCTTTTGGATTTTGCATGTGTTTTGAATTTTGTATGTGTTTTGGAGCTTGTACGTGTCTTGGATTTTGTACGTGTTTTGGATTTTGTACGTGTTTTGGATTTTGCATGTGTTTTGAATTTTGTATGTGTTTTGGATTTTGTACGTGTTTTGGATTTTGTACGCCTTTTGGATTTTGCATGTGTTTTGTATTTTGTACGTGTTTTGGATTTTGTATGTGTTTTGGAGCTTGTACGTGTCTTGGATTTTGTACGTGTCTTGGATTTTGTACGTGTTTTGGATTTTCTACGTGTTTTGGATTTTGCATGTGTTTTGGAGTTTGCATGTGTTTTGGATTTTGTATGTGTTGAGGAGTTTGTGCGTGCTATTTGGAATTTGTAAGTGTTTTGGAGTTTATACATGCTTTGTCTCTAGGGGCCACCGTAGTCGGAACCGGACAGGAGGAGCAGCTCTGGGCAGCAGCCGCCGAGAGGCGCTGAGGCCTGGAGAGATGCTGCTGAAGAGCCGCTCCTCTCCTCCAGCATCAGCTCAGTGTCTGTGGTTGTCTGTGTGTATGTGCATCTGAGTGTGTGTTGTGCACACTTGTCCACATCATGAGCAGTTTTCTTCACTGGTTCTATGCCGTGATGAAAAACAGGAAGATCCCCCCCTCCCTTCCCCAGACTTTTTACCTATGGAACCCTTTGGAGTGAGCTGTCCAATCACCTCTGACCTCCTGAGAAGGGCAGAGCTTCACAGAGTGAGCTCCAGAGTGGATGTGAAGTCTCAGTGACTGATGGAGGAGCTGATCTACTCCATGTGTGCCCGTGTGTCAGCCTCTGATTGGACAGAGCGTCTGTGGCACTGCTGTCTGTGCTGCAGAGGAGCTTCATCTATCCTTCAGCTGTGTCTGCAAGAGCTCCTGCATACAAAACCCAGTGCTCAAACTCCAAACTCTCACTTCATCTGTTCGTGTGGTTCACACAAAAGTATTGACAGTACTGATGATACTGCAGTATATGTGCAGAAAAACACTAAAACTGAAGTTTTAATGTCAGTGACTCTCACCTGTGCGAGTGTGTGTGTGAGATCATGTGGTCATTTGACAGTTGGATATTTCCTGTTAGAAATAGGAAATATCTTTAACCCGTTCCCAGGAAACAGAATCATCTCTGAGCCGTTATTTCAAATTAGAAGTTTTATAAAGCGCTCGTGTTTTATTTTCTGCTGGTCAGTGCTTTAGTTCAACTTTTAACTCTAAAGATGAAATGAACAGTTGATTTGCTCATGCTCTGTGTTTTTAATAAATATCACATATTTGACTGCATGACCCCGTTTCTGTGCCGAACCTCTGTAATCAGAGCACTGTGAATAAAAATGTCTGTAGGAGTTCATTCAGTGCTTAATTGAAAGTTGAAGGTGTTTGAACCTCAGACTCAGGCTGGTGTGGACAACCTGCAGGTCCTTTTGGACCTGACTACACACCTGCAGGTGCCTCAGCTGTCAGGATTCAAACACACACAAATCAGTAAGAGCAGGATCGTCTGAAATTACTCATTTTGTCTGATTAAATATTTAAAATCTGTCACGGTGGCACAACAGGCCCGCACAAACCCACCTGTATCACCTGCCTCTGTCTTCATTTCCCAGGATGCTCTGGGGTTTCTCAGCAGGCCTGTGAAGATGAGTGTGACATCATGGTTCCTGGTAAGCAGTTCGGGGACTCGACACTGCCTCCCCCGAGAGATGATTTTTGTGGGCCGAGAGGACTGCGAGCTGATGCTTCAGGTGAGGCTGACCTGTGCAGGTGTTCGGGTTAGTAGAAATTGCCTCCCTCTAGGTTGGTCTGAAAAAGGAAGTTGTAATGGTGTCTTGTTTGAGTCGCAGTGAAAGTAAGCAAAAAGAGTTGTATGTGTGTGTGTCTCAGTCTCGCAGTGTGGACAAACAGCACGCTGTCATCAACTACAACCCGACCACTGATGAACACCTGGTGAAGGACCTGGGCAGCCTCAATGGGGTGAGCCATACACAACATATCAGTACATTATCATAGGTATCCACCAATCAGCAGCAAACACAGGTGGGGGGTGGTGATGCCTAAAGTCACAGGTCACAGGGTGGCTGTAGCTCAGGTGGCAGAGCAGGTCAGCCCCTAATCAGAAGGTCGGTGGTTCGATCCCAGGCTGCATCCTGGCTGCTTGCCAAATATCCTTGGGCAAGATACTAACCCCGTGTTTGCCTACTGGTGGTGGTCAGAGGGCCCGGTGGCGCCTGTGTCCGGCAGCCTCGCCTCTGTCAGTGCGCCCCAGGGCAGCTGTGGCTACAATGTAGCTTGCTATCACCAGTGTGTGAATGTGTGTGTGAATGGGTGAATGACTGAATGTAGTGTAAAGCACTTTGGGGTCCTATGGACTAGAAAAGCGCTATACAAATGCAGGCCATTTACAGTACAAAGATTTTTTTTTTTTTTATTAACTTAAAAAAATTTAATTCCACTTTAATTTAAACAGGCAAGAACTGTAAAATCACAAAAGAGTGAAAACCTTCAGAGTGGACTTCAGGATCATAATCAGAAACTTTCACCTGGACGTTTGTTTGTTTGTTTCCTGCAGACAACGACCTTCGGATTCCTGATCAGACCTACATCACCCTCAAACTGTCCGACATCATCCGCTTCGGATACGATATCCTTCAGACGCACACACGCACTGTTTGTGTGTGTGTCTGTGCGCGCGTGTGTGTTTCTGTGCGTGTGTGTGTGTGTGTGATAATTTTAATATTTTTCTGAGCTGTTGTTCACATTCTCACGTCTATGTTCTGGAGAAAAGTCAACACAAAGTCCCAGAGGAGGCCCTAAAGGTTGGTGTTTGTGGGTGTGTGTTTTCTATTGTACAAATTACTGCATAGAGGGTGTTATTTAATTTCCTTGTTTAACTGCATTTAGTTTGCATTTCCAAAACTACTCAGAGCGTCATGAATTTCTCATGACTACACACAGCATGTACAGTACCGTGAGCACATGCAGTACCGTGAGTACATGCAATTTGCAGTACCTTGAGTACGTTTGCCTCATTCTTCTGTTTCAGCATGAGAAGTACAGCAGTCAGCTGCAGATGAGCCTAAAGCCTTCAGAGGGGAAGAAGAGTGACGTGGATGAGCGGGCGAGAGGCGAGAAAGCGCAGAGTACCAAGAGCCTCGCACAGGGTAACAATAATACAGCAACAGTACTGGCAGTAAATATACTGTGTATCAAATGTACTCCTAACAATACTGGGCGTAATACAAGCAATAACACAAAATTTTGACATCACACAGGGTCAAAAATATACTGCACTGTACAAAACATAATGTATCACAAAACCCTGCACCAGACCTAGACAAACCACAATACACAATTGAAGGCATGTGCTTGTATTATTTTGGCCAATCTTAGTAGTGTTTCAGCCTCACTGGATGGAATGCTAAGCAATTTTCCTCTCATTCATACACATGTGCTAACATGCATGTCTTGCCTGCAGAGCTGCTTGGGCGGCTGAATGTCTTGCTCAAGGCAATGTGGACTGGAGGAACCAAGGACTTAAACTGCCATCTACTACTGTCTACTGCTCTACCTGCTGAGCCACAGCTGCTGAAAGACAGCAGGAGAGGCAGGTGGAGCCACAGGAGTGTTACAGCGTACAACAAACACACACAAGCTCAGGCACACTCAACCAGCCAATATACAAGAAGGGCCTCCAGTACACTAGATCTTCATTTCCCTCTGCTTTTAATTTAAATTCCTGTACTCTAAATATTTCCTGTCATACCACAAAAATAAAGATCCAGTGCTTTGGCCTGTAGGGCTGTCCATCACATCGCATCATATCACATCACAGTTTTGTCAAATATCTCCTTCCAGCACCATCTGTCCTTGATGCCCAGACAAGCAAACGTGGCTCCATAGGAGCTTTCTCTTCACTGAGACCAGAATATGATCAGAATAGGATAGCTATGCTCTCGCTGTCCACAGCCTTCAGTCACAAATTGTTACTGTCACTCACTTCTGAGGAATTTACCACCGGAGAATCAGAATCACCACATCCCCATAAGTCATCATCTTCTCTGTAATTCTGTTTGTGGATTTATTGGCTGTGTGTGTGTGTGTGTGTGTGTGTGTGTGTGTGTGTGTGTGTGTGTGTGTGTGTGTGTGTGTGTGTGTGTGTGTGTGTGAGAGAGAGAGAGATTAATGAGGGTGATAAAGGAACTGTAGGCCTCCATATTTCCTGAGTGATCAAAGGAGCTGCTCTGATGAGTCAGAAGGAGCCACCGTCCCCACTGTGCAGCATACTCAGCGTTTCCATACATCTGACATCCAGCTGTGTTTTTGTCATTTATTTTGGGGGAGTTTATCTCATTAAAACAGGTCTCAGGAAGAGTCAGCACTGATAACAGAAGGACTCTGTCACACACACACATGCAAACAAATATATTTGTACATGAGTGATGCAAAAATTGTTCTACAACTCTCCGCTTTAAAACAGAACTCACAAGGCCTCGGTCAAAGTTTAGTTCATGTTAAACAAAAGGCTGCAATGCTCACAAATACACAGGACACAAAGGTTTCAGCAATGTTGCGCACAGTCCTCGGCCTCCTGTGATGTGTGGTGCAGTCTTGCGGTGTAAACACCCGGTGTCCACATGTTTTATGACTGTAGCTGACAGTAACTGTAAACACATGCTGCTGCTTTCTTTTATGGAGTCAGAGACAGGCTGACTGGTAGTGGGAGGAATAAGTACAAGCTTCCACCTTTAGCTTCCGTCCAGCTTCTCATTATGTTCTCAGGTGTCTTCTCTGCATATAAACTCCTCACACTGCACTGATGGCAGGACAAATCGTCTATCTCCAGCTGAGAGCGAAAAGTTCAGCTTCACGGTGCTGCGAAAAAGTATTTGCCCACTTCTCAATGTTCTTTTTTGTTTGTTTGTTTTTTGTTTTGGGGTTTGTTTGTTTTTTTTTGGCATATTTGTGACTCTTACATGTAAAAAGGAGCATTAGGTTCACAGTAAGAGAAAAAAGCTGAAATATGGAGATTTTAGATTTTATTTTAGATCATTAAATCAAAGTTACTATTAGACAAAAATAGCCTGAGTAAATACCAAAGGCAGTGTTTTTGTTAACTCATAAATGAACCCTGAATGACGTTTGTTTGGATCCCTGAGTTCAGTTTCAGTAGCCACACCCAGATAAACGAGACACGCCTGACAAAGCTAAGTAGGTTAGAAGAGCTCATAAAACATCACAGCACAATCGAAAGAAACAACCGAGAAACAAAGTAACTTCTCTCGGCCTGGAAAGGGTCACAAAGCCATTTCCTCGAGGTCATTACTATCATTTCTGCTCCTGACAACAGAAGTTATTTACAAATGTTGTTATTAACAGTTTCATTACTAGTCATTTCCTACAACTGCTGGAGACTGTTACTCAAATATGAAGAATGTTGTATCACAGTTTTGTTTTTCCTTGAAGTATTTTTAGCTGCAGGTCCGTGTATTTCAGTGTGGTTTATTATACTGAATGACTAAAAATAAACTACACTGTGTTTTTCTGATACACATCCAATTAAACAGCTAGCTCATTAATATTTTTTTAATTTTTTCCGGGTACAAGAGATACCTGGTGCGCAGATGTGGGATTTTTGAATTTAGGATTGTTTCACACATTTCCAGAGATAAGAAACATTTTGTCAAACTGGACTGTCAAGCACAAACAATTCCATGCCAGCTACAAACAGACTCTTGGCAAATGCAAATACAGTCAAGGCTTTCGTTTTTGATGCTTTTTATAGTCCCACTGTTGCAAAGTGCAAATGGTAAATGGACTGATTCTTATATAGCACTCCTGGAGCAGTCAAAACGCTTTATGCAATATGCCTCATTGACATAAGCTCTTCTTCTTATGCTTGAGTGATTCCTAACATTCACACACATTTATACTCCAGTGGATGCATCGGAGAGCAACTTGGTGTTAGTATCTTGCCCTAGGATATTTGGCACACAGACTGGACAACAACAACAAATGCTTGCTCAAAGAAGCTCCTTTGATTGTTGGGGTTTTCTCCAGTGTAAGGTCTTTACAATATGAAGCATCTTAAGTGTTCTGTGTTGTTGTGATTTGATGCAAAATATGTATTGCCTGGACCCTTCTTCTATGAAGCCCTACTGTTTTAACAGGTCCAGCATGAGGTTTAGGGTTGTCTTGTTGAAATATAGAAGGCCTTCCCTAAAAAGGAGCTGTCTGTGCTGGAGCATGTGTTTCTCTGAAACCCATGTGTATTTTTCAGCATTTTGCTGGTGACGTTCCACATGTGCAAGCTGCCAGTTCTATAAACACTGATACACCATCAGAGCTGCTGGCTATTTAGCTGAGTGCTAATAACAAGCCAGATGGTCACTTTACTTTTCAGTCCGGAAGATGAGGTATCTATGTTTTCCAAAACAAATTTCAAACTTTGGTTTGTTTGAACAGTTATCCATTTTGCTTCAGTGTTCCTGAGTCCATGCAGTGATTTCCATTACAGAATCATATCTATCATTACCAAACTGATTCTCATTTTGTCCTGTACGCACAGAGATTCCTCCAGGTGCTCTGAATTTTTGATAATATTATGTAGTGTAGTTAACACGGCATTCAGAGTCTTCCCAGTTTTATACTGACAAACATTATGCTCGCATTTTTCACAGACTGATGAACCTCTGTCTCTCTAAGATGCGCTTTTTTATATCCAATTATTTTGCTGTCCTAATGTAAGTAGTAAGTACTGATTATGTCTGTGAAGGTTCTTAGTCATCCAGGTCATCGTAGTCAAAGGAGCTTGCAAAGAAAAGCGTCTGGACTTCTTTAAGTTACTTTAAGATGTTTCACCTCTCATCCGAGAAGCTTCTTCAGTTCTAAGGTCAAATGGTGGAGAGTCCCAGATATAAACCTAGTGGGAGTAACCCCCCACAGAGGGACAAAAGGACCCCCTGATGATCCTCTAATCGCCTGAGCCAAGGTGTGAGTAAGTAGTTATTTTATTAATTAGTTACATTTTAAAAACATGACGCACAACCTGAATACGTAATAACGCAACAGACATTTCAGCTCAATTCAATTTTTTCTGCTTAATCCATCATATAAAATTTAATCAAATAAAAAAGTCTCTTTTTAAAGCTTGTTTTATTAGTTTGAACCTTTTGGCTTTATGCAATATGCATAAAGCCAAAAGAACAGCAGTGATCAGTGAGATGCTACAAGTTGAACAGCCACAAGGGGCAGTATCCTCCATGGAGAAGGAGGCTAGAGGCTAAGATCAAGGTAGCACGGAGGGAGGTTAGCCAGCTATCGGAGTTGCAGAAAGGCGCGATGAGGATGGTGCCTAAGAAGTACAGGAAGCTGTCCACACCTGAGGCCCTGGAAACTGCCAAGCAACGACTTACAGCCTTGGCCAGACGCTTGAAGAGGTACACCAGAGAGATAGAAGGCAGGAGAATAAACCAGCTGTTCTCCACAGAACCAGCCAAGCTGTACTCTCACTGGCAGGGGAACAATATGAGAACAGCACCACCAAGGCTGTAGACAGAACAATACTGGAAGAGCATATGGGAGAAGGACACAACCCATAACACAGAAAGGGATGGGCAAGAATACCAGAGGCGCAAAACACCAGCTACTGGCAGACCAAGCAGTCAGCCGAGACTGCAGGACCAGACTGACCAACCTGTGCACTGCCTGGATTGATTACAATGCCCCACACCTGGATCCTGGAATGCCTAGAACTATATAAGATCAACAGGACCCTGAGAGCCTTCATCAGGAACTCAATGGGGATGTGGCGGACAACACTGGAGGCCAACCTCAAGCCCATAGCACAAGTCACCATCAAGTGCGGGATCTACCACGGAGATGCTCTGTCCCCACTGCTGTTCTGCATAGGCCTGAACCCCCTCAGTGAGATCATTAACAAGATACCGACGACGGAATGGAGAAGTTGTCAGCCACCTCCTGTACATGGATGACATCAAGCTGTATGCCAAGAGTGAACGAGACATCGATTCACTGATCCACACTACCAGGCTATACAGCAATGACATTGGAATGTCGTTCGGACTGGAGAAGTGTAGTCAAATGGTAACAAAGAGAGGGAAGGTAGTCAGAACTGAGGGGATTGAACTACCAGAAGGCAACATTGCAGACATAGAGGACAGTTACAAGTACTTGGGGATCCCACAGGCGAATGGGAACCATGAAGAGGCCGCTAGAAAAGCTGCAACCACCAAGTACCTGCAGAGGGTCAGGCAAGTCCTGAGGAGTCAGCTGAACGGGAGGGAGGGAGGGAGAGCCTTCAGTTTTCAGGCCCCTCTTCTGTGGAACCAGCTTCCAGTTTGGATTCAGGAGACAGACACTATCTCTACTTTCAAGATTAGGCTTCAAACTTTCCTTTTTGCTAAAGCATATAGTTAGGGCTGGACCAGGTGACCCTGAATCCTCCCTTAGTTATGCTGCAATAGACATAGGCTGCCGGGGGATTCCCATGATGCACTGAGTTTTTCCTTTCCAGTCACCTTTCTCACTCACTATGTATTAATAGACCTCTCTGCATTGAATCATATCTGTTATTAACCTCTGTCTCTCTTCCACAGCATGTCTTTATCCTGTCTTCCTTCTCTCCCCCCAACCAATCACAGCAGATGGCCCCGCCCCTCCCTGAGCCTGGTTCTGCTGGAGGTTTCTTCCTGTTAAAAGGGAGTTTTTCCTTCCCACTGTCGCCAAAGTGCTTGTTCATAGGGGGTCATATGATTGTTGGGTTTTTCTCTGTATCTATGAAGCGCCTTCAGGCGTTTTTTGTTGTGATTTGGCGCTATATAAATAAAATTGAATTGAATTGAAAGCCCTCAGCCAAGTGGCGGAGGGCTTTCGCTTTGGTGGCCTCAGAATCTCATCTCTGATTTTTGCAGATGATGTGGTTCTGTTGGCTTCATCGGGTGAGGGCCTCCAGCTCGCACTGGAACGGTTCGCAGCCAAGTGTGAAGCAGCGGGAATGAGGATCAGCACCTCCAAATCTGAGGCCATGGTTCTCAGCCGGAAAAGGGTGGAGTGCCCACTCCGGGTCGGGGATGAGTTCCTGCCCCAAGTGGAGGAGTTCAAGTATCTCGGGGTCTTGTTCGCGAGTGATGGGAGAAGGGAGCCGGAGATCGACAGACGGATTGGGGCTGCAGCTGCAGTAATGCGGACGCTGCACCGGTCCGTCGTGGTGAAGAGGGAGCTGAGTGTAAAAGCGAAGCTCTCAATTTACCGGTCGATCTACGTCCCTACCCTCACCTATGGCCACGAGCTGTGGGTAGTGACCGAAAGAACGAGATCGCGGATACAAGCGGCAGAAATGAGCTTCCTCCGAAGGGTGGCTGGCCTCTCCCTTAGAGATAGGGTGAGAAGTTCGGCCATCCGGGAGGGGCTCAGAGTAGAGCAGCTGCTGCTCCACATCGAAAGGAGCCAGCTGAGGTGGTTCGGGCATCTGACAAGGATGCCTCCTGGGTGAGGTGTTCCAGGCATGTCCCACCGGGAGGAGGCCCCGGGGAAGACCCAGGACACGCTGGAGAGATTATATCTCTCGGCTGGCCTGGGAACGCCTTGGTATTCCCCCGGATAAGCTGGAGGAGGTGACTGGGGAGAGGGAGGTCTGGGCCTCTTTGCTTAGGCTGCTGCCCCCGCGACCCGGCCCCGGACAAAGCGGATGAAGATGGATGGATGGATGGATGGATGAATTGAATTGAATTGAATTGAATTATATAATGTCAGTGCTTCCCAGCTTTAAACACTGAATGGTTGTACTCTCTCCCGCACTCCATATTGTTGTTGATCTGACTCGTATGTCATTGTCATGAGACACTCTCACAAACAAAATCACGGTTTAGTAACACAGTAACGCAGTGTGCTAAAGGGAAAGTAACAGTAATCTAATTACTTTTTTGCTATAGTAATCCCTTACTTTACTCATTACTTGAAAAAGTAATCGGATTACAGCATTTCTGCCTATCTCCGCTGTCCACTGGGTAGCCATGGCTCAGGAGGTAGACAGGTCATCAACTAATTGGAAAGTTGGTGGTTCGATCCCTGACTTCTCCAGTCAGCACATGAAGTAGATAGAAAACACAAAGATGTAGAAAAACGTGTGAGATCACAGGTAAATGAGGGATGCTGTATAAAACACTTTGTGTGCCCAAGCACAGTAGAAAAGCACCACATAAAAATCAGCCCGTCATAACCTCTAAACTTGTTTTTCATCGTGTTTGAGAATAGACCAAAGCATGGACAAGCTCATTTTTATTAAATTGCCAGGCCCAGCTCCACTCAGCCCTCTCGGATTCATGGAGGGCTCTGGTGAAATATCGATCTGAGGCCTGAGCTGACCGCTGCACAGATGACAGTAACTAAATGATGAGTCTTTTGATAGAATCCCTGAAGAGGGTATTTAAAACAGATATCTGCTGTCTTCCGGCCACAACTAAGTGCCGGCAATGGCCTCGGGGATGTTAACTCTTATCTATGATGTATCAAGGTGGATTCGTGATTCCTAGCAAAGTGTTATAGCCTGTGTTCTGGCGCCCCAGGTTATATTTTCGCAGACTGTTCGAGCTGCAGACGTGTTCCTCAGATCTGCCTTTTTCCTCCACTCTCCTCCCATCTACCTGTCAAACACTGCAAGCTCCTGCAGTACAAGCCAACACAAATGCCTGGTTGCTGCTGATGGATAGAGACAGCTATAGTGCAAATTCACACACACACACACTGTTTATAGAGGGTGCAACCAGAGCCCTGGAGCAGATTAACGACTTTACTTACCAATTAGCCCACTCAGCAGTAGAGGAAATGGCTCTAACTGGCCTTCTGCTTCCTTTCTTCTGTGTTTGTGCTTCCCCCTATGTAAGTATGAGCGTGTCGGCTCTGTCTGATCTAATTCTGGAGTGTTCGCCGCTGCTCCCTGACAGCTGCCTGCTGGCCAGTGGCTGTCACATGTTGCCTTCACTTCCTGTTCATGTTAAAGCTCTTCAGAGGCAGAACAGGTCTGGAAGCCGGGGAGGGGGGTTACAAGTTGGATGTATATAAATGTGTTTGTGTGTGCCGTGTGACACACAGTCACACAGCAGTGGATCTTTTCCAGTATTTGATTATTAAATTATTATTGACCCTGCAAGACAGAATCTTTACTTTTTCCACTGGAAGTTTTTCAAAAGCCACATTTGTAGTGACCTAAATAGCAGATCTCACACCTAAGCCAATCATGTGCTAGCTGCTAAAAAATATAGAAGCAGCTTCCTCTTTCAGCATTTCAAAAAGGTGGTTTTTTATTGCAGGTAACCAGTGGTGGGTATATTACTTTTAACAGTAACTTACCACATTACACTGTAACAAAATACTTTTAAAAAGTCTTCAGAACCTACTGAGAAAAGCAATTTGTTTGTGTAATGAGCACTAGTGGTGTGCAATACTGCAAATACCAAGTACCGAGTACCAAGTAAATACACAGCCAGTATTACTTGTACTAATACTGATACTATTACTTTTAATTTGTCATGATTTATGAGATGAATCATCATCACTTTGCCAAATCTAAACACAATTTAATGGCATCCATTGGAGTAGGAATGCATGTGGATGTCAGATAGAAAGAAAAAAGTTATTGTGTGAATAGGTGAATGGGCCAAGTTGTATAAAGTGCTTTGAGTGCTCAGATAGAGTAGAAAAGCACTATGTAAGAACCAGTCCAACACATTTACCTGTGATTTTCACTTTCCATAGACATAAGTTAACACATCTTTCAGCTTTTCATGTATTCAAAGACCTGGAATGTAAATGTGCCTGTCTTTACAGCACTTTGAGTTAACGTCTGTTGATTGCACATGTTGACAACATAAAAAGGAAATTACATTCAGATATTTTTAAATATAGTTGTTTCTATTTGGGGTAATTAATTAATTTCCAATAAAATAACTTATTTTAATGTAGTAAATTAAAACAATTCAGTTGGTTGAATATATTCATTGAATTTCTATGTAGAATCAGCTGTAACAACTATGATGAGCAATAACTAATGCAAGTAAGAGCTACCTGGTTATTCTTTGCCTCTCTGTCTCTGACTGTGACAGTGGGCTCTGTCTAATTACTGGGGTCTGTGTGAGGGATTTCCATCTTCCTCTCTTCCTTTCTTTGCTGTTTGTTCTGGGCAAAACCCTCTTTCTCATGGTCTTTTGTGTCTTTATACAAGTCGATGGTGTTTCCACAGTGGAGAATTTCCTTCCAGCATGTATCGTTGTTTCCAGTTTTTTCCTTTCACATCCCTGAAGCATAATGCTTTGCTTTCTCACTCACTGGAGCCTACTGGCGGCTCAGTGCCACTGAGTCGTGTGGCCGCACAACTAAACACAATGAAGCAAACTATGAATACATGGGAGGAGTGGTGTTTGCACAGACATGTCTACTTTCTGATGAATGGGAAAATACTACTGAACTTATTGGAAGTAAAGTATTGACCCTATGGTGCTAGTATCGGTCTGATATCATCATTATTTGGCTCAGTCGGCCCACCCCTAATGAGCACCTCTTAGTGGTTCTGCTAGAATAACCGTTAAACTTACTGACTGTGCTACCCATATCAGTAGCATTTCTTTAGAGTCGCAACTTTAAACCTCCTAGGACCTGGCGTCCACATATGTGGACATCACATTTTGGGTTATTTAGACCAAAATACTGAATTTTGCTCTACAAGGGCCTGATGTCCACTTACGAGGAGATAATGCTGCCACTGTTCTATCAAAATTCTAACAAATATCCTCATTTGTGGCTCTCATTTTTCTTAGAAACAAAAATCAGGTAAAATAAAAATAACATTTGATAATTCTTTGTTTTTACATTCATCGGGCCCCAATATGCCCAAAGATCAAAGAGAAATTAAAAATGCATGCTCTGGAAGAGTTCGGGTCTTAGGAGGTTAAATGAGCTAAAAGCTCTCTTTCAGAGCTGTAGCGTCATTATTCTCTTCTTCAGTAGGCCGTGCCACAATTGTTATGGAGCTATTTTTAGCTCGCTGGTACTTCTCCAAATATGAAGTATGACAGAAATCTGTATGTTATTCTATAATATCCTGCTTTTGTTTTCTTACACGTTTTACATAATGTGACTGTTTCCGTGACATGCAGGCTATCCTGTCAGAGTTTCATTTTTGTGGGCTTCTGTCACATCATCGTAATCGCAGGAATGCCATAATTGATATCCCACAATACATCTGCAGAGGAGGATATGTTCAGCTCTCTTAATGGTGACAAATTTAAAGGAGACAAACTTTTTGACTACAGAAAAAAAAAATCAGATCTGCATTTGTTGAATTAGAGAGCAGGTAGAAGCAAAAAAATAAAAATCCTCTGAGAGCTGCTCTCTCTGTGGTGCAGAGAAGCTTGAAAAGCCACTGATACACTTCCAGTGTAATATAAGCTCAGCCAGAGTTAGCAGTGCTCAGGCAAGTCATGCTTCCCAGTGACTCATATGCTTAATTTTCATTTCAACAGTTTGTAGCGACTGTGTTACACAAACACAGTGGTGTGTTTACTACAATAAAGAAACTCATTAAGACATCTGTGATCATAACAGATGCAAGTTTGTTCTGTGCATATGTTGGCAGCACAAAGGATCAAAAACGACTTCAGAAATTTACAGACTGCACCAATCTGATGTTCATTTCAGAGCTCTCTCTCTCTCTGAGACCCCCCCCCCCCCCCCCCAGTTTGATTTTAACTAGCTTGTTATCAAGTGGGCGGATATAAAGCTGAGAAAACTGAGGACAGGGGGGGGGAAGAAATAAAAGTAATTAAAAGAAGACTAGAGACACTGCTCAAAGAATTGACCACTAGAATAGGAAACAAATTGCATCTGCAACACAATCTGAGCCAAGGACTAATGTAAGAGACATGTAAAGTCTAGCTGGTACCGTGTTCTCATCATATTCGTCTTGGGATACTTGGAGTTTGTGAGTGTTGCAGGTGTAATCACTCTCACACACTGATATTTGCAGAAAAAGTCCTGTGAACAACTAAGTACACCCCATGATTCTGCAGCTTGGAGAACCTCCTTTATTGCAGTAACACAAAGTAAGCCTCTTACATTACTGTGGAAGAATAGTGGCCTATGCTTCAGTTCAGTGAGCTCCATTTATGCATAGGTCTCTGAGGTCAAACAACAGCATTTCAGTCAGACGGCAGTCTGGACTTGGACTGGGCCTTTCCACCACCCTGAGTCTTTTGTGTGTGGGTTCACTGTCCTGTTGTCCTGCTCAGCAGAGCAAAGGGCCTGAACATTGTAACTACATAGATCTAAAACATCATCTTTAGATAAACATTTAAATGTATTTTGTTTTCATAGAGCATTTTAGATTTATAACCACCATAACCGCCACGTAATGCAGAATTAAAATTTCTAGGGTGAAGTTTAGTGTGATGATAAGCAGCTGGATAAGCAAGTTCCAGTTCTAGCTGCACTTGATGAGACGGGTCGGGGGAATGAGTTTTCACTACTGCTGACCTTCAAAGTGTTCTGTTTATCGCTCCACTCCAAGGTTCTTACATGTCTCAAGTGTTTTAGTTTACATTAAAAACATCTGCTTGACTCCTGCTAACACTCTGGGTTCTCCTTTCTGTCAGACCAGCACCAACTGCTGCTACCAACTACGATCAAAACCTCATGCCATTCATTTGAGGAAGTGAGTCATTTGAAGAACCTGGTAATTTAATTGGAAACTGCAAATTATTAATTTGAGGGAACAAATTGCTACTTTGTGCACGCAATTATAAAAAATTGTACCCTTGATACCTGATGGGCTGTGTACTTTTCAGCCTCTCTGTCTCGCTTTGATAATTAGCCGAGTAAAAGTGCAAAAAGACACAGCACTTTGATATTAACATGTCTGCAGACTGTGATTTTTTGCTAGGTTTGCACTTCCACTGAGCACTAGATCTATTTATATGATATAAAACTGAGAGTCAGATTTGACTGATATTGCATAAGGTCGGCAAAGAGCTTAGAACAAGCTTGAATCATGCAGCTCTGTTTCTCCTGAGCTCTCTTTCTCTAACCAGTTCCCTGTTTTCTTCCTCCTTTCTGTCCTCCCTGTGGGTATTCTCCTACCTCTCAACGATCCCAGCCGCTCCTGTGCTGTCTGCTTGACAGTGCTCTGTCAAGCCCCAGCATCATCTTCCTCCCCTTTAGTTGCCATAGAAACCGATGGCTGTGGAAAAGTACAAGTGAGTGGATTCTCTGGGTAAAGGACAGCGATATTTGGCCATGCCACACTGCGAGGCAGCTGTGAAAAAGGGTCTGAGGATCCTTGGGGTCTACTGCTGATGTCCAGATAATCAGAAGGTTCTGGAGGTTTTAGAACATTAAAGTATGAAGTAATAACAGTAATAACACTTTAGCCATTCCCTTCCACCCGGACATCCAGGAACAGTGTGTAGTGCAGAAAGTACACGGGCAGTTTAAATGTTTCAGGCACAGTCAGGCTTGTTTTGTATCGGACAACCATTGCATGTCTACAGCTAGGAAACTAGAGCTTAGCAGCCCAATACTCTCCCATTTTTCTGTCACATGTTTCCACTAAATAAATATGAGTAGGGTAGAACTGCGTATGATCAAGATAAGAAAAAAAATCTGCTAAATTACATTTGCAAAACCAAAAACAATTCTGGAGGGAGATGCAACACAAGCTTGCACATTACAACGTTGCTGTTAAGCTGAGCATTGCAACTGTTTGTATGTGTTTTGCTCGTAGATATAAAAGATGGACATAGGCAACAATTTATTAGTAAGGTTCCATACTGAAGCCTCACCATCTCACAGTCTTGTTTTTATGCTGGCTCTTACTGAGGGGTACTGCAAGCTCAGAGTGGATTTGTCAGTCATCTAAAAGGATTTCTGATCAGTAACAGGGACCATAATTTAACTAATTAACAATTCTGTGTATTCATTTCAAGACTTGAAAAGAGCAATTAAAACATGCATTCTGAGGGCTGGTTGAGCTGACCAGGCAGAGCAGATGACCTACATGCCGTAAGGCTCAAGTGTCATTTATGCCCCCACAAAAATGTGTCCGTCTGCGTATGTTGGACAGCAAACAAAACTTGGTCCAGTGTAGTCCTCCGAAATCCCATCACAGATCGCTGTGAATGGGAGAAACAGGAAAACAACATTAAAATAAATGTCAGCTCTTCTTTCCAGCTGGCTGATGGACCGACACCAGCACAAGTGAGACCAGCACAGACTGGTTCCAGATACTGATAGTATTCATACCAGTGTTAGTACTGGTAGGAATACTACTCTGATATACTTGCATAGTGACTATCTTTCCTCACTCACGATGTGAGCCAAGTTAACATACAACTGACTGTGGTTTGTTGTTCTCTGCCAGACAGTGAATATCCAACTATCGCATTAGTGTGGGGAGCAGTTTGATACACACCCAGGGCACTGCTGGAAAAGTGTAAGCCTGTTATGTCGAATTTCACAGCATAAATAAAGGTTTCGAGCTTTGCCACCAAAGCTTTTGTAACACAACAAAAGTCATCGCAGTGGTCCCACTCCTCTGCGTTTATCCTTGCACTGCAGGCAGCTGGGTTTTGGGGAGATATGCCGTAAAATCGAAGCTCAAATTTTAGCCGCCTGTCAGTCACTGGTTTGTTGTAAGTTCTCGCTGAAAGGAAAGCAAAGCCTTTTTTTTTTCTTTGTTCAAAGACTCAAAAAGAGTCTTTGAAGAAGCATTAAAGCAGCAAGCAGGAAGGGAAAAGAGCGCAACATAAAGAGCATATGTTATTAACACAGGCAAAAAGGAGGTAGGCAATCATGAGCTAACTGGCTAACAGAGCAGAAATGAACAAATTAAATGGAGAAAAGGGGCTCCTTACTTTTATCGAGTTGCAGCTAGGTGTGACATGTTGCTCTCATTCATAAAAGCTGCTGATGGCAGTGAAGTCTCATCAGTGCCTCACAGGCTACACATTTGTTATGCAACCACACAAGCCTATTTAGGGCATCTTCAGAGGGACGGGATCATCAATAATGAATGGCTTGCCCCTGTTTCAGAATACGCTGGTTTAATTTTGATCACACACTCACAGTCGGAGTGTGCACGTTGTCTGAGAGCTCATTTACCAAACACTGCCTGCATCGCAAGTGTGTAGCAGCCATGCCCAGAGCACACACATGCTGCATTTACAATTTCACAACATATGAAGTTGTGATGTAACTGTCGCTTGTCCTGTTTCCGCGTCTTCATTTCCCCCCCGCCGTTCTACAGGAACGCTGAAATAAACAGAGCACTTCAGTTACAGACAATGAGACGTCACTTTCGCGTATTTGCAGCAGGGTGCGCTTGAAAACAGAAATGTTTGATGCAGCAGCCTAAACAGAATGAGTTTAAAGTCAGATGTTGATAGATGTGCAGAAAAGGCTTCAGAGAGGATGATGAATTATACATGGGGTATATGCGCACTGACTGCATGTCAGTGTGTCTAGGGCTCCCAAATGTTTTAGATTTTCAGAGAAAAATGCCATAACCATTTAGAGTCATTACTGTTTCAAAAAGGTTACAGCATGTGGTGGGGAAAGAAATCAGCTTGCAGCTAGAGAGTTTCAGAATAATTCACGGATGTAAATGTGAGCTGAAATTCATCGATGTCTTGCTGAAGAATTGAGTTTAAAGCAGCATGAAATGGGATTTTTGCTGAAAGAACTTGGAGATGTACGAATGACTCCCACAGACTGGTTCAGGTTCAGTCTTTTACTACAGGATGACTCTTGCATGTGTCAGCGTTAATAAGTGGTGCTCGAGTTCTCTAAATGCTGACTGCAGGAGCCTCGCTCCGTCCTGTCTTCCTTCTTGTTTTGCTTGAAATTGGAAGATACTTTTTTGGTAAAGTTACAAAAATTCAAGTTTCTCATAGCTCGGTGCTTCCAGTATGTGATGATCAACTGAGTGGTGAAACTGTTAAACAGTTTAAGAGTCCAGGTTTCTTTTGATTTGTCATTGCAACAGTGGTTCATCGCAGACTAGTTGCAGTTTGGACAAAATTTAAAAGCTGGAGAAAAATGTAAAAAATAAACGGGAAAGCTCAAACTTGAAGATGACAAAACTAAAGATAACTAAGAAAACTGTGGACTCAGTTGGGTCCAGCCCCAAACACATTTCACTTCAATCCAGTTCAGTTTAATTTATATAGCACCAGATCCCAACAACAGCTGCCTCGAGGTCCTTTATAATGTTAAAGTAAACACGCTAAAATATTAGAAAAAACCCCAACAATCAGTCAAACCCTTATGTGCAAGCACTTGGTGACAGTGGGAAGGAAAAACTGTCTTTTAAAAGAAGAAACCTCCACAGAACCAGGCTCAGGGAGGGGAGGCCATCTGCCACGACCGCTTGGAGGTGAGGGGAGGGAGACAGGACAAAAGGCACACTGTGGAAGAGAGCCAGAGATTAATAATAACTGAACTACTTTTAGTAAACACATGTATAAATTCACACATAGAAATGATGCTTTTCTTCATAATAATAAATGCAGAGTGGTATATAAAGATATAGAGAGGGACAAGAGGTGAGTGAGAAAGACAGACTTCTTCTTCAGTTCGGTGCAATTAGACACACTCTGGATTAAAACTGGTAAAATCAAGCAGTTCCGGGTCAGCTGCTCTTGACTGTCACTGGCAGCAGCCCTCGCAGTGACAATTACTTTAATTTCACACAGACGGCCTCTTTTTCGCTCACGTACCTCACTCTGCAGTCTGTGAACATTCATAAATGTGACAGTATTGCTGTGAGAAAAATGCATGTACCTGTCTGTGAGAGGGAATATGAAGAGGGGGTATGTAAGTGAAAGAGAGAGAGGAAAAGAAATAAAGCGGGGGAGGAGAGGCAACGATAAAGTGTGTTGGATTACAGGGTGACATTGAAAGACGCCTCTCTGTCCCTTTTCACTCCATCTTTCTATCCCATGATTCACTCTCTGTGCACTCTTCACTTCCCACACATCATCCATCTCAACATACTGACTCTCGCCCCATCTCAATTTTTCCCCATCAGTGAGGGTCCCCCAGCCATCCAGTGGCATTGCACGAGTACCTGTCAGCACTCGGGAGCGTCAAACATTTTTCCAAGGTGGGCGTGAATGAGATCATTGTCCTTCGACACAGCGGCGTACAGGAGGACGGCCTGGGGAGGGGTGAGGAGAAGGAATGTGGAATGAAAATGAAAGGTGAACTAACAGGAATCGGGAGGGAATGAGACGACAGCGAAGAAGGAAGAGAATTGGAAAATAGGAGAGGATGAAAAGAGGGTAGGAGGAGAAAAACTGCAATGGCGGATAGAAAAGATGATAAGTCTTCAAAGGAGAAGAATAAGGATGGAATAAAGATTAAAACGAATGGTGGCAAGGAAAGGTGAGAAGACGAGAGGAGGGAAAGGAGAGGAAATGAGGAGAAAATGATGAACAATTGGAAAGAAGGTTAGGGGAGCTGAGCAGACAAGAAATAAAACGAGCAACAATGACAGGATGAAAAATAACAGGTATTACTTTGAGGAAGAGAAAATGGGGGGGTGTAAGATTAAAGAATAAAAAGAAAGGTAGAAAAGGGAACATGGATCAGAGATGTGTAGATGGAGTAAAGAGTAAAGACACACACATCAGATCATCTGCTGGTGTGTGGATTGCTGTTTGGCAAGTGGGCCATCACCATCTTGATTTTTCCCCCTTTTTTGGAAATAGACATGAACATATTTGGACGTTTTGGGACAGCTGGTGAATTATCAGCTAGTTACTAAGGTGCAACCATAATACAGTGTAATTAATTCAATTCAGTTTTATCTATATAGCGCCAAATCACAACAACAGTCACCTCAAAGTGCTTTATAATGAACAGTAGACCCTACAATAATAGATACAGAGAAAAACCCAACAATCATATGACCCCTTATGAGCAAGCACTTTGGCGACAGTGGGAAGGAAAAACTCCCTTTTAACAGGAAGAAACCTCCGACAGAACCAGGCTCAGGGAGGGGCGGGGCCATCTGCCGTGATTGGTTGGAGTGAGAGAAGGAAGACAGGATAAAGACATGCTGTGGAAGAGAGACAGAGGTTAATAACAGGTACAGGTAATTGGCATTTAGATGCTGATTAATCCTGTTTCAGTGTCAGTGGATATTTTAGTACCTACAACAAAAGCGCCCTTTGAACATCAGGAACTATGCTTCCCTAAGCCTTTTGGTCCTCTTTCTCTGCCCTCTCCATTGCATCCACCACCAACCTCATCTGAGTTTTCTTGGCTTTCTGGTGAAGGAAACAAACGAGAATCAAAGTAAAACTGCTCTCACCTTCTAAATTGTCCTGTACAAGTGAATCTCCAGTGGGTACTTTAATGGTGAATTTAATAAGGTCACTTTTCTGGAAAAAGACATATGTACTGTACACACAACTCTAGTATTATGGTTCATAATACTATATATTATTAAAGGGTACTATTTGGCTGCTGTTTTTGCAGAGACATTTTAAAAGCCATAGACAGCAGTCTGTTGCTCTGAAAGAACTGCCCTGATTGCTGAAATTTTCTGTCACATAGAGATCTTAGTTTAGGGGGACATTCAGCGAATGGCTTGAGCTGGATTCTTCCATATCTGCAACAGGCCCTGAAGTACTTTGAATTACCATGAACTTTGGAAGTCTCCCAAAGTTCACTGCAGCATTAAAGGAAAGGACACACTAAATATATCTTGTAGGAATGAAATTCAAGTACCTTTGTGACTTGTTGTGGCTACTTTTCCAGAATCACTTTTGTAAGGTCAGACACTGATGTTGGACAAGAAGGCCTGGCTCACAATCTGCTCTAATTCATCCCAAAGGTGTTCTAACAAGTTGAAGTCAGGCCAGTCAAGTTCTTCCACACCAAACTTGCTCATCCGTGTCTTTATGGACCTTGCTTTGTGCACTGGTGCACAGTCATGATGGAACACGAAGGGGCCATCTCCAAACTGGAAGCATGAGAATGTCCAAAATGTTTTGGTATGCTGAACCATTAAGAGCTTATTTCACTGGAACTAAGGTGCAGAGCCAGCGCCACACCATAATTTCCCCTCCACTAAATTTTGAACAAGGCACAATGACTCATCCATCAACGTTCCAGATTTAGAAGCAGAGAAAACATCTCCACTGCTCTAGAGTCCAGTGGTGGTGTGCTGTGGAATATTTGGCTTAGGGAGGAAATTTAACAGCTGGACTTGCACAGGTGGTACCACACTGGATTTCACTGAGTTCCTGAGAGCAAACAATTCTTTCACAAATGTTTGTGGAAGCAGTCTGATAACACTTAAGGACATCAAGAGAAACAATGAACAGTTCACTGCAGCCACTGTCTCTACTGTTCATGCTGTATTTTTGGTCTTTCGTGTTGTTTTCATACTGATCCCATTTCTGTTGAAGTCTGCCTTCACTCCCTTTGTGAAGGGAGTGAAGCCCACTTGTTAACCCAAACAGCATTCAGCCGACACATAGGTCATCCACCTCAAGCGGAGTGCAGCTGGAAACCCATTTTAGCAAGCTTGGGAACAAAGAAAATAATCATTCAAACTGACACACATCAAAAACTATTCTTTTACTTAATTTTATTTCTCAGAAGTTGATACCGTTCATCTGGACGTAGTGGTTTCAGTGGGAGAAACATTAATTTTATTCATTTATTCTTTTTATTTATTGCCACTGTATCAAAATACGATAGGGTTTGGTTTAGGATTACCACCTAAGACTTAGCCTTCAGAAGAAGTTAAAAAAATCATCATTGGACCTGTTACAGCCTCAATTTTCTTCTAAATAACTCTATATAGGTGTATTTAATCTGTAACAGATGGCAAAATCTAGAGCAAATGTAATGGTGTAACACATAATTTACATCATATGTATATACAGTGGCACTCAAAGATAAAGATAATCAACAAGCTTATCTGCACTGTTATGAAATGAAGAAGAAATGAATCTGCTTGATGCCAGTGTTCAGTACCAGGATGCTGATAGTGTCGTCTGAATATTAAACACTCTACCAGGCTGGAACAACAATCACCCATATCAGCATTACAGGCCTGATATCAGATGCAACAGCAAACAAAGAGTTGAATCTGTTTCCACGACGTTCTGTTTGCCTTTGAAAGAAAGACTTTTATTGTTCCACATTATCAGATGACAGCCTGGGAGCTTCAACCAGTTCTGAACTTGCAACAACACGTAAACTTTCAAAAAATACAAAAGCAACTTTTTTCTTGAGCAGTTTTTTATATGACTTAGTCATACTTTATATGACTAAGTCATATAAAGTATGACTAAGTTAGTATGGCTTAGTCAACAGGTACTGATACCCACTGAAAATATTATTAGGTTATATATTGTAAGAAGACTCATGTATAATCTTTATTTATGTGCGCATAAACTCTTGCCATTACTCCAAACCTTTAGTATGTATTACGTTAGCTGAGGAGGGAAGATTTAAAATGTATTGGCATGGTGTTGCTAGCACCAGGCTAATAAACCTCTTAATTTCCTACTACTGATTTATGTAGGGATGGGTTATAAGCAACCAGTTTTACAAAACGTTTCAGTGTTTGGAACACCCAAACATCAAGAAAACACAAAGACCCCAATGAACGAGATTTAATATAAAAGGTAAAATATTGAATATAGGACTAAAGCAAAGCCATTTCTGGTTGACTTTTAAGGTGGCTTTATTCTTACTTACAGGATCAGTCTTTTAGTATTGGACAGTCACTGCCATCTTCTATGAAGATGATCTGTGGGGTACCTCAGGGCTCTGTACTCAAAACTCACCTGTTTTCTTTTTATGTTACCCATTTATGTCATGTGGATCAAGGCAGGTGAACTCAGTCACAGACTTGGAAGGGCAGTTCAGTGCGTTTATTTGAAGAGTGCTATACAAATACAGTTGTATTATTATTATTGTTGTTGTAAGGTTGCCAGAGTAATGAGTTCAGAAAGTATGATTGGCAAAAAGGAATATTTGTTTATATAGACGTCAACAGAAGTGCTTGATTATTCTGAATATATGAATTCCTGCTTTGTAACTATAAAAAAAAAAACAAAAAAAACTCTTCCCTCTTTTCTGGAGCAGAGTGATCTTGTGGTAAGACTCGACTTAAGCGGTCAAAGAAGTGCAGGAGACTGATGCTGTCCAGTGTAGCAAGTGATTTATTCACCATTCTGTGGCCCAAGAATATTTACAAAGAAACAAATAAGAAACTCAACTCTATAATTAACTCAATTCAAATAAACATAACTGAACTTAAATCAACGGAAATTAAGGTCAAACTGCACACAGCTACACTGACCTGAACCCTTCTTCTGAAACACCTGAGTTCGTCTGCTTAAATAGTCCCCTTAATCAAACACTTTCTCCTCTGGACTATTCCATTCAGTAGGTAGGTGAGATGAACATGATTATATTCATCCTCTACTACTCCTCTTGACTGGCAACATAAACTCTGGTGTAATCAATACATATCACAACATTAAATCTATTTCTTTATAAACCCTTTAAAATCAACTTTATTAAATTATAAGAATTCTTCCCCTCCTGCCCTTGGTCTCTTCCTGTGACCTCAGATGAACCCAGAAGGTATAAAGCAGGAAGTAGAACTACATTTCCTCCTTTTGCTTCTGGAAGACAGGTAGGTAAAGGTAAGTTCAAACAATACAAATTAACAGTTGAAATAAATAACATGTTAACTTAACAAACTTGTATGAATTGATTTAAACCAAGATGTTATATTATATAATCTGTAAAAGTGCAGAACATAAACCCGGGATAGTAGATGTTTGCCTATTGCAGATTACATGTGAAATATGGTTAAATCAAAACAAGAATGTTAACTAAGAATGTAGACAAATGTCTTCTCACCCACTTTGTCACACTCCCCCCCCCCTTAAGACCGTTACTCCTCTGAGTCACGGGACAGGAAATCAGCAATGACATTCTTATGTCCAGGTCTATACTGGACCTGGAAACGAAAAGGCTGGAGAGATAAATACCATCTTGTTATCCTGGCATTAGTGTCTTTCATATTATGAATCCATTGCAAAGCACGATGATCAGTCTCAAGAACAAACTCTTTCCCAACAAGATAATATCGCAAGGTGTCTAGAGCCCATTTAATCGCCAATGCCTCCTTTTCAATGGTCGAATACCTCATTTCCCTTGGAAAAAGTTTGACTGATGTACTGGACAGGCAACTGCTGCCCTTCCTCTCCTTGCAGTAAAACAGCTCCCAGACCCACCTCAGAGGCATCTGTTTGTACTGTGAATGGAAGGTTAAAATCTGGACACTGCAAAACAGGTTTCTGACACAAACAGTCTTTCAAATCATTAAATGCATTCTCAGCATCTTTCGTCCACCTGATCCTTGTAGGACTAGATTTTCTTGTCATGTCAGTCAATAAAGCTGCTCTTGATGAAAAATTTGGAATTAGTCGACGATACCAACCTACTAATCCCAAAAATGATCTCAACCTTTTCTTTGTGTTTGGCAAGAGTGCTGCAGCAACTGCATCCACTTTTCCAACCTGAGGGCGAATGCCTCCACCCCCTATTACATAACCCAGGTACTGCACCTCGGGCTTGGCGATGTGACATTTCTTGGCATTTATGACAAGTCCAGCATTTGCGATACGTCGAAACACATCAGCAAGATGTTTCAGATGATCTTCCCATGTACCACTATAAACAACAACAATGTCATCAATGTAGGCAGCTGCATATTGTTCTGCACCCTTCAACACTCGATCCACCAACCTTTGGAATGTAGCTGGTGCTCCATGCAAACCAAAGGGCATCACTGTGAATCTAAACAGTCCACTCGGCACTCTGAATGTTGTTAAGTCCTTAGATGAGTCTGTCAAGGGAACCTGCCAATAACCTTTACAGAGGTCAAGGGTAGTCAGAAATTTAGCATTTCCCAAACGATCAATTAGTTCATCAACCCTCGGCATTGGATAAGGATCAAAAGCAGACACAGAATTTAACTTAGAAAAGTTTACACAAAATCTAAGCTTAGGATCATCTTTCTTTGGTACAAGCACAACAGGGCTACACCACTCACTGTGCGATGGCTCAATGATTCCTGCAGCCAGCATCTCCTCCAGCTCACTTTTCAACTCAGGCAATAGCTTAGCTGGGATACGGCAAGTGGTATCTCTAATTGGCCGTTGGTCTGGAGAATGCAAAGTGATTTTGTGTTCAATGAGGTGTGTACGACCTGGCTTTAGACTGAAGAGTTCTTTGGTCATAAGTGATTGCACCTCCTGACGTCTTTCCAAAGGCAAATGGTTTAAATCTGGAAACACAGTTTTGACAGCTGAAGAAGGGAAGTACTGCTCCTGAGGCTCTTCCTCATCCACAACTGTACGTGCCCACATGGATGTTGAGTCCTGTGGCTGGTCAGTCCACTCTTTCAAAAGATTGACGTGGAACACTTGATGATTCTTTCGACGGTTTGGTAAATGAAGCTCATATGTGACTGGGCCTGTCTTCTTTGTGATTTCATATGGCCCCTGCCACTTTGCAAGAAGACTGCTCTCAGAAGTTGGCAAAAGTAGAAGAACTTTCTGTCCCTCACGGAAGACTCTTCTTCTTGACACTTTATCATATCTTTGTTTTTGCCGCTGTTGCGCATGGGCCAGATTGTTATTAGCAAGTTCTTGGAAATGTTCTAGCTTGTCTCTCATTTTGAGGACATGTGAGAGTTCACTAAACCTCTGCTCTGACATCGAACCCTCCCAAGCTTCTTTCAGAACATCCATTGGACCTCTGACAGGATGCCCATAAAGTAGCTGGAATGGTGAAAACCCAGTAGAACTTTGTGGAACCTCTCAGTAGGCAAATAACAAAAATGGGAGCCATTGGTCCCAATCTGACCCTGTTTCATTCACAAATTTCCTGAGCATTGATTTTAACGTCTTGTTAAATCGCTCCACAAGGCCATCAGTCTGTGGGTGATAAGGACTGGTCTTGACACCCTGGATCCCTAACAAACTATATACTTCTTTAAGCATCTTAGAAGTGAAATTGGTCCCCTGATCTGTGATGATTTCTTTTGGGATACCTACTCTGGAAAACAACTGAATCAGGCAGTTAACAATCTGACGAGCCTTTATTTTCTTCAGGGGGAAGGCTTCAGGACATTTTGTGGCATAGTCACAAACTACAAGTATGTACTTATGACCTGCTTTACTCTGTTCTAGTGGGCCAACAATGTCCATGGCAATGCGTGAAAAGGGTGTATCAATGATGGGCATACTGATAAGCAGAGCTCTATCTGCTTTCCTGCCTGGAGCTGTTAACTGGCACTGTGGGCAAGCTTTACAGTATTGTACCGTATCACTGAACTGTTGGGGCCAGTAAAATCTGGGACTCATTCTAGAAAATGTTTTAGATTGTCCCAAATGTCCTGCCCAGGGAATGTAATGACTCATTTTCAAAATGGTAGATCTCAAACTCTGGGGGATCACCAACTGGTCACCAATCTTGCTACGGCGATGCAACAAATCTCCCTTAACCACAAACACTTCCTGCCTTCCCTCAACTGTAGTTGACTCTGGAACACATTTAGAGAACAATGGTTTAAGTGTTAGATCCTCTTTCTGAAGCCTAGCAACCTGACTAGCACTGGGGAGAGACTCAGTCTTTAAAGGATCTAAAATGTGTTCAGCTACTCTTGTTCCCTTCACCTTTTCATGTCTTCTCTGTCTCTTGCTCTTTTTTGGTTTAGAACGAGTGCTAGACTCGTCCAATGGGGCATCCTCATTTGCAAAAGGCAATTCATCCCAACCCAAAGCATTAACCTGTAGCTCCTTAGCTTTTGACCTTGTGACCGCTAACAAACTTTCAACAGTTTCAGTCTGACAGGGATGCTTGGCTATTAGCTCTGTGAGTATTGGGAGATCACGGCCCAACACCACTTGATAAGGCAGCGTTTGCAGCACTCCCACTGAAAGAGTGTAACACTGGCCTTCTACTTCAATTGCAACTTCAGCAACTGGGTATGATACCTTATCACCATGAATACAGCACACATCCACTGTTGCTCCTGAAAAGATCACATCCCTGGGAAGACTGTCTTGTCTAACCAGAGAGCGATTACTTCCTGAATCTAACAGAGCTACACAGGGTTTGTCTTCAACAAATACCCCAATTGATGGCTCACGTTGCTGACATTCAATTTCATTTTTGTGATTCTCACTGACTTCAGTTTGTCTAGCAGAACACATGTAATTTTTACTAACAGACATCTTTGTACACTGAGCTTTAAGATGACCTATCTGACCACACAAATGACATGCTTTATTGGTTTTATTTTTTGTCTCAGATCTGGCAGGATCTGAGTTATACCAGTTCTGTCTTGTGTGCTTAACTTTCAAGTCAGGGCCACCACCTAACTTGTTGAATGGCACGTTGGAATTTGACTTAACTGGTGTGAAGTCTTTTGATGGTCGACGAGCTGCTAAGAAAGCTTCAGCCAGTTCTGCTGCTTCCTTGGAAGTCTTTGGGTTACGTTCCTTAACCCACGTCCGAAGATCAGGATTCAAAACCTTGAGAAACTGTTCCATGATGATGGCGTCTCCGATTTGATCCTTTGTCTTTGTTTCAGGATTCATCCACTTGATGTACAACTCCTTTAGGCGGACCTGCAGCTCCCTTGGTGTTTCCTCTGCTCCAAAGGTACTAGAACGAAACCTCATTCGATAGGTGTCAACACTTATTTCATATTTCTGCAAGACAGCACACTTTACTTTTGCATAGTCCATAGTGTCATCAATATCCATGGCTACATAAGCGGAACGTGCTTTACCAGCTAGCAGTGGTGCTAGGTGAAGAGCCCACTCATCTCGCGGCCACTGGCAAGCATGAGCAATTCTTTCAAAGGTGATTAAATAATGTTCAATGTCCTCACCTTCATTGTAAGGTTGCATTTTTGGCCCCTTCCAGCCTGAATGTCTCACCAGTGTTGAAAGCTGTGCCTCACTGCGTTGATGTGCCGGCTCCAAGTCAAGCCTATTTGATTCTTGTGTGCTGGCAGATGGTTCTGGAGTAGGTGCTCTCGAAGAAGCCGATGTAGATGCTTGTACTTCAAGTAACTGATGCTCTAGATTGCCATGCTGCATCTGCTGTTGAAGCTGGGCAAACTGATGCCGGATTTGCCTCCATCTATCATCCTGGCGCTTGTGCTCTTGCTCCAGTTTAGCATCACGTTCAGCCTGCTGTTGCATCAGAGTTTGCAAAAGTTTGGACAATTCAGCCACATTCTCTTGTCCAGAAATATGGCCACTTATTGCCCCTTGTTGGTCGCTGCCATCTTGTAAATCATCTGCTTCACATTCTGGAACATGCCCTCTCTTTGCTCGGGTAGACATCTTCTCCACTCCTTAATTGGCCTGGAATCCCACTGCTGCTGCCACCAAATGTGGTAAGACTCGACTTAAGCGGTCAAAGAAGTGCAGGAGACTGATGCTGTCCAGTGTAGCAAGTGATTTATTCACCATTCTGTGGCCCAAGAATATTTACAAAGAAACAAATAAGAAACTCAACTCTATAATTAACTCAATTCAAATAAACATAACTGAACTTAAATCAACGGAAATTAAGGTCAAACTGCACACAGCTACACTGACCTGAACCCTTCTTCTGAAACACCTGAGTTCGTCTGCTTAAATAGTCCCCTTAATCAAACACTTTCTCCTCTGGACTATTCCATTCAGTAGGTAGGTGAGATGAACATGATTATATTCATCCTCTACTACTCCTCTTGACTGGCAACATAAACTCTGGTGTAATCAATACATATCACAACATTAAATCTATTTCTTTATAAACCCTTTAAAATCAACTTTATTAAATTATAAGAATTCTTCCCCTCCTGCCCTTGGTCTCTTCCTGTGACCTCAGATGAACCCAGAAGGTATAAAGCAGGAAGTAGAACTACATTTCCTCCTTTTGCTTCTGGAAGACAGGTAGGTAAAGGTAAGTTCAAACAATACAAATTAACAGTTGAAATAAATAACATGTTAACTTAACAAACTTGTATGAATTGATTTAAACCAAGATGTTATATTATATAATCTGTAAAAGTGCAGAACATAAACCCGGGATAGTAGATGTTTGCCTATTGCAGATTACATGTGAAATATGGTTAAATCAAAACAAGAATGTTAACTAAGAATGTAGACAAATGGTCTTCTCACCCACTTTGTCACAGATCTCCAGTGGTGGACGGTCAAATTAAAAGTGACTGTAGCTCAAATTTATTGGTAAACAGGACAAGCTGACATTTCCAACATAGAATTTGTTGTAAAACATTCCTTCACATTTTACATTCCCACTCAAACAATACAACTCAGCGCAATAAGTGCAATTAATATAAGTTGGTGACAAGACTATACCATGTTATAACGTGCTTTAATAAGACTCTAAGACTTAAAAGATTACATCATCTTCAGTAAGGTACTGTTTGTGTTGTATCAGCTTATTCTTATTCATATGAAAATATCAGTATTCATTACCATCATATTTTTTTATTAGAGAATCCATAACAAAAGACAAACAGTCACTGGAACAAAAGGAAACTTTGTCCTGGGGCTGTTTTCTTTCACCACATTGTTTAGCCTTGAAATATACACAAGGTAGTATCAAAAGCATCAGTCTCATTACACACACACACATACACACACATTACAAGCCTACCTGTGTGCTGTGAAAAGCCACAGTCAGACTACTTTTGTATCAGCTTGGGTGCTGATTCACAGTGTGCGTCACCGCTTATTCGCATTCCTGGAGACTGAACAATGTCTGTGTTTATCATGACGATATGTAACACACAGGGGGGCCTCCTGCCAGGAAAAGCAATAAAGATTAGCTGTAATTGGAGAGGATTGAGTGGAAAATGTTGTTGCTTTTTAAGGACAAACGGTTGGGTATTCATACAGATTTGGCAAATGTCAAGTCGACTACTGTTGGTACACCCTAAAATTACCCCTAATCTCCTGTGTCTTGTTCTGTGTTTACATCTTTGAAAAACAAAAAACTCACAGTCCCACCAGGAGTCACAAAAAATAAGATGCGATTTAAGCTAACGTTAAAATCTCCACAGATTTAACAAAGCTTTACGGTGACATACAGGTCTGAACCACTTTTTGTATCCAAAGTACACTTCTAGCTGCCAACTTTACTAACAAACCTTCCAAGCACAGTACAAAAAGAACATTTGCTTTCCAACAAGGTGACATCTCAGGGAGCACTTGCAAACAGGCTATGTATCGCTGCAAAAAAGTATTTTCAGCGTGTTAGTGGAGCACCACCGCACGGTAGCAAATACTAATGTTACCTGATAGACTCAAGTAGAAGCAGACTGTTTATATTATGATGCAGACCTGGCCAGTGCATGTGCACGCACTTTCTTTACGAAAACTAACTGATAAGGTAGATTATAGACTGATGAAGGTGGACAACTATGGGTATCTGTAATCATATTACGTTTCTCAGTCATGCTATATTGTAATGTATAACTGTATTCAATTTGACAGGTACTTTACTACTTGTCTTGCAAAGTTTCTTCAGTTATCCGCACACCAGGTGGATAAAAAGGAAAAAAAATCAACAAATATGTTTTTTTTCTTCCTGTTGCACCACAGTCAGCTGATTTAAGTTAATGTGCAGATGGAGGAACATGATGGAGCGGTCACAGCTTTGTGGAGTGGCGATACGGGCACGCTTATTTTTATTGCACAAAAGGGTAAGAATGCGATGGTGAAACTGTGTCCAGGATGTAAAAAACATAAACCTGCTATTACAACTTCAGCTCTCTTCAAGCATCTGCATAGATCCCATGCTAAGGCAAAGCTAGATGAGAACCCAGAATCATGCAGGTCTGTACATTTTTCTACAGCAGAGTCATTGTGGTGATTTAGTGTCAGCTTTGTGTGAAAATGTGTGAAAAATAAAAGATTGTACACGTGTCCTTATTAGGATAGGGATTGTGTTGGTGTGGGGGACTGTAGCCTATTTATATTGCTAACTGCTACTTATGTGACAGTGCGTTTCAGGTCATTTTGCACTGTAACAAGAAAGTAATGTAACAAGTAGTGTAACAAATTCCTAATTTACTGCACTAGATAAGGTCTAATACATTACTTTTTTCCTGTAATAACCCAACACTGGTCGTGACCTACTGTTTTCTGACTTAGGATTTGATGTTGTTTGTGAAGTAAAGCTAAGGTAATGTTGCCCAAGCCTTCTACTTTTGAGCCTACTTTAAAAACATGTCTGAATTTAAAAAATAAACAAAAAAATAAACAGACAGTTTTGAAAATTAACAGAAATCTCGCTGCAACACAGCCAAGCTAGTAGCCCCCGAAAGACGATGGTGAATTAACCGGTGCACCATTATGAGGACAGTCAAAAGTCATTTCAGTTTGATGGTTGGTTGCATTCATTAAAAACGGGGCTAAATCAAATAGAAAATGAGGCTCAGAGGCACACATAAGACGGGCTGATCTGAAAGATGGTGCATGTTGGCTCTGTGCTCACTGCTCTGCTGCAAAGAAGGAGACCTGCTGATGCCAGACTTATCAAATAATATGAATGAGAGTAATCCCGGTTATGGATGCCTGACGACCACGCTACATGGACTAGTTGGTATCTAACATCAGTGCTCATCTTAGAGCTTTTTCTTCATAACATAGGAGTGTTGTGGCATTTATTGATGACAGCATAGCATGCAGCATAACGCGCACACACACCTTTAACATCTGTTAAAACTGGCACAGATAACGGTATGAGGGGGGTTAAGCAGATTAAAGTGTCTTTTAATCCCATGGTTGGATGCTCACGTCTTGCGCACTTTTTGCGAGTGGGAATTCCTCCCACTGAAGTAAACAGCATCACAGCACTCGCACATTTCCTCCTTAGATCTACCACGAGCCACTATTAGTGCTCAAGGTGAAGATATGAAAGTCATATTAGGGAAATCATACCAACTGCTGTGTGTTAGAATAAGATTCTATATAACCAATGCATTAAAGTGCATCTCAAGCACTGAGAGGGATTTTAATGAAGGCAGGACATTGATGGGGCCCAGCTTCACCTTCTTCTTTACCTGATCGTATAGTGTTTGAAACAGAAACATGTCTGTTCACTTGTCTCCAGTTTTGTTTAGAGCAATTTCATGGTTCTTCACGGTGCATGAACCGCAAAAAGTATTTGATTATTTGATTAACAGCTACTGCCAATATCTATAAAAATAAATCCTGCCGTTGTAATCATGAAAACGTTGTATCTTTAGTTGCCAAACTGGTTCTGGCCAACATATATTCCCAGATTAATTTACCTGCAAAGTGCTTTGGTGTCTCAGTTTACATTATTCAGAAACTGCCATTTGGCTACTGGCAGAAGATAATCCCAGTATAACAACAACATTATCTCATGCAAAAAAGGAACTGTGCTTTTCACACAAACAAAGGAGGTACGTCATTGGCTGAGACACAGCTTTGCCTGCTGTTGCAGGCCTATCGCTGACCTTGATGGTGCAAGGAAGGTTGAGTCAGCTCAGCTGCTGGACTGCTGTTATCATAGGCAGACACGGTATAACCTGTGTGTGTGTGTGTGTGTGTGTGTTTTTCCCTGTCAAACAGACTGTTGGTGTATATTTGCATACATGAGTCTAAAGCTTACACCAGCTGCATATTCATTCTGATAAAGGAATGGATACTGTGTGTGTGTGTGTGTGTGTGTGTGTGTGTGTGTGTGTGTGTGTGTGTGTGTGTGTGTGTGTGTGTGTGTGTGTGTGTGTGTGTGTGTGTGCGCGCGCACCCAACTGGCCTCCTGCCTACATTAGAGGACATAAATGTCACATAAATACATTTGATCGCTGTTTTGTAGACCTCGTGTTTTCGTTACCACTCAGCTAAAAGGGAAGAAAAACACTATAATTTTCAGAAGGATTTACTTCATTCTTCTCACCCATGTACGCACAGTACTGGACAAAACACACACAAAGACGATGCAAAAAACATATTTTGAGAGTTTTGCTATACTATTAAAAATAAAAGAGCACACTCTATAATATGACACTTGCTGTTCAGCTCTACTCCATTCTACTTCTATCAGTTCAATTCAGTTCTCCTATATAAGCAGCCATTTGCAATAACAGTCACCTCAAGGTGCTTTAGGTAAACCTCAACAGTCAAAGCCCTATAAGTAGTCACTGGGAAACAGTGGGAAGGAAAAACTACCTTTTAACAGGATGAAACCTCCAGCAGAGCCAGGTTCAGGGACAAGAGAGGGAGTGTCATGGCCCCGGGTCTTGAACCCCGAGTTTAAAGTTGTATGGGTTTGTGATTTCTTTTGGGTTTTGTGTGTATCGTGTTTTTCTCTTGCTCTCTGTTATTTGTGCTCTTTTCACTATGTTCCTCCAGTCCTCTCCTCTCAGTGTAAGCTGCTTCTAGTTTTATTTTGATCATCTCTGATCTTGTGTGCCTTGTATTGCATTTAATTTGTTTTCCACTAGTCTTATTACCTTGTGTTTATGTTGTCTGAGTGCCCCCTGCCCTTTGCCCTTCCTCAGTGCTGTGTGTCTACTTATGACGGTTTTTTGTTGTTCAGATCTGCAAACATTTTGGACTTTCTATATTTCAATATGTCAAAAACCTGCCTATGTGAAAAAAGCAGCCAACAAAAGAAGAAGAGACAGACAAGACCAAACATGTACCAAGTGATTGTATTTTCTTTATTACTGCAATAGTCCTGAAATGACATGATTTCATATCAGTGTGGTTCAATAAATCTTCATTCATGCAGATTTAGGGATGAAAAGTTTTGTAACGCTCTTTTATTTAAACCAGTCTGTATGACGCAGCGCTTACAAAGGATTTAAATATGTGTGGGGAGAAGGTCAACAGGTTAGTTAACTTCAGTTCATTTGATAAATATCACCATGAGACTCTGGTAAGTCAGTGTGTTGACCTAGATGTGTCAGTAAAAATATCTCACTATGTTTCTCGTTTTTTTTCCCTTCCCCTAACATCCACTCAGTCATGGCCAAGGAGCAGCCCAGGAGCCGAAAAATAAAGCCAGCACCAAAGTGACAAAAGCTGCAGTTCCTCTAGTCACAGCCCATGGCCTCAGCAGCACTTACACGCATATCACAGTTTTGCTTTCTGTGGATAGTTTCCTTCTTCACATTTTGATTGGGGTGATTATTTTGTACTTTTTCCCCCTTAATTGCATAAGGGCCACACTGATTAACCTAATTCAGGAGCCGGTTGGAATCTGCTTTTTCAACTCACTAAACTGAAATACTGATTTTGTAGCCCTCTTACAAAATGGCTTTGATGAGACAGATCTGTGCTGAAGCTAAACTGCAAGTTCTGTGATTTCTGTAACTCCCAAAGGTCGGTTGGTCATAAAAAATTTGATCTCATAAAGTTCGGTTTTACAGCCAACACATCTCTGTGTCTGTAAACCCTCACTCAGGATTTTATGGAGTTTTTTAGCAGGAAGAAGGACCAAAGTGACATTTCTACTCTTATCACCAACTTTCTTCTCTAATCACTGAGAAAGGAGAGCCGAGCCAGCTGACCAGCTCTGCCTCTGCTGGGTGGTTTGGCAACAGGTGCTGCTGTGTGTGGGAGGTCATGTAGGACTAAAGCCAGCAAGTACGGAGAGGGTTGAAGTGCAGAGACAGGTAGCAAAGCCAAATCTACAGACGCTCCAGACTCAACACATACACAGAGTAAAGAACAGTTTGAATTACACCAACACCACCCAGGGCTGGAGCAAAAAAACACCATCTTTTCCTATTTAAGGACACAGTATTTACTTTTTTTAGAGGGCATGTCAACATCTAACAAGGTGCAATGACTGAAAATGCATTTTGGTCCAAATATAAAAGAAACAGGCTTGAAAACAGAGCAGCACGAGTTTGAATAGAAAAAGACCCACAGGTGCATTAACGGTCACCTGACTGTGTTGAATTTTAGAAATTACATTTGTCTGAGTCGATAAAGAAAATCTACTTCCTTCTGGCTTTAATTATTCAATGTGCCGTGTCATTATTCAATTCTAATCTAAAATTCATGCTTTTTTTATTGATCGCATGAAAGGCCACTAAACTGTTGCAAAGCAGCGTGGCTTTTGGGAGTTCCTTTTTGCGACACAGAGAAAAGGTGTATTTGAGTAGCAAACATAAAAGCAGAGATAAAGGCACGGTGTTAAATATTAAAAAATAATAACTCCTTTACACCCTCTGGATTTCCAAAACACTTTGATTTTCAAAAGAAATATTTGGCACCATCACATGCAAGTTACAAAAAAGTGAATCAACAAGAGAATCAAGCTGATGACAGCAACCCAAAAACACCCGCAAAATTAAAAGATGCATTTACTCCATTGTTGTCCTAGCACTTACTTGGCTCGCTCGCCTCAACTTGACTCAGTTTTTAGGGTTTTCCATTAGGTAGTAGTTTTTAGTACTCGGCAGGAGTAGGTACTAGTGGAAAAGGGCTTCAAGTGTTCCTAGTTGAAATTCAAAGAAAGCCATACAGTTTAGAACAAGCTTGGCAGAGGTAGGAAAGGAAAGACTTCAAAGACTCTGGAAGGAAAACTAGTGAGAGAAGTCTCTAAAGACCCCGGAATAACTGCCAAGACAGTAGTGAGTGACTTTGTAGTGTCACAAAGATGTTCACCAGAACCCAGCACGGGAATGGACTGCCAAAAAATCCACTTCTCCAGATGAGACACCTTTGGGGGAGGCTGAAGTATGCCAAGGACAACCTGGAGAGTCCCGTGACGTCCTGTGGGGTGGATCATTTTGTTTCTTTCCGCAAAATAAAATAAAAGTAAAATATAAGCATGTGAAATAAAATCAAGATGTTTGGAAAAGCAGAGCTCAAAACGTCCTGCTCTGTTGAACAGCACTTTTTAAATGAATTTCACATTTTACACGGAAAGCAGACTAATGATTCTGTCCTCATCTGTAACCAGCTCACAGTTCTAGTTTGGAGCAATCAATGAAACACTGTATTGAGATGTAAAAGCAAAATAATAAATATTCATTTTGTTGCCGCACATATTTTTCACAGCCTGAATATCACAACTCAAACTGGCAGCACTGAAAAGGCAAATATTGCAAAACTGCAGTTTGTCTGAAAATGCTGGACTCAGCTGTTTCCTCTGCTTTGATGAAACTTGCCTTGATAAGTCACATTTTGAAGTTTGGGCATTGAAGAAATATATCTTGGCCATGGTGCATGCTTCTTTTCAGTTTAGCAACTTTGTGAAGCCTCTGTGTTCTGTCCATGGCTTTCTGACGATGCACAGGTTGACCAGGTTGCTGTTCACTGCTGTAATTATGAGGGACAGAGTACACTGCAAAAGCTGAAGTGCTAGTACCGTATATGGGACGTTAAAATAATGCATAGATGCAAAAACTGTTTGTTTGTTTTGGATCAGGAGGTAACCGTGCGACGTTTTAACGGGGATTGATTGCTTTTGGAGCCAACCTCAAGTAGCCACTAGAGCAACAGCTATTTCAAACACTTCAATGTTGGCTTCACTTCTCAGCCCCAAAGGTTGCTGCTTATTTCTCTTTTATCTTAACCTAACATTCTCTAACAGGAAAATCTGTGATATAACTCAAGCAAAGAGGCTATAAGGAATACAAAGCTGTAGCTATCTGATAAAAACCAACTAAACCCCAAACACGTCACAGTGTCTATGAATCACAGAGAAGCCCAGCGATGATTTTATATTCCACGGCACTTTTGCCTGGAGACATGTTTGCATAACTGAAACTCCAGTCTGTGCCCACACATACACACATGGAATGAAATGGGCAAACTGACAAGCTGAAATACTTTCTCAAAGAGCCAGCTTGCCTTGCTCATTATAATTATTATTTTTTTCTTTCCATTTGGGTCATTTACATAGAAATTATAAAACACACAGTTTATGTACTACTAAACAGATGGTTCAGTATTCCTGGATTCTTTATATGGCTTTACCACACTGCACAGCCGGCTAATAGCTAATCACATGAAGCATAATGGTTTAAAAATGCTCAATAGTTCAAATGAAGGTCTAAAATATGGCAGCATTTATTTTGCGTTCCGACTACAGAATAATGAAACTTAGATTAAACCAACAAAAAAAAACAGCAACTTGAGTGGAGCACTCGCTGGTGTGCAGTCCATCAGGAATACAGACAAAAGCTCAAACAAGTTGGCTCTGATTGTAACGTGCAGCATGAACAAAGCACCGTATAGCAGTCTTACACCTATCTATCTTCCACCCACACAGCAGGGAGAAAATAAAACAGCTACTGTGTGAACAATCTGCACTCCGTTCTCTCCGCTGATGAGCTGTTTCCCCGTCTGACGAAGCCCGTGGAGTCGGGCTGACGCCAGATGTCCCAGAATAATGGGCCTTTCTTTGTGTACCTGTTATCGCTTCGCCACTTTGAATAACGAAGCAATCTGAGCGGCTGCTACACGAGCCGTGATACGACGTTGATGTAGCACAATAAGAGTGGCAGCTGAGGATGATTATGGCTTTTAGACAGTGGTTAACAACACTTGTGGACCAAACCTTTTTCTATGATCAAGCAAACAAATATCAGAATAAAAGCAAAACAAACCAGGAAATGTTCAGAGCAAGCGTAAAGCAGTAGAGCATTTGACTCTCAGACTGCTTATGAAGAAAAGCACAATACTGCTCGTGAAATGCTGTCACTTGTAAAAACCATGCCATATTTCTGCACACTGTATAAACAGTGAGTTAAAGTATGCTGTGTGCGTCAGATAACAGAGGCACATTAGCAAAATCAAAATGTTATATGAAGGCGGGGCATAGTTACTACATGAGGAAGAAAACTGGTTTGCTGGTCCAGTGGCAGGATGTGTGGCTCATAAATGTATAATCAGAGGTTGCCTGGTCTGCTGACCTCACCTTTTCATAACTGCTGAGCATAAAGAAAAAAAATCCTTAAAAACTAACAATCGAAGGGAAAAATATACTCTATGTATTAAAGTATGAAGGTGTCAGAGGTGTTTCAGACGCCTGCTGTGCAAAGTCTAACAAACATGATGACTGCATGCAAATCCACACTCCTCAATTTGCAAATGAAATGAGATTATTGTATCCATGTTGCATATCTTTGTATAGCTGCAGCATATCATTTAGCTGAACATTATAGTAACCCCAAGATGGACAGTTCCAGTCTGGCCTGTTAATCTGTTCAGGAAGTTGAGCCAAAATCGGGGAGCAGTCCCAGCAGGCGACAGGGTGCACCCTCGTTTCCCCTGGGAAGAGTGGGCTCAAGGAGCTGGGGCAGCAGAAGCCTCGGATGAGCACAGGCACGGAAACTCCAACAAGCTGCACAGCATCCTAGGCCATCGCGGGCAAGAAAACCCAGAAACTAAAACAAAAAAAGAAGAAGAATGAAAAAAAGAGTCCCCCGGTGTGAGCCTATTCATAATCCTTTTTTCATCACCGAGGACCCCTCATTTTTGGACGGGGCACAAGAGGCAGCGGTGGAGGTGAGCTGGCACTTAGGCAACTTTTCAGAAGTACTTAAGGTTTTGTGAGGGTACAAAACCCTGTTTACTCTTTCCCTCCTAGGCTCCTGGACGTCTGATTGGCCAACATTTTGTTTTTAGCGTTTACATGGTAAAAAAACGGAGATATTTTTTCAAAACTGCACGTGTGGACGGGATATTTTTTTTAAAATGAAAAGGGAAAATCTCAGTTTTCAAAAATACCCGTGTACGTGTGAATGTAGCCTCAGTGACTTGTAGCAAAAACAGGTTACATAATCGTTCGCGACACAAACTAAACAGGTACTGAGTCAAACTACCTTCAGCTAGGAACTGCGATTGAAGCCACAACCAATGGGAGTAAAGAAAACCACTGACTGGCATATATTGATTGGCAACCCTCTAAAAGAATCGGAAGAGTGTGTGAAGTGACTTACTCTTTTTGTGGACAGGAACCAGTGCCACCACTTCCAGTAAGATAATAGCAAATACAGCTAAAGAACATTATGGAGGAAACAAGTTTACTAATAGACGTAAATTCATCTGGTGGTCAGAAACACAGCTCCACAGCTTTTACTCTCCTGGAACTGTGTTTCCTTACAGAGTTGGTGGCAGGAGCAGACAACGCCCGACTGTCTGCTAAAGTAAAACACAGACAATGTAGCAAATTTGTAACAACTTAAGTGGTCACACCAATTTAGAATACTAAGTTATACTAAGCTAACCTGAACTATAGCTTAGGTTAAATTAAATCGACTTTCTCAACAAGCGTATAAGCTACTGTACATGAGTGATATGCAGTCTGAGGATCAACGACTGCCCGAGGCACTCATATACTGCAGTTCTCACAAAGTCATTTAGCCTAATCATATAATAGTGGATCCAGGGAAGGTTGCTGGTTACCCGGAATATTCTGCAATTTATGGACACATGAATTCACTACTATAAAATCAACAAGGCCTGACAATTTTTATGCACCATTTGAGTGCCAGTATTGTGGCATACATACAAATGGTCTGCTTAAAGATCCCGGGCCAGAGTGTACCTGCTCCAAATGCAATATATAAGACTCAGCTTTGGAAGGGATCTCGTAAAGAATGTACTTTTAAGACTTGAAGCGTTGTAGGCAGAAAATCCACCACAAACTAAATGCAACAGATAAGGACACACAGACACACTAAGTGATGAGTTTATGCTCTTTTTACATGTTTATACTATAGAAGGGAAGGGGATAAAGACTTCTAGGCATGTCTGCCAGCTGAACTTCATCACAGCATCACCTGAAGCAAGCAGGCTCCATTCAAATGTAACATACAAAATCCTGCACTGTCTTCATCCATCTTAACCTGTGCAGGTGGTCGGACATGAAACCAACCTTTAAACATATATATATTTGTCTGTGAACTTCAAGTCTGGGAAATAGACCTGAATATCTTAGACTTGCTGGCTTAGTTTCTACCTTTAAATCCTATTAGCTGTTCTTTTTTTAACATATAAAGACTTTCAACGAGCTAGTTTAGTGTCTTACTCTCTTCATTCTTAAATTGTTATGCTGCATTGTTTATTGCATTGCTTGTGCAACACCTTAAAACTTGTATTATTCATCCAAAAGGGTCTTATGAAATCGCTCACTGTGGAATTAACTTCCATCAGCACCAAAGATGAGCTTCAAGTTTCAGTACAATGTGTGTGATTTTGTTCTGTTTCGTGCCCTTTTGTCACAACTGAAATTATTCATTATTCCCAAATTTGTCTGTGCGGGATACCTGTAGGAAAATACAGAATACAGAGAACTCTGGTGAAGGTATTAAAATGTGACACTGATATACTGATTCAATTTATATCACAGTCAACTTTTAACTTCTGGACTTGACATATAAAGGATAAGCCAGAATCCAGTCGCCCAAAATAGTCTTGTTTTGAATCAGCTTCTTGTTTGGAGATATTGAGTGAGCATCTTGATAAATAGGCTGGATACAGAAGAAACCTTTTTTTTTTTTTAATTGTCCTTTCCTGTGAGTAGCCCGGTGGTGGAACAATGGCAGCGGAGTATCCCGAAGGGACCCCACAAGTTTGGATTAGATGCTCTTCCTAAATCACTCGCAGCCACATGCACCTATATGTGGCACGATATTCCTCCATATCGTGAAAACCAAGTCCCCCACATCATACTCCAGATCAAAGAGAGCTGCTGATGGTGAGGAATGAGTTAGCGCTCATCCTACATGCCAAGACGGAACTACAGAGGCTTCTTAAGTAATGTTTGAAGAGCAGCTGCCGCGGCTAGTTCAGAGGGGCCGGCTGCCATGTTGGACGGTCTCCAACAACAGCAAGAACTGTAATCGTATCCTTGTTGATCCTTTCTCTGCTTTGTAGGACAGTCTGAACACAGAGCTACAAATGAACACAGAAGCTAACCACTTTTGTTAGGTTAAGAAGAAAACATTGACTGTGATGCACTTATTGTTAGCAGTAAAACTCTGGAATTAACGTGTTACTGGATGGAAATGAACAATGCGATCTCTTTAACTAGAAAGATCATTCTGGATACTTGTTAAACTTTATTCTTTCCTTCAGCAAACTGAGTATTTTCAAAACTGTATCCATAAGTAGTGCCAAACACTGAGTTTGTTACCCTTTTCTATCTCTTCTTGTTCAAAGTTGGTGTTCAGAATAATGTGTAAATTGCCAAAAACAACAACGAAAGTACAAGTTCGGCTCAGAAGCAACAGAACCTTTTAACCTAAGTATTTTTGCTGTTCCAAACTTGTCCTGGTATGACCAGTGGGCTAATGTCACAAACTTACTGATAATTACGCAACCATTCTGCCTGTACTGCTGTTGTCACAGCTTGTAGCACTGATCATCAAGGAAATAAAAACATACTTAGCCTTCACCTTAGAGCCTCTGCTCTGTTTGATAAGAACATTAAGTAGAACAGGTAATGAAGGACATGGTTCACACAGAGTAGTCCAGCATTCCTGTGTTGGAGAGAGTGCTGCCTGTCACATGCACCATGTTTAATGAAATTAACTCTGCTTTGAACAGAGGAGGAGCTGGAGCCACGTGCGCTTTTGACATTACACGCTCAGTTTATCTGAGCAACGACAACTGCCAGTGAAACCCAATTCTCTCTGTGGTTTCTACTTTTAGAGCAGGAAACATGGGGTGAGAGGTTCAGGGGTTGTAAAGCACTGAAAGGCTGGAGACGGACAGAGCAGCAGCTAGTTAAACAGGTCACGGAAAAGTCCCTGCAGGGCTGACATTCATCTGCCGCTACAGGAGAAGAAAGCACAGGAGACAACAGACTGAGTTTGGTTTGGTTTTTTCTTGCTTTTTTGTTTTTTTTAATGGAATGTATCTTGTATCGAGGTATGAAAATAGATCTCACGTTGAAATAAGAAATTGAACAGTGGCTACAAAGGGCACAGCTATAACTGTGTGTAATGATGGCAACAGGAAGGAATGTCAGAGAAGCATCACACCAGTTGCATTAGATAAAGGGCAAAGCTGTGACCCTGTGTGGGAGATGACAACAACACGGAGACATGTGCTGGTCTGCCGGTGATACGCTGGCAAGTGGGGATAGCAGAGGGAAACTGCCAGCTAACAGGAAACGACATGAGCCACAGTGAGATAAAATGTTTCCTGACAGCACGATATTCCTCCATCGTGAAAACCAATCAAGGACATTTCTGAGCCCATTACCCAGCATGTCCCTGTAAATGTTGCCATGTACCACACCGTTTCAAAGTATTATCGGTCTGTTTGCTTTCACATGAAAAGTATGTCATGCCTATTAAAACTTTGCAAACGAGTGTTGTGGTTTTACAAACATTTCTCAGAGGCAGAGCTGCTACAGAGACAGAAAGAATCTCAGTGGTCATGATAAATGTCTGTTAGCACAGCGAATGACGGTGCTTTAGCTTTACTTGGATGGCTGGCTAGCTTAAATTCACAAACTCCTATCAAAATACAGCTAACTGGGAAAACAAAACCTATCAGGTCTAAATGCCACAATATTTTGTTGTGCAACATGGACATTAGAGAAACATTTGTACAACTACAATGCTTGTTGATACATTACTTACTGATAGTAAGTATCACAGTGAACAACTCAAAATCTGGACCTGCAGCACTTTTTTCAATTTCTCCGTCTTTAGCAGTGATTTGAACAAATGGTAAAATGGTAAATGGTCTGTATTTGTATAGCGCTTTACTAGTTTTTACTAGTTGATTCTTTCAGTTACAAAGTTTCTAAAAGAATCAAATTCTGATGACCATTAAGTTTTACACGGGCCAAGTAGGTTTAACGTGACACATGAAACTAATTGCAAGTGGAGAAGGTAACATTGCATTTGGGGAGACTATGAATATGGAAATCAAAAGAGCTGGCATTTAAAATAGGTCTTTTTTTATGTATAAATGTCAATAATCTCTGTATGAGTGTCTGTGCAAAGTTTCGTTCAGATCGGCCCGCCCCTGAAGGAGGAGGTAGGGTCCATACAGACATACTACAATCACTATAGTAATACTGTTAACCCAATCATGCTTATGTAGTCACTTAATACGCCAAGTAATAAGGACTTGGATTTCCTATGAACCTGAAATTTCAGAAGTTGGTAAGAAACTTAATATAACTTAAAAGCCACATGAGCTCTCTGCAAAGACTCGCTTGGCCCCTAACAGGACAGTAAAACTCAAAAACAGAAGCTTTACAATCTCTGATTCCACACAACTCTGAGAACGTTGGGACTGTCTGCTGTTTCTTTAAGTTTTCCTTCTCTGTTTCAGCCATGCCAGAAAAGATTTAGCACAACCACTGAACCTGTCTCAGATTGCAGCTCAGATTCTGCAAACTGGTGTTGTAACTCACACACATCCACTTTACTTTGCACTAATAATCTTCTGCTGTTACTAAGCTCTGCTCTGTAACCACTGAAAACCAGCTGAGTGTGATAAGCTAGCATCTTCTTTAGTTTTAAGACTCACATAAAGCAAAGATATCAGACAACTTCTGTATCTATGAATGCAGCAAAAAAACAAAAACAAAATTACGATCGATTTACACCGTAAAACACTCCCATATACTGCCGCTATACAAATGAAGAGCGGAAAATAATGTTTGTATATACTGAGCAGGTATATCAGCTTATAGACTCCCTACAGATCTTCAGTATTGTGAGTTATAACACTGCACAAGCGAAAAAAAATTGTTTTGAAATGAGTCTTTGGTTCAGTTGAAAAATAAAACAATGGACAGTGACACATTCTACTAATAGTGAACTGGTTTGGCTAACCTACGATATCCATCCTAATACATATGCAAGCTTATTTCCAATGGCCTTGTAGGCTATGAACCGCAAAGCCACTCCTTCCTCTTCCATTTATCAACAATGTAACATTTTTATAGAAAATATATATATACACTTCTAATAAATAAGAGATAAACCCATCGCATGGTAGAACACAGCTCTTTTTTTCTCACATGCTTTTTGTCCATGAGTCTTTTGTGAAACAAGTCTCTGTACTGAAAAAGGGCGAGGCGCAGGTCTGTGGAAACCACCGCATGGAAGAGGGGTTCTCCTGGAGAATGGAGGCTCGGTGGGGAAGCGGCAGGGAGAGATGCACCTCGGGTTCAGATTCATCCACCAGCTGAGTTAACCTGCAGATGCAATCAGTTAGTCAGGCTATTGCGCGTGTATGCATTATTTATATCATTATGCTTTTGCATGGAAAAGAAAGAAATAAACACAAATAGCAAAATATACAAAAAGTCATATTTCTGCTGAGTTTTTCTGCTGTCACATAGTCTAACAGTATTAGCATCAGCAAATGCTATAATCTCCAAATAATGTCCTCAGTCTCCTCCTCTGCAGTGCACTTAATTAAGACCACAGAACAGCAAAATCCTGATCTATGGACATTTACTGTGGGGGAAGGATCGCTTTTGAAATCTATTCCTCTTACAAAACCAGTGAATGTGTTTTAACAGCGGTTTGGGTTTAAACTAAAGATAATGCACTCTAATGACTCTTCAGTAAGAGGGTTTGTGCCATATTTGTAATTGATGCGGATTATTTTTCACCGTGAATTGGGAAAAACAAACATCTGTGTTGGTTCAGGCTGGCTTTGAGTGTTTGACTGGACCAAAAGCTGCACGTGCTCCGTCCAGCTGCTCCTACAGAACACTTTAAGACGCATTTGTGGGCTTCACGTCATGTGCGCGCGCACCTTCACGAATACGCCTGCAAAGTCTGCGCATATCTACGCGTAATTTGGCACGCGATGTTTCACTTCAGCTTTACTTAAACTTTAGTGCATGAATCTTTACACCAGTTTAAAGTTAGCTTAAATTTAGATTTAGACAGATGGACTACTATTTTAAATCGCACACGAGTCTTTCGGTTATGTATGGATGAAGTGAATTGTCGGAATTACTTAACTGTAAGTGATTATGTCAGGGGCATCATTTCATTTTACGGTTATCAGAGCGAAAGGTAGGTTTTGGTGAGAAACCCTTTTATAAAATGTCAAACCTGCCGTCGAAGTCTCTTTTCTTGCGAGCGAATTCACCTCCACGAGGGGGGGTACAAGGAGGCCTAAAGCGCGCGGGGGGCTCCTAAACTTTTTTTTTTGTTTCACCAAAATAAATCCTGGTTTCGTGGGATTAGTTGGACCACTGACAGTAAAACACGCGTCCCTGCTCTTGGTTCAAACATCCAGAAGATAAACGCTTTTTAATTTAAAGGGTACCCCCGGGTGGTCCGCGGACCCGGGGGAGCCCCCTCCACCGCTTTCTCCTGTAGCTGTCTTACCGCAAATCGTGCACCAGTGTCTGCGGGACTCGCCGCAGGTCACGCTACGTTCGGAGAGCTGCGCACGGTCTTTTGTCCGGGCATCTGCACCACGAGCAGCTGCTGCTTCTGCCGGGTGGACTTGACGGCCAGGATCGCCTGCCGGTTCTTGTACTGGACCATCTGCAGAGTGATCTCCGCGTTCCAGCCCTCGTCTTGCGGGCACCTGAAGTCGATCTCCTTCCCCTCCGTCATGACCACCGTGAAGTACACGTATTTACCCTTCCGCTCCACGCAGTCCACCGTCTTCATGTTGGCGAAGTGGAGCTCCTTGACTTTGCCCGCGTCCCCGCCGCCGCCGTGATGCTGCTGGTGGTCGTGTTGCTTGGGCGGCAGCAGCAGCACGCCGTCCTCGGTCAGGACGCAGTGTTTCTTCTTCCAGAGCTGCAGCAGCCCGTCGCTCCGTTTCTCCAGCAGACCCTCCTTGAACACTTTCCTCCCGTTTTCCAGCATGTTTACCCGGACGCCTCGGTGCTCCTGCCCTTCGTGGCTGCTTCACGGACTGGACGCGTGTTTTACTCCCAAGCAGGTGAAAGGCATGGGATGCTGCTTGTGACTGCGGCTCCAAGAAGCGCTGGCTGTAGTGAGAAGGCTGCCAGCCTGCCTGTCTGCTTGCGGTGTTTGTGTGTTGTGTGTGTATATGTGTGTGTGTGAGAGAGAGAGAGAGAGAAGTGGGTTGGGGGCGGGAGGGGTCTGAAGAGGTGCACCGCCCCCCTGAGTAACATCCAGCCTCCTGGGATGAGCACAAAGCAGAGTACTGATAACGTCAGTATTTTCAGTTTAGTATGGAAGAAGAGATTGAAAGTCTGCCAGTATGTGCAGACGCATCAGAGGTGCTTTAAGTTGCACTGCGCAGAGCTGAGATTTCGCCTTCATGCATAAACACTGTAACACCGCCTAGACTGAAACGCAGGCAAATTATTGTAGTCAGTCATTCAGATTCACTGCCCTCCAAGTGAATCACAGTGACAGTAAGCACCTGCAGCCTGCTTTACATGCACTCAGTTTTCATTTGCATCACTACTGCTGCCCTTCACTCTCCATTCAATTGACCTTTTGGTTCTTGTGTGGGGTTCTGTGTGCTCATGTTCAGTTTCTATTACAAACCGCACTCCCCGGGGGACATGGTTTCAAATGTTGCACAACTGCGCCATCTGCTGGAACAAGCACTTCATAGGCCACATTCCCAGTGTAGTTTGAAAAGTAATTTCTGGGGCTTGTGTTTTTTTTTTTTTTTTATTCAGTGTGTTTTCTTGGTAATCATAATGAGTGGGTTATTTATAACACAAAGAAATCACCTGCTTTTCAAGTATGATGGCTTCATTATAACCAGTCCAGTTCTTTTTTGGTCCCTTAAATGACATTTATAAAACTGCTGTGATATTTGTTATTCAGAATTTCTGACACTCTTGGCCAAATCTGTTTTGACAAAAGACATTTTTTCATGTCAATGAGACTTTAACAGGATAAATGAAGGAAATACAAGTCACTTTCCCAAAGAACAGGTATATTCAAGGCAGTAAATGAAGCCGACTCACGTGCATAAGACAGTTTAAATTGGAACACTTATTTTAAACACAACACTTTGTCAGGACCATTTGTGATATTTTATGATGCACGACTACAAGTTTAAAAATAAGTGTCAGGGCATGCAAATATACTTTGATGGCAACCTAATAACCATGCTGTAGTTTCCGGGTGATAACAAGCAAAGCATTGTAGAATATTTCAATCTGTCACATCAACACAAACAAAAACTTGATGGGGAGGAGAGAGAGAAAAAGTCAGCCATCACATACATGTTTAACCAATTTATTCATGAACATACACGTACAGTTATTGAGTACATTAGTATTTTGTAGCATAGCATTTTGCCTTGACAACAGCTGCTCAGAAGGACGCCCCCACAGAAATCCAGTCAGTCCATTTCCAATGAACATGATCTGGACACTCCCTGCAAAATGCCAAGTACCCTGGATCTCCACAGTGGACATGATGATGCCCCAATGACAACCAACAGATGGCTGTTCTCACAACCGAGGGGAGAGAAAGGGGGGGGGGGGGCGCTAAAGGACTGGGGGGAGCAAGGCTGCTGTTACATTTCAGTTCCTCTCCTGGCTTTAAGTATTGCTCCGACAACCTTTTCCAAGGCATTCTGGGTAACAAAGGAAGCAGGTTTGGGTGGGCAGGGTGGTGGGTCATGAGCCAACACAATGGCCTTATCACACTCCCCCATTTCTTTCACAGTGATAAAAATGAACCGTGACCTCAGCTACTGGGCTCAGGTTCACATGCGACATGAATTGGTTACATGATGGGGGTGAACAAACCGAAGAGGGAAAAAGTGAGGTGAGCCCAATCTTGACACTCCACCCCTCCCCTTGTCATCCACCGTGCTACATCTGCCCAACACTGTTCCTATAAAGCTTCCCTGAATGGGACTAGTGTGCCTCCCTCGACAACAACGGTAATGCACTTTAAACCAAATAGCACAACTTGAACTCTGCAGGGCGGGGCTACAGCAGCACCCCCTCTCACATCCCCCCAGGTATGGGGTGGGAGGAGTCAAAGGGCTGCTCACATTGAATAATTGGACAGGACACCACTGGTACACCACACAAGTAACAAAGTGCTATAGAAAAAGACGACAGCCACACTACTGCGAGCCTTCGAGGAGCCTGAAGCGTGAGGTTACTACGCCATCCTGACAAACTGTCTCACCCCACCTTCCAGAGTTTTCTTAAGATAAGGAATGTTCGAGAGTCGGCTGTAGAGAGCCACAGGAGCGAAGAAGTCACTGCAAACCTCAGTTTTGATATCATTTTAACAGTCTGTCCGGAGGAAGAATGGCAGACTCTTTAAGAGGTTCACTAATGGGGCCAGCCAGTCCGTTTACCGGAATGTTTAAGCGGAAAGCAGTGGAGCACAGGTGGCACAGGAATTCCCAAAGAAGTTGTGGGGGAGTGGGAAAAAGAAAAGTCAGGTGAGGGGGTGGCAACTGTGGATCCCACAGAATAAACTGGACTGGACACTCAGGTGCAGCTAACACATCCATCCTGTCTGGAAATGCTACAGTGCTTTGTGAGTTCTCTTTTAAGTGCTCAAGTCCCCGCTAAGAGTTTAGAAAACAAAAGCTAAAATAAATCACTGGGACAACCTGGAATTTAGCTTGGAGGAGAGGATATATAGATTGGTGTCGCCGCAATGCCAGTCTAAACCACAGCTGTTGTCTAAGAGCAAATACAACAAAAGACTTCACAAGAACCCAAACTAGTTTAGCAGTGAAGAAACAAGTTCATGCTTTTTGAGGGAGGTTATCTTCCTGCAGTCTAACTATTGTACAGAGAAGGAAGAGAGGGGAAAACAGGTCTAGTAAAATACTATGTATATCGAGCCACACTGCTCCCAGTATATTACCATGAGTTTTTGTAACAAAAATCTTGAAACCTTTTTTTCTCCAAGTTCTCTACCAAGAAAAATACAAAACATTATAAGGCGGTAAGTAACTATTTTTTTATTTTTTTTATTTATATATTTCTTCTTTTGAGAAGCTGTTACAGTGCAGTTGATCCTCGAGGCAGCCGGGTCAGGCTTCACTGCTGCTTGCACTCAGCTGGGGGGGCTGCATCCTTCTGTAAGAAACAGGATGGTGGGTGTTAAGATGAAGGCCGCTCCATACGGACTCATTCAAACGGCACGTACGCAGTCACGCCACTCCACCACTCAAGCAGCTACAAACTCAAACTTCTCACCTCAGCTATTTTTAAATGCAACAGAAATGACAAGGATGTGATGACTGACACATTCACATTAGACAGACAGCAGTATGAAAATACTTTTTGTTAAACAGTATTGATGCAAATAAACATCAGGCCAGGGATTCTTTAGGGTGCTGGTGAGACCATTTGAAAGTGACATGACTTTCAGAGGATCGAGTGCACTCCCGTGGGAAGCTCCAGCAGCAGGTTAGCTTAGCAGTAGGCTGGCTCTGCTAAGCTAACATTTTTTTCTAATTATCATATGCAACTTGTGACCTTTAAGTGCTTCATATAAATCTTTCCCCATATGTCTTTGTATCAGCATGAGGCAAAATAGTGACAAACCTTAGATGGCCATTTCAAGTTTTTCTTCTGGAGTGTAAGTGTAAGAGCACTCATGATGAAAGCTAAGCTGACCACAGGTGTGAGGGAGATAAAGTGCTTAAATGGATAAAATAAAGCCCGATGTGGATGGCTTGGAGTTTTATAGTGCCCTGAGCGAGCTGTAGGTATTGCAAGTTTCTTTTACACAGCTAGGAGGTTCCTGTCATTTTTACTTTACTGCAGTCGTGACTGGGAAACTTCAGGGGGCTGTGCGCTCATGTCTGAGTAAGGACCACGTCCCCACCCACCAGCCTCTACTGCACAAAAACCATCAGCTGCCAGCATCCCCAACATGCCAGCCTAACATGCTAGTTTCAGCAATATTACGGTTCCTGCTTTAACGCACATTAGTTGGCATCTACCAGGAGCATGTCAATCTTATGCAACTCTTAAAGCACCCTCAGACATCTTTCAGCACTCGCATGTTACTAAGCACTTCAGAAATCAGTGTGAAGGGTTTCCAACATCATAGAATACACTTTGATTCTCTTATTGTCAGCTGTGCCAAAGGATTAAAGGATTATTCTGTTCCATTTATCAGCACATTCATCCAGTAAACACATTTCTACTCGTCTACTTGATGCATTCTGAGCAACCAGGAATGACAGGTAAAGGTAATTCCTCATGAGATAAACAGTTTGCTCATTTTTCTGAGACTTAAATGTTGCCGTTTGAGAACGCCGAAATGTATCTTGGTGCCTTAGGAAATGACAACTTTCAGATCTCTCTGAAACATTAACGACATGATAGATCTCATTTTAAGACGAGCTGGTGGATCTTCTTGATGGGGTGTGTCAACAGAACAATCTGCTGTCCTCAGTTTGACTTATGGTGAGGAAAGAAACTCGCTCAGTAATCTTCAACAAATGCAGACAAATACTGGAGTTTCGAGGCCTCCATCACTGTGTGAGATAATCTCATAATGAGTCCTGTGGAGGACAAAATAATAATGATTGTTCACTAAAACAAAAAAAAGAAATCAGACATTTCTGTGTAACTTGTTGATTAGAGGCTGATATACCAACATCCAACCAGCTAACTGCCAGAGATTCAGTGACTGAAAATTTAGCTTCAGAATCTCCGCTGGTTAATTAAATTAACAATGGCTGGGGTATATTTTTTTTTAAACCAGCAAAGTTGAATAATGGGACTCCGTATCCACAGTACAAACTTGGGAGAGACCCAAACATCTGCCATAGGAGCCCATTTTCCATTAGCCCTTTCAAAATAACAAATGTCGACACTTTAAACATAAACTCAAGGACTTCAGATCAAATCAATTAGCTGCCAAATAAATGAAACACTGGGGCAACTTAAGGTTTAAAACCACACAGAGGATCATTAAGCCCCCGGCACACTCAGGGTGGGACATCCTTGGACATTACACACTTGCAGAGGTGATGATGGCACGCTGCAGCTGTTCAAGGCTTGATGCCACACACATTACTACAGAGTGAGGTCGTTGCTGCCACCGTTCAACACATGTGGCTTTTAATGAGCGACTCAAAGTACACATTCAAAAAACGAATGCCCTGTCTGTAACCAACACCACTGCTGCAGCATCTGAGCTTCTTTCTCCATATACTACCAGAACTCCAGTTTCTAATGGATCGTAACAGGCCCTTTAGAATTAAAAGCACTTTTGGGGACATTTGAGAGCCATTTAACCAGACATTAAGACATCACAACAGCCCTGTATTGGGGGCATGTAGATGAACAGAGGTCATGAAGGAAAACAAAGGACGTTCATGGACGAACAGACCAATGACATTTAAATGGGAACTCACACATAAACAAAAAGGACATTTTTGCCAAACAAATCATCACCCTGATGAACTAGCCTGTGTTTGTGCATGGGAAGAGTTCAACATGGTGGGGACAAAACAAAGAAGGTTGGGCTCGCTTCAACATACAGAAATGATACAGGTGCAAATGCAGAGCTCTAATATGGGTTAAACTTCATGAAAGAAAAAATAAAAAAGCCAAACCAGTGAGTTAGGATAGTGTTAACACAGCAGCCGAGGAAGGGTGGAGAGAGACAAAGATGGAAAAGCCATAACCCAAAATCAAAAGGTGTGGGGGTGGAGGGTGGTGGGGGTGTGATGGTGGAAAAGCTGACAATTAATGAGCTGTACCTACCAGGATAGGGTTATTTTTCTACAGTCACCACTTAAACCTAGTGAGGAAAAATTTAAAGAGTAGCTGACAAAATATGCCAAAGTGACAGGTGATGAAGACACATCAATGAATAGGAGGGAAAAAAAAGAAAAAGCCAAACTCGCAGAATACAGAATGTCAGATGTTTTAGTTGAGCAAAGCAGCAGCAGAGCTCATGCTTGTTTACATGCTGTGGTGTCAAACTCAGCTTCTTCAGTTTGGTGTAATTCAAAGTTACTAGTCTCAGGCCAAATGAGTCAACACGCAAGGTCATGCAGGTAACCCCTCAAAAACCCAACCGTACAAATGTGACTACCTACAAAAGGACACTTTGAGTCCATTGATCACAGACGTTCATGCATCTTGCTGCCGTTTCCAGTGCTTTTGTTTACTCAGTTTTTTCCAGCTGCATTACCTTCATCAAGAAGGATGCAGAGAATCTCAGTGAACAAAGAGCCCCGCAGGAGACAACCTGTTATTTTGTGTCTCGGGGGGACTAGGCCAAATCTCATCAGATTTGCACTTCATTTGGTGTGTGCATGCCCACTTCTATTCAAATGGTTAAAGATGGGCACAGAATTTCTGGCCCATTAAAAGCTGCTGACCATGACGGGTGGTTCAAGCAATGTTAAACTGATAAATACTGTATAATGTTGTCTTTACATTCCATGCATTTTCAAGTTTATTTCTAATGCAGTGAATGTTTGCTGACAGGTGATGAAGGACCCCTGGCTCTCAGTCACAATACTTTACAAAGTGGTCTGGCTCATTGAGTAACCTGCTGAGTAACCATAATGTAGTAAAGATACATAGTAGTAATTGGACTGTCACAATAAACACAGCTGGTGTGTTCAGGTTACAGTAAATTTGGAATCCTGGGACGTAGGCAGCCTCGGCAGTTCTGGGTGAGGGGGGAGAAAAGCACCTACTTTAACTTGATTGATGACTTTAATATTGCAGTCATTTGTGACTTAAATTAATGTTTTATATCCAGTCTAAGGTTTAGACCAGGGGTCGGCAACCTTTCTGATGGCGAGTGCCATTTAAAAATTCCTCAGAAGTCAGTGTGCCATATGATTGCATTAAGAATAAATTTAATAACACTCTATGAAGTTACACAATAAAAACAAAGACACTTTTTATCCATAACAGCAAATGAACTGTACAACAGAAAATACAAACGCTATTTATGGTCTCCTCACAACAACAAGAAAAATAAACTGGGCCAATTTGGCATGTTTGTTAATACAGAGACATGTTAATGTGATCTCTGGTCTCCCACTCAGACACACAGGTCTCCGGGTGTCCAGCGGACAGCTACCTGAGGACACTCATGTGAGAGAAAATCTGCTCACACAGATATGTAGAGCCAAATACTGTCAATAAGGCCTCTGCAATGTTCTGAAGACCAGCAGGTGAACATGCAGCTCCATGAACACGCACAGCTGTGGATTCCAGCTGCTTCGATGTTGCATTAACTGGCATTACCTCAGCCAGTTAATGCGAGACAAATCCAGCTGCTCATTAAAGATTTCTGGTTTGTTCAGAAAAGAAAACATTGGTCCAAACGCCTGAAAGTCCCAAAAATGCATTGTGTCTCGAGTCTACGGATGTATCCGTGTATTTCCATGGTGCTGATGCTGTGCTGAGTGGACAGCTCCTGAAGCTTTTGAAGTGTCGGAATGTGGAAAGCTAACAACGTCCCTCTAAGTTATTTTTAGCCAAATACAAGTTGAATCTGGTAGTTGGGGTTGTTAGCTATGATACCATCATTAAGAAGCGACACAACTAATGTGTCTATGCGAGCTAATTTGCGATGTGCACCGCTGGCCCAGCCATTTATTTTTTGATGCACCTTCTCAGATTAATTCACTGCGTGTCGTGCTCAGGGCTGGACTGGGACAAAAAACACAGCCCAGGCTTGACTAAAGACCGGCCCACCAGGTATTAAAGCCATAAAGCCTTTGAATGAAAACAAATGCTGCTGTGACAGTGATGTACAGTCTTGTTGGTATATGTATGATTTCTATACATTTTACATCAGATAAACACTTTGGTTGTAAGCTTCAGATAATTATTTAATAACAGCGAGACATTTTAAATGAGAATAAGAAAGTATTTCTTTGTGCCCCCCTTTCCCTGTTAATGCCCTCCTTGGCCCCCTGGCAAAACTTTCCTAGATCCGCCCCTGCACAGTTACCAGCTGTCAGCTACTTAGAAAAGGATCCTGGTGTTATTTAGCTCTCAGAAACAGCTCATAACTTCAACTCATTCATGAGAGAGAATGAGAGAAGAAGCAGCTGAAGCGTAACGACAGAATAAATCCAGCTTTGTGTCTTTTTCATTGTAGCTGAAGTCCGGGACAAACTGCGTCTCTTCTCAGCTCAACACGAAACGCGTAATAATTTCTCTGAATGCAGGACGATTCTGTCTTTTTACGGGACGGTTGGCAACTCTACTAACTAACCTTATGAATAAAATAAAGTTCACTATCAGTAACATCACAGCACCCACCCAGCTGTATAGAAACTCCATCATGCTAGCTAGCACGCAGTACGAGTTATTGTAACTGACTGTAAAAAGTCAGCACAACAAAAATAAACTGCACCTAAACTTGGTTTATATCTGACCAAGATAGACTGCAGGTCATAATTTCAGTTCACCTGACACTCAGACCGGCGGCCGCCTCGGGTCTCTCCTCCTCCTGCCTCTCCTTCCCTCATCCACCTGCTGGCCTCCACCAAAAATCTGGCCAGTCCAGCTATGGTCGTGCCATCAGTAAACCCTTCGCGTGCCGTGCCTAGGGTTGCCGACCCCTGGTTTAGACTAAGATTGACGTGGTTTCCAGATGAATTTGTTCATTAGGTGATGAAGTAAAGATAAATGAATGAAGATAAATTGCTTACTGGCAGATAGATTTTGATACGTTTCTGGGCAGTTACCATAAAATGAGGTAAAATCGTGTCCAAATGTGGCAGAAAGCCTATTGGCTAAAATTCTGTACAAACTTGAAGGACTTTTTTTTTCCTTGTGTCCTTTTGTTTCTGGCATACTGTATCTGTGTTACTTTAGCTTTAACAACAACAACATGCAGCATTCAAATTTCAACAACTTGTAAAAGTCAAGCGGAAAATGGAGCGCTGAAAAGACAAAATATCAACTGGATGCATTTTCTGTCTTAACCAGAGAACCAAACCAAGGTCACAACAGAACAGAAGCTGAAGCAAATTAAAGCTGGTGTAAAATGAGATGCATTTGTTGACAGTATGTATTCTGTATGTTGAAATCAGCTGTTCTCCACCTGCAGCTCAGGATCCTCAGGTGACAGAAAATTATGCAGAAAGATTCTGAACGCAGTGACTCGTGAAGCTATCCATCGCCTTAAGTAAGAAAATCCTGAGCCATCAAAGTTGAGAACTGCTGAGTAAGGTCTTTTCTCACAGCACCAGAGATCTTTACAGACATGTTCTCTCACCTTGGGATCATAGTCGGGGTCGTTCTCCTCGTCAGCCTCCTCTTCACCTTCCTGAACACACAGCACAGGGCAACTTCAGTCTACAACTTCCAAAATGTAAGCTTTAGTGGCCTGTGGTAGTTTTTTGGTGGTTTTACCTCATCATCTGCCTCCTCTCCCTCTTCATCATACTGTAAAAGAAAAACATTTGTTAAGAGCCAGGATCATGCCAAATTAAAATGCTTATCTAAGTTGAATTAATTCTTACAACTCAATCACTTTGTAACCCCACCCAAGATATCAAATGCCCACACTCACATCATCGTCATCATCCTCTATGGCCTCTCCTGTGAAATACAGCACCGCTCGGGGTACGATACGTTCGCGGATGAAGTGGCCAATTTCAAAGTCAGCAGCCAGAATGGCTTCCGAATCCTCATCCTGAAATCAGACAGTTTATTCATGCATTTCCTGAACAAAGTGAGAAAGCAACCAGAGCTGCCCCTGATTCAGCATTTCTATACAAATGGCATCTGAAGTGCGTTTCCTCCTTGGAGGGAAGAATGGGTACAAAACTGATTACAAATCCTCTGGCCTGTCAGGCACTAAGGTTTGCCTTTAAGATGTGCCAAGATGCAGCTGGAGTTAGTGTGTGATAAAATTTGAATTTTGTCAAAATCAAAAGTTGAGAAAACAGTTTGTTGCCAAGCTGTAGTGGCTTTGCTTCTAGTATTACTCAATATTAAGATTCACAGACCAGCCCCTCTGGCAACCTTGACTGTAGTTACTTATCTGGGTCACCAAATCATGTTTTTAAGTCACTACATGATGTTTGAGGTTAATGGAAGTGTGCGTCTCATATAAAGAAGTTCAAGTTAATATCAAAAGACATCCCAGGTGAAATGGTGTGTAAAAGCACCAACTTACCAACTCGCCATTTTCTGGGACTGCAAAGAAAGCACAGATCAAAATGAAACAATGCAAACAAACTCAGACTGGAGCAAACTCTGTATAGCAACGGTCAACTTCTCTGCCATGTCACTCTTACCCTCTGGTGGGGTGAAGAAGTTGAAAAAGGAGTCGTTGGGGACCGTTTTGGTGACCGTCCTGACCGTGCCACGGCCCTTGTGCTTTTGTTTCTTTTTGATTGTTTTCAATGTGACGTTCTTGCCCTTTGTCCATTCAATCGTGCAGCTGTTGTCAAAAACAAGGAGCAATGGAAACAAGGTCAGGAGGCAGCATTTGAAGTGTCAAATCTAAAAAACATCTGGGATGTACGAATTATCCAGTAAGGACTTTCAATTATCCTCTGCCTCTCTGGTTGGAGAGCAATACTGGTGGCCACCAGTGCTCACCCACAACCTCCAAGTTAATACGAGTTAATACGAGTTAGGTATACATTTGATTTATAAATTGTGACCTCGAGGTCACAGAGTTCAGACTCATCTCAGATATTTGGTCGGTGCACCTATGGTATGACTTTCAAAGTCCTATGTCAGTTCACAAGCTGCCACGTTGCCCACTCAACAGCACCACTCCATCAGCCTGTGACAGCTGAGGTGCAAAACTGAAGAAATGATAAGCTCTTTGGCAGCATTTCATTATGTGCATCAAAAGTTGCTTAGAAAACAAAAACCTGAAAAGAAAAAAAAGAATCGCCGACACTCACCCTGTGCAGCTCATGATCTCTGGCCCATCGAAGGAGAAGGGGTCGTTCTCATCGGGCTCTGACCTCATCTTGTAGGTTTTTGTCAACACTGTGTTTGTGAAGAAGTCGTTTGGCTCAAACTGGAACTCTAATGTGAAGCTCTGGTGAACACAAGAGGCTGATGAGCAAACAGTCAGACTGGTTTTAGCCATTTAAAGTATGAGAAGCACACTTACCATTGGCTGTCCTGGATCTGAGAATTTTACTTTAATGTCTTGTAAATGCTTAAGGATGGGTTCATCATGTTCCTGAGGGGAGGGAAGAAGTGGTTTAGAAGCAAACACAGAAAACCACACGAGCCAGCCTATACAGCTATTGGCCAGGAGGTGGAAGCAAACCCTGATTATTGAATTAGAGAAGTAGTCGCTGTCTGTGACCCATTTTCTGTGTGCGTAAACATACCTGCAGCATGTCACTGAGCAGATCCACATTTTTGAAAACCGTTAACCAGAATTCAGGAATGCCTTTGGGGTCTTCTTTTTCCTCATCCTTCTTCTCTTCCTCCAACTTGGCCTTCTCCTTCATCTCATCCTGGTTAAAAGAGGTTTTCTTTTAAGTATTTGTATGTGTGTTTGGTGAATAAACAAACCAAAACATTTTATGCCCCGTCCACATATACAACCACACAGCACTGAACAGTAATGACCAAAAGGGGATGTTAAAAACAAAAAACAAACAAAAAAAAAACCTAGCTTCACATGCAGCACCATAGTACAGATTTAATCCACTCTGAAAAGCAGTTGTCTGAAATCAGTGATGGTTGGATGCTGTGCTGTCACTTTGGGAAGACAATTTGGTCCACGTATGAAATGTGAAAGCAGAAAAATGCAGAAAGCCAAGTATTTGTACAGTAAGCATGCAGGTGTATTTGTCATTTGTCCCTGCTTACGTACCGTCAGCTCTTCCTCTTCATCCGCTTTCCATTCACATTCCTCATCTGTGGGCTCATAAGCTGCTTTCACTATGTCACTTCTCTGTGAGGAAACGAGAGAACCATCTGAATTACATATTTACACATGCATTTATTTTATACTGCAAGTTATACCACAGCAAATCAGTTCTTACAAAATAAACAAATCCTGCATTCTGTGAGTTGTATGAGAACAAGCGATCTCTGGATTCAAATGGCAAAGTAGTCATTTCAAACAGTGTTACTTTACAGGAAAAGGTGCCTTTAACACTGCATTAGTGACATCAGAAACACCCAGAACAGCAGCTTGAAAGCAGTCCTCACTGCAAAGGTGAAGGATCGTGCTAGGGCTGCCCAATTAATCGAATTTTAATCACGATTACGATCTGGGCTTTTAACGATCATTAAAAATGACTGAGCCGATTATTAGCCCCTCCCTCATTTATCCGCGACACCTTAAAGGCCGGTCCGTGAAAATATTGTCGGGCATAAACCGTCCGTGGCGCAAAAAAGGGTGGAGACCGCTGATTAAGAGGACCCGAGGGAAGCTCGGAAAGCTAAGCAGAAGTTATTTGGAGAGTGACTGCCGTTGGTTGAAAAGAGAGTTTAAAAAAAAAAAATTTCAGTGGTGTTGCACACTATTTTATATTATTTTTTTAAAGTCATTGTTAACCCTTTAAAGCCGGTCAGAGCAGCACGCTCCGTTTTGCGTAACTATTTTTAAATCCCTGTAGAACCTGAACCGTGTAAGCTAGCGCAATAATTTGTTTTGCATATGAAACCGGAGGAGTTGTACTTACATCTGATGCCATCAGCTTGTCCTCGGTCACAGTTTCGTTCCACATATAGCTTTGCAAAAACTGCATAAAAAGCTCTTGCAGGAACAAAAACATAATATTCCAGAAACAGGCTTTGCCGTTCCTATCAGCTGGTCGTAACACTTCCCACAGTGAAATGATGCACCTGCTGTTTTCTTTGCAAATTTGCATCATAGGATTGTTTTTTGTTTTTCCTGCAGTATATAAAAATTGCTGTATCTCCAAAATAAAACTATGAAGACACTCAAAGTAAATTTCCTGTTGTTGTAAACTATTTTTTGCAACTTTATTGTATTTAAAGTTTTGAGGGATAAACCTCTTAAATTTCTCCAAGTAGAAATATATGTAAACAAAACAAAAGCGATTTTCAATTTTTTTTAGTTTATTGCACTTTTTTGCAATTTATGTAATTTACTATGGACTTAATGCATACATATTATTAAAATATGGGCTATAACAGTTGTATTGATGTATAGCAACTTGAAATGCTCCCACAAATGGCACTACAGCATGTAAAAAAAATAAATAAAAATAATATAAGCTCTGGTGGACTTGGTTCTATAGTAGGTCTTAAAGGGTTAAATAAATATCGTCAAATAATCGTGATCTCAATTTCAGTGAAAATAATCGTGATTATCATTTTTGCCATAATCGAGCAGCCCTAGATCGTGCACTTATGTTACACGCAGTACAACAGTGTGATCCAAATCCATAAAGGGGCTTTTTACAACCTCTTCTTTCATCACCTTCTGATGCAACACAAAGCAAACCTTTCAACACAAGTCAGCTTAAAGCATTTACTTGACTATCAGTTAACATTTAAGAGGAACTATTTTTATAGTTGAGAAAACAACTCATTTCATTTCCCAGAAAAATTCTGGTCCCAGATTATCAAAGGTTTGCAGCATATCTGAGAAAAGCTGCTTTCTTGGCTCCACCACAGATGGAAGAATGATGAAAGAGCTATGGTTACTATAGATACACTGACACACATGGAGTGTGCTCAAACAGCAGACCAGAGCCATACGTTTTCTATGCAAGCTCCAAGTTCCCTGAGCTGCTTCTAAATCCTGATGTAGCTTCACAGATTCAAGAAAGTGTGCACTCGAGACAAATGATGCTCAAGGAGAAAGCGTCAAACACATCAGTATCAATGCAGGTCTAAACCTACTCATGTCCAGTTACAACGTGAGAGCTGCAAGTCTTGTTCAAATCGAGCGCTTTGGCCCTCAGGAAGCGCTCAGCAGATTCTTGTATTTAATCAATGTTTAGGTAAATGTATATGCAACCTGTAGGCTTATGAGAGTTTCTTCTGAAGAGCAGAATTTGTGATTCAACCGTTCTTCAAAAAAACAAAAATAAATAAATACATTCTAAAAAGAGTTTTTAAATTGTCATTTATGTCCTAAGTCTCTGTAAAGGAAAGAGCCATACAAAATTAGGCTTCTGGTCTTACTGTGAGTGACTAAAGAGTGGCTGCATCACACTGGAACACATAATACGCAGTAAGTTTTACTTTGTGGTGACAAACCATGACTTCTTTACAAAGTATACACAAGACCAAAAACATACTTTGTCGAAGAGGGGCTGGTAGAGGGCAGCATACTTTCTTTCCAGCTCATGTACTTCCTCGTAGAACTTCGCTTCAATGTGGGCACATTTGACCTGCAGGTTCTTGAGAGCATTGACACGTCTCTTTACGACCTTTGGTAAACTGAGGGAGGACACATGAACAGAAGACATGAGGACAATCCTGGTTATTGAAAAGTAATATTTAAACTCCAAATAAAAAATGTAAGTATAAATATATATATACTTGATTGTCATTCGTTTTCTAGCCCTTACAAAAAAAATTTAAGTCACAGGGGGGAAAAAGTGATTGAGGCAAAGAGCGGCCCCCTCTTCAGAAGTTAATCTGCAGAGAGCTTTAGAGAATGGCAACAAAGTGCAGACATACTCTCCCCAGAGGATCCATAGTGAGTCAGGATGGCCTTCCAAGAAAACATTTTAAAAACAGTAAAAAAAACTATGCTGAGAACTGCTTTTATTCAGATTTGCTTCATTTAACACCAGCGTCAGTTTCTTTTGCAGATTTACTTGGTGGACACTTGGGGAACTTGTGGCCTGGGTCTTGCTGTAGATGAGAGAGGGGTTCCTCCTCATGTCTTACAAGGTCACTTCCATGTTTGCTTTTAATGACAGACAGTTTATATTTTTAAAACGCAAACTGAAATGAATATGAAACCATTTCATCACATCCATGCTTCTCATTTCCAACTCATCGCAGACTTATTTTGTAGGATGCTACCGATTCCATTCAGCTAGCTTTCAATATAGTGCATTTATCTGATGGTGGAATAAATTCTCCTGTAATGCAAATCTGCTCTTTCTGCTTGTTCTTTCACATCAGACCCCATGTTTCTGCTTTTGAAGGTGCACATCTCTGCGGTCCCATTTGGACACCCTGCAACTTTAACATCCTAATTACATCTTTAGAATCTGTTGAATGATCAGTTAACCAGACTCAGAAGTGCAGAGAGACTGCACCCAGTCAAGTTTCTCTGCAGTGTGGTAAATTAGAGATGCCTGCACTAGTCTGGCAGGGGAATGCGTGTTTGAGTCCCAAGTGCTGGGATGCAACCGGTGAGTTTGGTGGTGACTGCCAAACACTTGACATGTTGATTAAAGAGCTGCTTGCTGATGGTTTTGCTGAAGAGAGGAGCAGTGGGTGGCTCAGCCCTGTAGCCAAGATGCACAGCGACGCTCACAACCTAGCATCTCAGAAGCCCCAACCACTGACTGAACTGTCGCCGTTTCAGCAAGCATCCTTCAGTGTGGTTTTTGTTAAAAGTATCTCCTCCACTTGGATTGTTTTCGTTTTAACTATGACTCACGTCAGCTGCGATTACATTTCCTGGACTCAGGCAACAAATTGATCCATGTTAACTCAAGTGACTACACAAAATAAAGTCTTTGTGCAGCTATTCGCCCACTAAAGCAGCCCTCATTATTTACAACTGATGCCAGTACTATGCCCTGAAATGCGGTGCCCCACTGTCCTTTTTCCACAACATCATTGTATGCATTTATTTTAAAGGCTCTCTGGTATGCTGTTTTATGAAGGACACCAGGTGCTCACAGCCACTTACACTGAGAAAGCAGAGCTAGACTTTGGATTTTGCATTTTAAAACGAACAGACAATTTTGTCTTGTTTGAACTTCTGTTTAATGTTTCACTGCCTACAGTCTGGAAGTGGTCTGTAAGACATTAAATGGGTTTTCCTATTACCATACATCTCACCTTTATGTGCCTCAGCATACCCAATTTAAAACCAGCTGTCCTTACAAAGTGATGTTTGAAACTCAACATGCGTTCTTCCTTCATCGCATCCGAGACGATAATAGCTGACCTCGCCAGGGGCTGAGGCTTCCCACTTCAATGTAAGAAGCCCACCTGCTTCACACTGAAACCCGGTTGTATTTCTTGAGCCATGTAGTGTCACACCGGTAGATGCTCATCAACTCATGACTCGCTGGTTTTGACTGCACCGTTGGTGTTGACCTCAACTTCAAAGTCATTTGCATTTCTACTCAACAAGGTGTCGTCACCATTTCAGATACTCATCAGTATGCTGAAGCATGTAGATTGTAGGTGGATGTTTTTGATTGTCTATTTGCAAGGAAGTGATTGCTGTAACTGATGGAAAGCCCACAGCAACAGTTGCCAACAGCCAGACTTTTAAAAAAAAAAAAAAAAAAAAAAAAAAAAAAAAAAAGCAGGATCTACTGAACAAAATTTAGTGAATACCACTCTTGCATAAAAACCTTAATATAAAAACAAAAACGAAGTCTGTACATTATTCTCAATTCAGAGCTGCCTGTGTGCTGCTCAGGCAAGACAAATGAGCCATCCCTCACCTCTCCATGTACCCTGATGGTGAGCCATTCAAACCATCCAGCCTCTCCTGCAGCGCAGCCAGGATCTGTGGATTCTGCATCATCTGGACAGTCAGCTGACGAGCTGAAGAGAAACATACAGTGAAAAGAAATCTATGAGCAGAACTTGAGCATCATCTCAGAACTGATGTTGAGCGGGATTCACTTAAAACTACACTCAAATATACTGATTTATAATTGAAACCCAAATCAGGAGCTGCACAATAACAATTTCACGATTGTTTTTGTAACCATTCCATCACTGCTCGGTGGAGTGCTCTTAAGTACTTTGCTTGTTGTATGCTTTAAAGTGTGGAAACAGAGGTTGATGTCTGGTTATGTGCATTATGAATGTTGCATATACATATATGCTCAGCAGTCAAAGAGTGCTCTTTGTGCAGCCAGACAGGTGACAGATGGTACAACCCAAGTGTCCGACACATTGCTCACACCTATCAAAGCTCAGTCAGATTGCTGCTGGCAGGTGAGAAGATTAAAAAGACTGGAAGTCACTTTTCTCTGCTGGCACATCCTGGACATTTTCCTTGTGTTACAAGCCAAAAATCAGCGAGCTGTCTGGGATGCTGCACCGAGTCAAATAAATAAGCTTCTCTGAATTTAGACAAAATCAGCTCCTTAAGCAGATGCTTTAATGTAGAATTCTGTAGTAGACCAAAAACACAAGAAGGGGGCTGTTATGAAGTGACAAAACAAATGTTGCTCCCCTTGTGACAAGGGGTCACCACAGCAGGCAGCGCCACATGTTTTTATTTGGTATAGTTTAACCCTGGATAACCTTTCTGAAGAAACCTGAAAGTGGATTTGTGTCTCTGACTGAAACTGAACCACTGAGCTGTGTGTAAACCACCACATTAGATTGTTTTAGAGAAGCATCACTACACCTTTACAAACTGATCCCCCTGTAGTCTTCAACTGTTACATTTGAGGTTTTAAAGCTATACACACTTAAACCGGGTCACTGAGGGGGATTTGAATTATGTTAAAACCCATTTGCAGCACTGTCAGAATTAAGTTAACTAGCAGCTGTAGCACATTCCTCAAGTTATGTAAATGCAGGGGCAAGTTGAGCAACTATAACTGCCCATGTTGTTAAACTGACACCAAAAAAAACAAAAAACAAAACCTCAAGTCAAAGTCTATCGGCTCAGCTTACTGGAACGACTGTAGGTAGGGCTGCTCGATATAACGATATATGTCGGATGACGATATAAAAACATCTATCGTTTCATTTTACGCTATCGTTTGTTTCGTGGTGTTGCAAAATAAACTGTTTACGGTAATGTTTTTTCATGGTTCTGATGTCCCTGTAGTGGCTATATTCATTTCTTAAAGTTCTCTCTTTCTCTTATATTTAATATAACCACACAGATGGACAAGCGCCTGTTTTTATGCATCGTCGATGCAACAACGACGGTAACACCATCGCGTGTCCACTTGTTTATTTTCCACATAAACCTTTCACAATAAAGCTCAAGATCCTGTTGAGACTTTTCAAAATAAACTGAATCACGTGAAAGATGCAGAATGTTTACGGATGAGAAGTAAAAAAGAGCCGCCAGGTGCTAAAAAATAAACCTTAGACTCAAACGTTAGAACAGGCTTCTCCCCGCAGCACGCCGTGTAATAAATACTCAAAGAAAACGGCGTCGTTACAACTCATGTCTAAAAATGTATCGTTTCATGCATCGGCTAAAACACTCGACTCCAGCTACGCGCAGCTGGAAACACTTCACGCAAGTCGAGCTGCCCGAGATTCACAGAATTTACAGAAAATGTTACATTTTTGTGATTTATATCGTTATCGGACGACAGATGTTTTATATCGGGAGATGAGATTTTGGTCATATCGCACAACTGTAGTAGTAACTGAATTTCAACCAAGGTGCCGCTACTACACAACCAGCAATAAAAACTTGTTTTTAATCATTACCAAATCTACCAACCACAGGAACTGCTCTATAGTGCATCCACACACTACAGAAACTGTACTACACCACAGTACCTGTGCAACTGACGCTACAGCATTACTGAAACCCTACAATAAAGCAGAGGAGTATCTGCAGGGCGTGGGGTGCTTCATGTAATTAATAGATTTACATTCATCTCAAACATCAGTTAAAAATCTCAAATGTTCAGAGCTTGTGATTCCCAAGTTACAGGTGTTCCACAACAGCCCTCATGTGTGAAATCTCAAAAGATTTCTTAATGAGGGTCTACACTGCATGTTAACGCCAGCAGGCTGCAACCATGTATTACTCATGCATTTATAATCCTCCCCCAGCTTCTAGGTCTTGTGTACAGACTTCCTTAAAGTGTGGCCGCTGTGACAGATCAGACGTAGGCAGCCAGAATCAGTCTTCTTTCAAGTCTGGCTTTTAAAACACTGCTCAAACTAGCTATAAAAAGATAGGCCCAAGCAGCAATCTATATCTAGCCACAATAAGCCGGGAGTAGGCCAATATGTGAGGAGTCGTCAGAACCATTGAGGATCAAAGAATACATAAACAGCATCGAGATCCCAAAATAAAACGGATCAGTGCTCCCAGCTCTCAACTGTTAAGTCTATTATGCTGTATTCAAGTTTATGTGCCACTTTGTTCACCCACTGATACTGAGTGTTTGAATTGCCATCTTCTCAATGTTATCACTTGGCTATTGATATTCCTTTGGCACTGGCTAAATAGCTTTTTTTGAGGGGGGGCACATGTGACCCCACATTCCCCCACTTCTACATTTCACCTAAACCACAGAATATGCGCAATTCAACTCTAGACTGTAAGTATACTGAGACTGCCTTACCTTTGCTGTTTTCATCTTCTCCCGTCTCCTCCTCTTCCACTTCCTCAACATCCTCCATATCTGCTGGGTCCATCTCAGCCTGATCTTTGCTGCTCAAGGAGAGAGGGGAAGGACAGAGGGTGGAAATGTTAGCCAAAACAAAGCAGTACTTATGAAGGAACATTTAAGATTGGCCAAACACTCCTGCCATCTTTTGGCTGATCACTGACCACTATGCCAGCCACATGTGGCAGTAATAGCATGACTAACAATGAAGAGCCAACTGCCATGCTGACACACCTTGCCCAAGATCATCCTGATACTGAGTGAGGGCCAGCAGTGATGCGGTGCAGCTCTAAAAATTCACTAGTAAACAAAACTGGAGTCTGCCTTTACCCATGATGCTGCTCAAAGCAGTGAAACATGATGCCCAACTTCAAGATGCAGCACTATCACAGTTCAATACCGAACATAACACAGCTTCACTAGCCCGTCTCATCCTTCCACCAGGCTGCAGACTATTGTGAAAAATCAATGCCCAAGAGTGGAAGAATTTAAGAGTCAAAGAGACAGCTTCCATCCGATTGGGCCATTGTTACAGAGCCATACATGTTTTAAAGGTGGCCTGTAAAACACTCATTTAAAGGGGGAAAAAAAGTAACCCTAGGTGTTGGAGAGGTGTGTGGAGGAGCTCCTACTGCACTGCACCCTTAGATTTAACCTGAGGGGCACTTTCTGAATCTGAAAACTCAGTACCAGAAACTGCAGTTCCTCCAATGACCACATGAAGCTGGCTCCAAAAACAAGTCCAACTACTGTAGGCTTCATGTTAAAAAGTCCCATTTCATATCATAATGAGTGTGCAACTATAAATCACTGCCTCTTTTGCAACAACGACACAGGAATTTTAGAATAAAAGGCTGGGGTGTGGATGCTTTGACAGGTGTCCCACCTGCAGCAAACCCTTTGTCAGGCTTTACCGCAACTAATCTGGACCTCTCCATGGTTCTGCTTTTGGTATATTCAAGGTTTACCTTATAAGCACAAAAAATGTCACCTTCAACTTAGAAAAGAAAAAAAAAAAAAAAACGAGTTGACAGAGAGGCCCAATGTTTAATTTTAGTTATCAACACCACATAATGTACTTACTTGTCGATGTCTGCCATATTAACCGAGTCTCAAGTGATGCTAGAAAGAAAGAACAGAACCAGTTAGCTTAGAAATCCTGGATTACATGTTATTGTTACCAGAGGGGTGCACTACACAGGCTTTTTGCAAAATTGTTCAGCCTAAAGGCAAAGCTGCATCCATCCTAACCAGGTTAGGAGATGGCAACTTATTAACACAACCTGCTCAAAATGACTAGTTTCAGTTTAAAAACTGGCTGCAAGAGCCAGAGTAAATCATTTAATGACAATAGAAATTTCATACGCACAAAGGTGTAGTGCAATTTGTATAAGTACCAGAGGGCACCGAAGACACATGCATGAGGTTACGCATGATTGAGCTAGAGCACACTTTATGTTATGCAACTTCTGTTCTCACAGTGGAAAGTTCAGGAGTAATGACCACAACCAAAATGCGGCTCTTATCAGTAGTTCATCCGTCTGTTGAGCCTCATCTCTACCTTTACACATCTTTTTCTAGTAAGCAGTTAAAGGGTGAATACCACCACTCTGAACAATTTTATGTAATATACTTAAAAACAAAAAGCCTGGCATGTCCACTAATATTAAGAACTTGCAGAAAGGAAAGGTATCTGCGGGGGCATTGAGGATATTAATGTGCATTCATGTTTTTAATTAGTACACTAAGATTTCTGTTGAACACCGTTTACAACCAACTTCTAAGCTAATATAAAGATACTGGTTTAAATTTAACAGTCCTTCATTGTGTTGTTAAACAGCTACTGGAATGTTACTGAGCACCTCCACAGTAAAAAAAATAAATAGAAAAATTTCTGCAATAAGCGCCCCACAATGTTGTTAGAGAACGCTAATAATAAACCACAAAAACTCGAGTTACTTCATATCAAGTCCCTTTCCCTTCTTATTACCACAAAACTAAAATGATATAGTTTTTATTGTATAATTTTAAAAATGTAAAACTGCAGCCTCACCATTTTGATGCAAATGAAACTAAACTGGCTGTATAAGTAATGCTACTCCTGAAAATAGTGCACACACAGCACTACCCTCCACTCCAGAGGAAATGCATGAAAAATGCATATAAAAGGAACCCTAGGCTGCAGTCAACACAGCACTGACAGCATCTCACGAAAGATCAAACCAGAGCCTTATGAGGCATTCACACACTGATTAAAAACAAAAGACTGAAAATGACTTTAGTGCATATGAATGTCATCTTTCCCTCATTAGTCCTTTGCCGATCAGTACAGCAGTCTGTTTAGCACTGTGGCTACTATTACCTGCTATGATCGATATTCAAATAAACTTTACTAATCTCTAATAACACGCCCATCCCCAAATAATTAATAAATAAATAATTAACTTCTTTTTCCAAAGAATTTTTATTAAACACTCAGGATTTGTCTAAATCCATCACATGCTTATTTTAAGAGTCCCATCCCAGTCTACATGGGATCAACCCTGGCTGTTAGTCAGTCACCCCCTTGCCACTCAGCCAAGGCCACCTTCCCCTGAGAGACTGATTAGGGTGGCGGGTCCTTGATGCAATTCAGTTGCCTCTCCCTACAGACATATTCCAACTCCACCAGCTGGGAGTTTAGCTGCTTGACAGCAGTCCCTTTTCTACTCCTGTAGCCTGGTACAGTTTGGTTTAGCACTACAGGAACCAGTTCTCCACCAGCTCTAGGATGAGACTTGCATGCAATTGCTGCTAAAACCCATAAAGGATGGACCCGAGACTCACTGAAGAGGCAGCTGAGTGCCATGGAGGAACACATGAGCCAAAGTATTTTTTTTCCCCATTAAGAAAAAAAAAAACAATTATTCAATTTTTTAAAAGTCTAATGGACTTTGACTACCACTACTTTATCATGACAATGTTACAAGACACATTTTATATGAATCATCACTGACCTAGCAACACATGAATGACACGACGGCATTTCAGCAGAGTGCAGATGATGGTAAAAGGTCCATAATCCTTTTCCTGACTGCCATGTTCTTGCTGCTGTCCCAACTCATTAACTACATTCAACTGTCATCCCAGGGGCAAATCTGTCCCTTGTTAGCCTGTAACACTAGCAGCTGCAGGGCTTCAAGAACTAAAGCCCAGGAGCTTATAATCTATTACACTTAACTTTTGACAAATTAGAATCGAAACCAAAAATCTATGTAGGTCTTTCAACAGAGCAAGGAAATTATTTCAACAAAGCAGCATATCATAACTGTTTATCTCAGGTGGGCTATATTCAGCCAATACGCCAAGATTATTCAGCTGCAGAGCTGATGTGACACTTTTAGTTTGGAAAAGTCACATGACAGATCAATAATGTGTTTCTTCCCTCTTGCAGAGGATAACTGATTTAGGGAGAAGCCTGCCTTGTTGGCTGGTTTGTGACTTTAATTACATCCCATTTCTCAAATGAAACCTGCAGTCTGCCACTTTTGGAATAGCAAGAAACGTTTTTAGGCTTTCACTTTTTAAGTTTACACTGACAAATGAATAAATCTGAAAGTGTCTAGGAATAATAAAAGCACATGTGCTTTGTTACTCTAGGATGACACCCACCATCCCTACCACCTCTCTATTTCTCCAAATTATTGATAAGTACTGGAGAAAGCTCTTAGGACAAAAAAAGAAAAAAAAAAACTTCCACTGTGCAGAATGAGATGACAGTGTTTTTAGTTGGGGTAGTTGACTTATAATGCACGAAACAAAGACTTGGGTATATTACGCACAGGATAATACCAGCCTGGAGCATTTTCTATCAAATTGCCGAGGCCAACCTGCGTCAATATCAACAGCATGCCTCATTGTTTAAGTCCCTAAAATACCTCAACTTGTTTTTTCATTGTGAAAAGTGATAACAACATCAGCGCTTCCAGAGCTATATGTGGCGATTCATTTGAACAAAAAAGATTTAAGCTGCTCCCACTTTGTATGGTGTGTAATTGCCATTAAAAAAGAAAAAAAAGACAACTTAAACCCACCTACGTGTTCCCTAGAGAAGACTAATTGCAACACGGAGCAGCTAATTGATTACATTCTCCTAAAAACATCAAACTGGCCCAAAGACAGACCCTTACTCAAGATAGCCATTTCTTCTATCCCTGCCCAGCGACCACGTGTTGCATGCTGAAGTCATGTCGACCCATTCATGACTAACAAAAAGCCCCGGGTGGATGCCTGCCTGCTGAAACCACATTTCGGCTTCATTTGGCAGCCAACCTCTTGAAACGTTTACTCATTTTACCCACATAAAACAAGCCGGACTCCGGCTAGTGTACAGACCAACTTTAGCCGGCCTGCCTCAGTCTAGTATCAAAGAGCTCTTGTGTGTGCGCTGCTAGTTAAAGCTAGCTTGCGTGCTGCTAGCTCGATGCGCACTACTCGGGGAGAGCAAGTGGGAGGAACAGCTTCGACAGACACGGTGCTGTAACTAGAAAATATGGGCCAGTTAGGAAGTGGTGTCAACGCTCCAGCACCACGTTTTAACCAGCTTCCCCTTATGTAATAGAACCGACTATCCAATTCAACCAAACGCCGCGTGCCGTTATCAGTAAAGCTCAGTCTCGTGAACAGTCCCCCGTCCCCCTCCATCTCCACCCACCCATCCTCCACAAAAATAAAAATAAGGTCAAGTCCAAAATTACAAGAAAGGAGACACGTGTCAACAAATGTCGAAAAACGCCGACAAGTGCCGGACTTAGCCAGCGTTTTGTCCTCTCTGCGAATGCAATGACTGGTCAAACAGTCCGGTGGAAGCGGACGAACATAAACGCTGTTTTATTGTTTTTTTTTTCCCAAATCGCGTGTAACGTTAACACACATCATGGTGGAGCCAGTCTCAATGGCTGCTGCCACTGTCTGACTTGACTAGCATTAGCAAAAGCAGCGCTGTCACCCTCTTGCCACCGTTCGCTCATACAGTGGGACTGAAATTCAACTTCGGGGACGACGACCAAGTTTGGGGCGTTAGCGCCGAAGCCATTCCCAACTCCCGTCTCTTACCTTCGCTGTCTAGCCGGAGGCTGGTTTGGTTAGCGGCGCTACGCAGTGAAGCGGTCTCGGGGAAGAAAGAGACTCCGCTCCGATGGCGGTAAAAGGGAGAGAGATCCCGCCGCCTGCGCTCATATACATCCGACGTCATCACGTAAACCGGCAATCACCGAGGCAACGCTGTGCATGGGAGGGGCGGCGGTGAGGTTGCCCCTAGGGGGGAAAGCAGAGGATGAGGAAACATCGTTCCAGTCCTCCTTATAGTCTTCTAATCATCTGGTTGCTGCTCTTCATCACCTCATTCATTCATTATCGTCACAACTCTCTCTTAATCAGCGTCTTAAACTTCTTCACCATGTCATTTCCAGTCATTATCTTATACCACGATTGTCATGATCGCAGCTACCAGCTCCATTGCCTTCATCGTGCAAGCAGTCGTCTTCATCATCACTGCCTGGGGAACTGATTACACTCATCATCAAATCAAATCAAAATTTATTTATATAGCACATATTAAAAACAACAGTGTTGACCATAGTGCTTCACTGTCAATAAAAACATGAGACAGTTAAAACAAACAATAGAAGAGGACAACAAACAATAGGTAACAACGCAACAAGCTAAAACAGCCAACTAGACAGAATCAAAAGCCAAAGTAAAAAAATAAGTTTTAAGACGTAATTTAAAAGACTGGATAGACTCGGCAGTGCGAATATGAACGGGGAGGTTATTCCAGAGTCTGGGTGCCACGGACGTCATGGACGTTGTGACGCTCGTCCTTTTGCCATAATCTTCATTCTCAGTTTCCCCAGCAAGATTCGTGCTCCCCCTGTTATTAGCATCAAAATCACCATGTCTTCACCAGCATCCCCAGCCACTTTGACTACAACAAACCACACTTTGGGACCTTTTGTTGGCGGTATCTATTTTAGTCATAAAAACTCTCAGACTTCAATGCTAATGTGTGTTTCAGCTGTTCTAGCTATGTTTTAGCTTTTCTGTGAAGCACTTTGTGGTTTTTATCTTGAAAGGTGTTATGCAAATAAAATGTTACTTACTTTTTACTTTACTTACATGGTGACCCAACAACGTACTCACACTTTATGGTGGTTTGCTTAAAAATGAACTGTGTGTACACCGCTGTTACACTGAACAATAGCACACCCAAAAAAGTTTTTTTTATAGATTGAGGACTTAAAATCTGAGATAGGTAATGGTTAGCAATGGTTAGCACTCTTGCCTGGCAGCAAGTAGGTGCTGGGTTCAAATCCACCATCTGGCCAGGGCTTTCCTGTGTGGAGTTTGCATGTTCCCCTTTGTCTGTGTGAGTTCTCCCTCTGGGTGCTCTGGTTCCTCCCACAGTCTAAAGGCATGCAGTTAGTGGGGTTAGGTCGAGTGGTGATTCTGTCCATCAATGTCCCACCATATAAGCGAAAATTTATCAGGTGGTTTTTGAGGGAAAGTGTATGCCGCCGGTTAAAAAAAAATAGCCTACACACATTTGAGTGATGACATATCTCAAAACAGAGACAGCCGGATAGAAAACCTCTTCCTAGTGACCCGGAATGAAGCCAGAAGCAAAGACTGGAAGGATTTCACTGTGATTCATCCATCAGGCAGCACCGGACTCAGTGTTACTAACACCAGGCACACTGCTTGGCTTCTACCCTCCTCTGAGCAATACCTGGCACCAGCCCAGAGGTCGGATCTCTCTCATTCCACACTTTCCCAGAAGACAAAGCCTTCCCACATGTGTCTTTGATGGCACAAAACTCAAAAGTGAATATTTCCCTGAGTCATGCCAGCCAGAAGCACAGGAACAGAAAGCAGATAAAAACAGTGAGAGGAATTGTTTTCCAGCTTTCACATTATAGGTCCACGTGAGAGCTGCCAGGTAAACCCCACTTTGAAACACGTGTATTTTTATTGTCAAAACCTACCAAAAGCCTTTTCCCCCCCAAGGACACCTATATCCATTTCTGTTATATTAATTCATTTTTATTTCTAGTGTTACTTTTTTCTTGCAAGTTTTGTGCTTTGCTTGTGTTTTCTGTTTCTTCTCTCTTTTCAGTGACTTCCTTCATCTTTTGAAAAGTCACTTACATTATGCATCTTCTGCGCTTTTCCTTCCTGTCTCTGTGTCTGTCCCTGTGTCTCTGTTTTTGTCCTCTTATGTGTCCTTCTATTTTTCTGCCCTGCTGACTGCTTTCCCCCCAGTTTGTTGTCTTGTGTTTCTGAGTTACTGCTGAAGACTTTTCTTTTTCCTGTTTTGTGCAGTGTCTTAAGTTACTAGTTTTATACAAACAGTTCACACCAGGGGCCTTAAAGTTGCTCCCTGAATGGAATGGAATCACCATTAATGTTAGCAATTACTTCTGCCAGAGAGGTTGTGTTTTTGGTAGTGTTTGTGTGCATGTGTTTCATTCTGTCTGCAAATGTGGGATTTCAAAAAGTTCTAAATTAATTCTGGTAAACTTTGTAGAGTGGGGTGATGTTAAAACTCCATTAAAATTTGCTTTACATCCACCAAGGCCTTCAAGGGCAGCGTAACTATTCATTGGTCAAAAATTGACAAAAAGCCTTAAACTTAGAAACTATGAGTGTTTGACTTCTTATCTCTCCTTCAAGGTCAGCAGATTAATCCGAAGGTCAAAATGATTCTATACAAATTAGATGTAAAGCTATTTAATTCTTACTCCCATAGTTTGTAATTACAACATATAGGCATAAGGCATATAGGGAATATAGTGGGAATTTAAATATCACATTACTTTGGACCTCTTACCTCTACTTCAAGGTCAAATAAAGTCAAACTTTCATGAAATGCCTTTTATTTTTAAAACATTAGACATGATTTACATCCAAATATCATGTCACCTTTGACCTCTGACCTCACTTTTACATTTCTGGCTTCCTGTCATGTTGATCCCAAAATGTGTCATATCTTTAAAGAGAACCTTGACTAGAGAATGAGCTGCTTAGAAATATACTGTAGTATCATTTTATGGGTAAGGGTTAACCCTAACCCTAGGGACAGTTATTCATGTCCAGTTATTTACAAATCAATATTAAGTTCCTACTCCTACATAATGTTTATATACGAAATATTCTACTATTGCCTTAAAAGTAAATAAAGCCGAGCGAGTGAGCTTTGAGCTTTGATGTCAAAAAAATGGTCATCATTAAAAACTGTAGTCAACCAACCAACAGGGGCTGACCCGCTGGCTACCCATGATGTCTTATTCCATTGCACTGTTAGCAGCATTTCTATAAACAATAATTACATTTCATTATATTTTTATTCATCCATTTTATGTTGTACAGGAATGATTATTCACTAACATTTGAATATATCACCACATGCTCTTTTAGCTGGAGTGTGGATATGGGACTCCAGACTGCAAATCTGCTCCAACAAATGGGAGCTTCGCCTGCTGCAAAGAAACTGCCCTGTTCTTGTCATCGTTTTTCACACCACTGACTGTTATCTGGTGACATATCTACCAGTCAATAAGACCCAAACCATTTTTTAGCATTTTTTCCCAGTCAGTAGGAATATAGTATTGTGAAAAAGCCAGCCATCATTTCTTCATATCCTGCTTCCAACGAGACTTTATTTTTATGTCATTAGCAGCCTGATGCAAAAACACATAATTTGTTCCCATTTCTTCAGTTAAATCTTTTTTTTAAGACTAAAAATAACAGAATTTGACAGGCATAAAATAGCATTGTAGCACCAACAAGATGATTCCCAAAGAGCTTCTTGATAAAAACTTGACATATCTCATCATGGGTGTGCAGTAGAGGACAAAAGAAGAAGTGGCAGGCCTAAGATTCTACAGCATCTGAGAGTCATGGCATTAAGAATCGGGAAAAATCTCAGCAAAGAATATATATAAACAAGAGGTCTTAGCAGAGAGTGTCTACAGATGTGGTGAAGGGTCTGTCTGCATTTCAGTCAGTGATTTTGAGGGGATCTTTTAAAATTGACAGAATTATTAATGCAGAAAAATACAATCAGATTTTGAGCCACCATGCAGATCCAGACAGTACAAAGTAAACCCATAGACCACTGACCCCACCACATGCTGTTGAGAATCATTCCTCTAGAAAAAGTAAAAACAGGCAAACAGGCTGAACTGCACACCTGAGCAAGTCAAGTCAGCATCAGACACGAGTTAGAGGCAACCACATTTTTACTCTCTAGCTTTTAATTGTGACTGAGTTTTGTTTTGTTCTTTGTGTGTGTTTGATCTACTTTTTTACTATGTACAGCACTTTGGCCAACCTGTGTTCTTTTTAAATGTGCTGATTGATTGATTGATTGATTGATTGATTGATTGATTGATTGATTGATTGATTGATTGATTGATTGATTGATTGAACCATAAGATAGCTGTGGTTGATCTGCCCCCAAAAAAGTATTATTCCAAAGTATAACATGTACCTTGACCAGAGATGGGGCACAGTAGCATCTTTATGCATGGGATGGTCCAGCTTAAGACTTTAATTTGTGGCATTTCTGAATTTGAATGCATGTTTTTCCAGTAAAAGCACCAGCAGATGAACCTGACTGTACTATTTGAAATGTTGAAGCCTTAAGTTTGGCATTTTTGTCTGTTTCTCCCAGCAGTCTTTCCAAACAACCCATATTCGTTCAGACCTTTTCTAGTTTAACTGGGGCCCTCAGAATCTGAGAGGTAGCTCTTAGGTATTTTGCAGTTTTTCTAAGCATTGCACAATCTTACCTTGGGTTGGATTTGCAAGAATGTCCACTTCTGGAAAGATTATTGCCCTGTATTTAGACACACCTGAATACACCAGCTGCTACTTTTCCTCTTAAAGTGAGGATGTGCTTAATTTTTCTAATGTTATTTTAGTAAGGACTATATATACACTGTAACCTTGGGATGCATTGCACACAAACAGATGCTAACATAGTTCGTGAAACTAACAGTTATTGAGTTGATTTTATTCACTGAGAAAACTTCATTAAGTTAACCAGACAAGCATAAAAAGATGCCGTGGCAAATCAGGGCTAACGAGACAAGGGAAACAAAACCAGATACATTAACATGAGACACGGACTTTCAAAGTAAAACAGGAAACATAACCCAGAGACGTGGACTTGACAAGGGGACACAGCAGACAGGGGAGACAGAGCAACTAAGAAACACAGACAGAAACCAGAACATTAATAAAGAAACCAAAAGACTAGAAACAATAAATAATGGCAGAATCAAAGTACAATAGTAAAGAAAACTCAAAACTCTGGGTCAGCGACCCAGGTCTCCTAACGACTGGTGACCGAGGCTACCAACAACTGCAAGGAGGCTTTGCAAGCAATTTCACCCTAGCAACCGCCAATAAACGTCACTGACGGGTATCTATGCCTGTGTGATAGGGCCCAAGTTAAAACCTGGGTAATTTATTTTTAACAATTCATTTTAAAAGTTACTTAATAACTACAGATATACTATACATCTCTGAAACTTGTGAGTGTTTTATAGGGGCTGAAGCTATTCAACTCTTGAGCCAGATAAGAGTGCTGTTCTTGCTAGAAGTAATTATATTACTGCTTATTGGAGAGGAATAACGTCACAATTTTTGCACACTGTCAACACGTTATTCTTCATTTGATGCATAATTAGCTGCCGAAGCTTGCAGGCGTGCCTCCTCTCAGTCACACGGTGTCCTTCCTCTGTTAGTAATACTGTGGGGAATTGGTGGAAATTTTATTTTCAACTTGAGTGCATTTGCAGTAACTAACTGGTGTGCACTCCCCTCCTCACACAGTCAGCTCACTGTCAGTGTGTGTACACAAAGCAGGACTCTTCATAGACATAACACTTGATAGCTCTGTTGAATTGTCATTAACAATATGATAGTGGATCTAAAAAAAGAGAAGAACTGGCTGAAGTACTGCTGCTGTGGCATTTCTCACAACTTCAGAGACCTGCCTAATTAATATGGTGTGTTTCTTAACCTAGTCCACTTAGAAAACTCTAAAGAACTGCTCTCTTAATAGGCCTGACTCACTCTTCTACGCTGCTTTGCTTCCCAGCATGTGTCTTGTCACATGTGCTGGCCCAGATAGGCAGTTTACAGCTCAAATGCTGCTTATTTACTATGGCCTCTTAGAAGTGACACAGTGATGCTTTTTGAAGTTTCTCCCTGTATTTTTGTCTTTCATTCTATTGCTAATGCATTGCTCTACAGAATTTTGTACAAAAAAGTATTGGACTATAGTTGGTTATAAGAAAAAATTAAGCTCTCTTTAATTATGTGAGAAAGAATAGTTAGTTTGACAAGTTGGCCTGTGATGTGAACCGTTTCCTCCCATGAATTAATTGCTATTGGCTTAAAGCAGTGACCCACACCAAAATGGTCTGCTCCCTGAGCAAAGGGCATCTAACAAGGTGACCCTGACTCCAGGCTTCGCTTTGTGTTCATTTTCCCTTCACTACTACTCACCATGACATTTTTCTGGTGGCTGTGGAGGTCAGTCATGCATGACACAAGATGATTTCCTAATGAAAATAACCAATAGAAGCTGGGTAAAACATAAAGGCATTGATTAGTATTTGGTGCAAAACTGGTCATCCACCACATGATTAGAACTCCATCCACTAACTGAACTATTCGTACAGCACAAATTAAGATGTATCAGACCAGGCTGGTACATTTGTCCAGTCTTCCATTATCTGGTGTTGCTGACTTTATAGCAACTGTACCTTCAGTTTCCTGTTCATATCTGACAGGAGTGGCACCTGCTGCTGTTGCCTACCTCCTTAAGGGTTAAATGTGTTGTACATCCAGGTAGGCTCATTGGCATCAATTGACTGTAATGAGTGTAGCCTTTCTGTCAGCATAAATGTGTCTCACCATTCCTCTTTCACCTCCACCACCAACAAAGAGAACCACCACTCAGTGGATATTAATCTGTAAGCCTTAAGTCCACTAAATGCATGCTGATTGGCTGTTTAAATATTTGCTGCCACAAGTAATTAATAAACTGTCTGGTGCAAGCATATTTCATTTAAAACATTTTTAACTCATTGCAATTATCTGAGATCTGTAGTTACTTTAAATGATTAGTTCAAGTACAAAACTTCTGCATTAGATTACCCAAACAGCACAGAGACCGTTTAACTGTGCTTACACTCATTCTCATGGACACAGGTGTATAAAAATCAAGCAAACTGTTTAGCAAATATCTGTGAAAGAACGGGTCGCTGTCAGGAACTCAGTGAATTCCAGTGTTATAGGATGCCACCTGTGCAACAAGTCCATTCATGACTTCTTTTGGACTCCCAAATTTGTGGGAACAGTGTGGGGCTGGCCCCTTCCTCTTCCAATATGTTCCTAATACACATCAGTGTAAAAAGCAAATGTCCTTAAAGACATGGATAAGAGAGTTTGGTGTGATGTGGAAGAACTTGACTGGTCTGCACAGAGTCCTTGTCCTAAATCCGATACAGAATAACTTTGGGGATGAATTAGAGCAGAGACTGTAAGCCAGGCTTTTTTTGTCCTCATAACTTCATTATTTAAAGTTTCTGGATGCCTTCTTGACCTCATTAATAGGCTTCTGGATGAATGGTCAAAGATTCCCACAAACACACTCCTAAACCTTGTGGAAAGCTTTCCCAGAATACTAGAACCTGTTATAGCTACAAAGGGTGGCTGGCATCATGCTAAACATTATGGATTAACAATGGGACTCAAATTCTGCCACAAGCACACTTAAAATATAGAACTTGGGCTATTACTCGAATCTAGAGGAAGATAGTACAAAAGCACTGTCATAGCCTGGCTGTAGTGCAGCTTTATAATATATTTATTAATGCTAATTAGATGACATCATTATCAGAGGCAGAATTTGTAATTGTGTCCAAAGTGCAGCCTGATATTAACCTCTCAGACTAAACATTGTTCCCAAATGCTAACTGTGAAGGCTTCATCAGGAGGAGAAATGCCATCAACTTCTCAAGGTCACCTGGTAGAGCAGCGCAGGAACGCACCCCATGGCCATCAGACTGCAAATTGCCACGAAAAGTCTCCTGTCCGCATAGCAAGGCTTCCTAATGGGCTGTTTAATGAGACCATCAAATGCAAATGGGACCTTAGTTGTGAGTCTTGAGCACCCAGGCAAAGCATTCTGCTTGAGAGTGTGTGGGGGTGAATATTCCACCTCTGCAATTTTCCATTCAGCTAGTAGACATAACACTTGGCTCCAGAGTGATTACTGTGGGAAGCACAGACTGGTGTTATTGCACAATGATAAGCACTGCTGTCACAGTAATCATAAAGGAAGACTCAAATCCCAGCTGATCAATAGCTAGCATCTTTCTCAGTAGCCTATTTGCGAGAGTGTGTGTGTGTTGACTCTCATTTGTAATATTTAGCAGTGCTAATTCTTGACACAGTAATCCACCATCTGCTCACAGTCTGTTTAGAGTCAGCCTTCTATTTTTCTTACCTGGGGAAAAAATGCCTCATCGAGTCTGTATAGATAACCTCCCCACTGGAAGCTTTGCCAGGCCAGAAGCACTTGTTCACTTCCATCATGTATGAAGACACAGACATGTATATTAATTTATTATGTTAATTATTTTTATGTTCATTATATCACTGTATATAGTGAGAGATGGCAACAACTGCTGTTCATAAAAATCAAACAAATAAAATAAAAGTTTGATTTTATTAATCTGCTGAGATGATGGTCTGTACTTGTCATGATGCCTTAGACCATGGGGGCCCCGGCAGTACCCATCTAGTACTGAAGGTTGCCTCTTGGTGTACTGGCATGCTAACACTTGCTTATTAGCTCTATTAACCCAATGTTCAATTCCATTAAATAACATTTTATCTATACAGCACCAAATCACAACAACAATTGGCTCAATGACCTTTATATTGTAAGGTAGACCCTAAAATAATACATACAGAGAAAAACCCAACAATCATATGACCCCCTATGAGCAAGCACTTTGGCGACAGTGGGAAGGAAAAACTCCCTTTTAACAGGAAGAAACCTCCGGCAGAACCAGGCTCAGGGAGGGGCAGGGCCATCTGCTGTGATTGGTTGGGGGGAGAGAAGGAAGACAGGATAAAGACATGCCGTGGAAGCATACACGTGTACAGATGATAAAGCTCAGAAGATCTCTTGACGTTAGGTAAATGGGTAAAATAACACAATAACAGCTATATCCATTAAATATCGAAGCAATATTATCTTAACCTGACTTGTTATCAGCATTGCTGCTAATAATGACCTCTTATTACTTATTTAGGTCGCTCTAAATGAACAGCAGCTAATGGTTAAAACACAACTCTACTTTACAAATAACTGTGGGCAAATAAACTGATATAAAATGTATGCATTTCCAACATTTCTCCACAGTTTGTAACTATAAGCCAAAAATTGACTTTGTATGCCATGTTTCTGTCTGTATATCGACGTCTTGGCAAGTAGTGAACAAAAATGAGGTATTTGAATTAGGTTTGTACCCAGAAAACAACCTTAACTGCATGTTAATTATTGTTACCATGGCATCAAGGTAAGCTAAGTCCAACATGTTTTAGTGCATTTTCACAATTATAATTTCAGGACGTTTCAGGATACAAACCCTGACACAGGGTTATGCACAGGTCAGTCTTGGTAAACAGAACTTATTTTTAGATGTTGTAATTCTCAGTTTCAATGGTTCTTGGTCTGCAGGATGGAACTGATGACACCACTGTCATCGAGTGCAAAGATGTCACTCGACGTCTTCATGGATGCTGTAAGGAGAGATGGCCTTCGACGAGGCATATTTAAATATTAATGGCAATTAAAAGCTCCCTTTTCCCCAGCTTTCAACGTCCTCTCTTTCCCACAGCAATAATAGATATTACTGGCCTGGTGAAAACCTGTTATTTGCTGAATGAACAAGCAGGAGGTAATGAAGATGGTGCTATGTTATCAGCCTATATCAGCAGCCCTATAGTTCATTAATGGATGCTAAAAAAACAAAAAAAACAAATGGACTCTTGGAAAAATGAAATAGATTTTCTATATAATATCTGGACAAAGTATCTGCAAACTTATTCAGATGGATACCAAAAACCACAAGGCACAGCCAAGCTGACTGAACACTTATCTCATTAAGATGAGTGACAAGCATCCACCACAAGAATTCCACCCACTAAGGGCAGGAAAGGTTGAATTGTAGGACATGCAGATTTTTTATTATATTAAGGTTTGCCTTGAAAACTACATATTGAAATATGTAGATATGGCCAAAGTTGAACTTTTAAAAGCTTCATAGACAATAAATTAACTTCATTTTATTCTTAGTAATTAACTTTATTTGGTTCATTAATGGAGATTAAGACTCAACCTTACAAGTTTAACAATGGAATTGTGCCTGAACTAAAAAACCAACAAAGAAACTTACACACAGATCAGAGTGTGACCACAGGGTGCAGAGGCTCACCTAAAAGGCAACGAGCACATCTCCCCCAAATCCAAAATCTCAACAATAGCAGGGTGGTATCACAGTCTAAAACCTAAAAACGACATAATTTGGTAGTGTTATAATAAGCCAAGAGGTCACCAAAGTCAGAGATAGTTCATCTCAGGACTTCACTAAGTTCTAGAGCTATTAGGACTAGTGATAAAGTGAGTGACAAACTCACTCACTATGTTGGGGTGGGGGTGGATGAATGGGTCAACAAAACATTGAACTTCAACAGAGAAGGTGTTTGGTCTCCCATTTAATCATGAAAGCCTGTAACCTTAACCACATCGTGGTAAATATGACAACACGTGTTCAGTATCTTAACCCAAACCTTGACTGATCCTTCATTTTCTTCCATTTATTTAGGGTTATAAATTGAACAGGTGGAACATATGCCAGCTATCATGAGGCGAAAGGCAGGGTAAACCCTCAACAGGTCAGGAGTCTGTGACAAGCAGGCAACCAGTCACACGTTTATATCTATGGTCAATTTAAACTCCAATTAACCAAACTTTGATCTTTCCTTCATCAGTAACCAGGTTGCTTTTGTGCCTACAGTACTGTGCAAAACTGGACCCATCCCTCATTTTTTGATATTTTGCTAGGAAATGGGAAATACAGGGAGTGCAGAATTATTAGGCAAATGAGTATTTTGTCCACATCATCCTCTTCATGCATGTTGTCTTACTCCAAGCTGTATAGGCTCGAAAGCCTACTACCAATTAAGCATATTAGGTGATGTGCGTCTCTGTAATGAGAAGGGGTGTGGTCTAATGACATCAACACCCTATATCAGGTGTGCATAATTATTAGGCAACGTCCTTTCCTTTGGCAAAATGGGTCAAAAGAAGGACTTGACAGGCTCAGAAAAGTCAAAAATAGTGAGATATCTTGCAGAGGGATGCAGCAGTCTCAAAATTGCAAAGCTTCTGAAGCGTGATCATCGACCAATCAAGCGTTTCATTCAAAATAGTCAACAGGGTCGCAAGAAGCGTGTGGAAAAACCAAGGCGCAAAATAACTGCCCATGAACTGAGAAAAGTCAAGCGTGCAGCTGCCAAGATGCCACTTGCCACCAGTTTGGCCATATTTCAGAGCTGCAACATCACTGGAGTGCCCAAAAGCACAAGGTGTGCAATACTCAGAGACATGGCCAAGGTAAGAAAGGCTGAAAGACGACCACCACTGAACAAGACACACAAGCTGAAACGTCAAGACTGGGCCAAGAAATATCTCAAGACTGATTTTTCTAAGGTTTTATGGACTGATGAAATGAGAGTGAGTCTTGATGGGCCAGATGGATGGGCCCGTGGCTGGATTGGTAAAGGGCAGAGAGCTCCAGTCCGACTCAGACGCCAGCAAGGTGGAGGTGGAGTACTGGTTTGGGCTGGTATCATCAAAGATGAGCTTGTGGGGCCTTTTCGGGTTGAGGATGGAGTCAAGCTCAACTCCCAGTCCTACTGCCAGTTTCTGGAAGACACCTTCTTCAAGCAGTGGTACAGGAAGAAGTCTGCATCCTTCAAGAAAAACATGATTTTCATGCAGGACAATGCTCCATCACACGTGTCCAAGTACTCCACAGCGTGGCTGGCAAGAAAGGGTATAAAAGAAGAAAAACTAATGACATGGCCTCCTTGTTCACCTGATCTGAACCCCATTGAGAACCTGTGGTCCATCATCAAATGTGAGATTTACAAGGAGGGAAAACAGTACACCTCTCTGAACAGTGTCTGGGAGGCTGTGGTTGCTGCTGCACGCAATGTTGATGGTGAACAGATCAAAACACTGACAGAATCCATGGATGGCAGGCTTTTGAGTGTCCTTGCAAAGAAAGGTGGCTATATTGGTCGCTGATTTGTTTTTGTTTTGTTTTTGAATGTCAGAAATGTATATTTGTGAATGTGGAGATGTTATATTGGTGTCACTGGTAAAAATAAATAATTGAAATGGGTATATATTTGTTTTTTGTTAAGTTGCCTAATAATTATGCACAGTAATAGTCACCTGCACACACAGATATCCCCCTAAAATAGCTAAAACTACAAACAAACTAAAAACTACTTCCAAAAACATTCAGCTTTGATATTAATGAGTTTTTTGGGTTCATTGAGAACATGGTTGTTGTTCAATAATAACATTATTCCTCAAAAATACAACTTGCCTAATAATTCTGCACTCCCTGTAGGTGGACCTATTTATTGAAACATGTTCAAACATACATGCAAACACAGATTATCAAGCAGAAACTTCATTTAGCAGTTACTTTTCTCGGCTCCCCTAATCACAAACAGGTAGGTCTGCATGTTTCATCTGGCTGCACTTACCCTTCATGGCACAACCCCAAAGTCAACATTTGGTTTGACCACCTTTATTCTTCAACACAGCCTGAACTCTCTTAAGCAAGTAACGTGTAATTCTGTCTTGACTTTACAAAACTCTTCTTTGGATGTTGGCTTTGGTTCTGTTACCTCACAAGATGATCCAATCCTGTTTCAGTAATGTTGAGCCCCGGTCTCTGGGGTGGCCAATCCATGACCGATGTTCCATTATCCAAGTATGTGTTTACTCCATTGCCAGTGTGTTTGGAATCATTGTCAAGCCATGGACAAACAGACACTTTCCAGATGGTATTCCACAGTGGATCAAAATCTGACTGTACTCTGTGTTCCCAACTCTATTTAGAAAGGCAGCCCCAAACCATGATAGAGCCTCTACCATGCTTTACACACAGCTGTAGACTCTAACTGTTGTACCTCTCTTCAGACCTCCTCTGTACATATTGATGATAATTTAAACCAAAAAGTTACATTTGGATTGATCACTTTCTGTTACCACTGATTTTTAGTCCAGTTGCCTTTCTTAACAATTGCTTCTTGACAGCTACTTGACCACTGAGACCATCACTGATGTGGCTTTAGCAAAAAGCAGATGGATGAGTGGAAGGGCCAGAATCATCTCTTAGGTCCTGTGTCAGGTCTTTGCTGTTTTTTTCCTATTTCTCTCAGATATTGTTCTTCTGCTATAGATGTTTTATTACAGCTATCTGTTCTTCACACTGAAGACCGTGTTGACATACATTAGGTTTTCAAATAAATACTATTTAGTGGCTGTCAGACTGTGGTATCGTTGGCATATTTTATAGATACAATGAAAGAAATGGGAAACATTAGAAATTCTATTTATTTATTTATTTATTGGCAGGCTGCTAGTAACAATGTTCCTAAAGATAGTAGACAGAACATTGGTCCATCCCTTGATTAAGGTGCCCTTTTAAATACTTGAATCAAGGTGGAGGGGTGGTCTTAAACCAAGTAAAGAAGGTGTTTAGCTTCTCAGTGAGTTTGAGGCTGCTTTGGAGGATGCATGGCTTTGGCCTTTGCAGTTGGTGAATGCTTGGATGCCACTCCACACTTGGTGGGGGTTGTTATCAGTGAAGAACCCCCCTGTCCTCCTCCTGTAGGCTTCCTTTGCCTGTTTAATGCCCTCCTCAGGTTGGTTCTGGAAGTGCTATACAGAGAAGTACAGTGTTTTTGCAAATAAATGTGGCATGACTCAAAACTTGCACAGTAATGTGCTAGATGAATTATAGCCACATCATTCTCCAATAGTCTTATTTTGCAGGTACGGACACACAGTCGTTCATGATTACCTAATTCTGATTGATGCACAGAGGTATGAGAGTTATAAAGTGAGTGAAAACACTGAGTAGAGCCTTAAACTAGCCCATTAACAACTTAGTTCTGTTTTTTTTCTCTTCTTTGGTCAACCAGGCTGCCCACATCTTTACAAGACAGTTTTAATTCCTCTACAAATGCTCCTATAGGACAACCTTAGTCCTCACCTTGCTCATACTGCATCAATAAGACAGAGCCGAACCCTGGGGATGAGTTTTACCTTCTCACTCACTGCTCTGCCCCTTCTCCAAATGGCTCTGCTGACAGGACTTGTGATGGGTATAATCCACTGATCTCTTGACAGACTGGATCCTGGCCTGCTCTCCCCATCTACCACCACAGAGCACAATGGGAATTTCAGTTTGATCTGCCAGCCGAGATTTTCATCACAAACCAGCGCTATAAAAACCACCTTGACTTGTGGCAGCAGAGGAGCTCAATCACTACTTGTTAGATTTTCTGTCTCGGCTTCTACTTGTCCCGTGGTGATTTACAGCTGGGCTTAAGCTCACATTATGAGGAACGTGGCACATCCCTCAGAGGATGGCAGGTTAAAGTTATGATGCTACATCAGAATCAAGCATTATCATGAAATATCACATCTTGAGTTCAACACATGCGGCAGCACACACCGCAGCTGAATTGGAAGATCTGGTGGTGACATCTGGGTATCCTGTAAACACACACATAGTCAGCAAATAAGAAGAAAAATAGATCGAGCTTGGCAGGAGATATAGAAGAGAGAGAAGCAACTGGCAGGTGCATGCCATCCGGAGCTTACACAAGAAGCTTGATAAATACTTAACTAGCTTGTAGCACATGGCATAAACCCCTGTTGGGTAACAATCAGTGAATAAGGCACGGGAGGCTGACAGCATGGTGCAGGTCAGGGACGAGGAAGAGGGGGTAATGTTCTGAGAGGTTACATCTACTGTGTCACATCCTCTGCCTGTTTGTGTCTGTGCAGAGCTTCCAGCTGTGATCTTCAGGACATTATTCTGATGTTGCATCACAGCCTCATGCCTGCACCACGATAATCACCAGATTCTCTGCAGCAGCACAAACAAACCTAACAGGTACAGAAACTAAATAAGAAAAGCCACATGTAATGATCATGTAATGTCCACTTAAAACCAAATTCCCAAAAGTATCTATCTATCTATCTATCTATCTATCTATCTATCTATCTATCTATCTATCTATCTATCTATCTATCTATCTATCTATCTATCTATCTGATCATGAGGCCTGTTGGAAATCACACATCACTCATGTGAGGGGAAAGTTAGCTCGGGGCATTGCTGTCTTGGGGAAAGCAAAACAATTCCTGGATAGGAAAACATTGTACATGTGATATTGTGCTTTACTATTACCATACATGAGTTATTGTGTAGAGGTTTGGGGAAATACATATAAAAGTAATATTCAGACTATAATCATAATGCAGAAAAGGGCTATTAGACTAATAAATCAGGAGGGGTATAGGGCTCACACAAATGCACTCTTTCTTAAGACGCAAGCTACAAAATTCCAGGATCTGGTGAAGTTTAAAACAGTGCAAATAATATATAAGGCAAGGAAAGGGATGCTCCCAATCGAAATAAGTAAATGGTTCTTAGAGTGAGAAGGGTGGTATAATTTAAGAGTGAAGTGGAATTTAAAACTACAAAGAGTAAGAACAACATTGAAAAGGATGTCTGTTTCAATAGCGGGAGTTAAATTCTGGAACGAGTTAGAAGAAGAAATAAAGGTCAGTAGTGATATAAACTAGTTTAAAATAAAACTCAAAAAAGAAATTTCAAATAAGTATAAGAATGAAGAAAATGCAATTAACGCAACACAGCAGTCAAAGTGATGTTTATTTTCTTTTGCAAATCAGTAAATCAAACATATTTTTATTTGAATATGAGGAAATATTTTTGTGATGTTATGTTCTAAGTTGAAACCATTGTTTTAGTTTTGTTGTTCAAATTTAGATGATGAGGAAATAATTAAGATGTAAACAGGAAGTAGGGCTAAACACTTCTGCCTTTTCAAACAACTGCATGGAATGATATTATGAAATGTTGGTGAACGTATATGTTTGAAATAAAAATGAACTCTGTCAGGGGCTGGATCTGTGACCCAGTGTTTTGTGTTATTTTGTATTGTTGATCTCTTGTGTTAATATTATGTTAAAATCATGTGCTAGTATTCTTATTCCTATTATTAGTTTGTCTTGGCTGAGTTTTAGACTGGTTTGTTTTTTCTATGCTTCCTCATCTATATAGGTTCCCCTTGTGCCGCTCTCCTGTGTCCCTCTGTCTCTTGTGTCAAGCTTGCGTGTCCCAGTTCATGTCTCTTCATGTTTCCTGTTTTATTTTGAAAGTCTTGTTTCTATGTTCTTTGTGCTTAGTTTTACTTTTCCCTGTGACGTCATGATTATTTGTGTCAGCTGTGTTTTCCCAGGTGTTTCCACTTCCCTTATTACCCTTCGGTGTATTTAAGTCCTCTGTCTTCCTCTGTTCAGTGTTGGTCTGTCTGCTTATCTCAGGTCACAGTAGGTTTCAGGATTGTTTTCATGCGTTTGTTCAAGTGTCATGGTCCTGGGCCATGGTGGCCCAGTATTCTTAGTTTTCATGTATTTGTGTATTGTTCCTTATTTAGGCCATGCTTCCTGGGTTTCTCTGTTACGTTGTTCCTTATGTGTTTTCCCCTTGTGACTCTTACCCCCTGTGTGCCCCTCTGTGTATATGTGAGCCCTCGTCTCTCCTTGTGTTTTATTCCATGTTTTCCCCAGCCCGTTATGTCTGTGTTCTCCCCGTGCTCTCTCCTCCTGTCTGAACCTGTGTACTTCCTGTTTTACTTTGACAGTCTCCCGTCAGTGTTGCATTTACTCCTGCCGTGTCTTGTTATGATTATAAGTGTCACCTGTGTTCCCCGTGTGTTCCCACTTCCCTCGTTAACCCTCTGTGTATTTATGTCTGCGTCTCCCTCAGTTCGGTGTCGCGTTCTCCCTCATGACTGTGTGCCCCTCCGTGTGTTTCCTCGTAAGTCAGTTCCTTAGTACATCCCAGTTTAGTTTCATGTTATTTTGTATCGCTGTCATCTTTTGTCAGCAATAAAGCTGTATTTTGAGTTCAGTCCTGTTTTCCCGTGAGTTTGCGTTTGGGTCCTATTTCCTGCCTGCCACACAGCCTGATCATGACATCAAGTCCTTGTTCATATTTCGAATCACAGTTTTCATAGGTGCCCGTTCAGATTGACATCACGGTCATGTCAATGTGTTCATGTTGAGTTTAGTTTATCCCAGTTCAGGTTTTAGTCTTGCCTTTGCTTTAAACTTCAGTTCATCTTTCTAGTGTCTGCTTTTGGGTCTGTATCACAAACACACCGGTGTACCCCACCGTGACAAATTCAGTCTATGATCTATATTTCTTGTGTATACTACTGCTTCCAAGGAAACTGACTTTCTTGTGTTTCATGTTTACAGTGGTGTTGAGCAATAGTTCTCCAGGCTTTTATTGGCTTCTTTTTCACTCATTTTCAGTGAAAAAGTGTTTGTTTGTGTGCTTGTTTACTAAAGTGCTTAACACTGACATATGAATCATTGAAGCATTAAAAAAAATCCACTTAACTAAAATGATAAACCAGTGTTATATCTACATGCACTACAAGGATGACAGCTTAACACAGAAACAAATTGTGTCACAAAACACATCTTTTGGTTGTTGTTTTGTGGTTTTTGTTTAGCTGAATCTATAACAAATGCTGAGGGTAACACAGTTTGACAGGCAACTAACGTTTTTGCACCAACGGTGTTATTCATACATTATTGTTGTTGTATAAAGCACTTCGAATGCTCAGAGTAGAAAAGCGTTACATAAGAACTGGTCCTTTTACCACTTTTCTCCCCAAAAGCGTCTTATAACCCCACTGAGACACCGAAATAGCAGTAAAGATAATGACTAACTGATGAACATAGTCTAACATTTAGCAGCTAAAGACCTAAATTCTTTCAGGGGTTAAAAGGAAATAAAATATTGATCTACCTAGAAGCCTTACCTTCTGTATACTACATCTCCAGCACTGAAATATATGCAGAAAGTTAACAATTACTGAATGAATAATAAAGAAATTAGCATTTAATTAGAATCTGTTGTTGGCAACAGGTAATAAACTTCACAGTATAGGTCAGAGCTGTAGTACATTTGATGATTGTACCGGACACAAGTGCAAGAAATGCTGATGTTGCTTTGTTCCTGCCTAACGATAATAAGCAAATGTTGGCTGATATTATCTGCTAACACTGTACCAGTTTGATCTCACTGCTCTTTTGTGCATACTGGCATGACTTTATCAGACACTAGATGCCATTATGTCCAATGTTTCCAATCCAATGTTTCTGAGTTTATAAGAAAGAAAAATTGACTAATGGCAACAGAAAAAATCCCTTTTTTTTCACTGTCATCTCTACAAAAACACAGCTTTCATAATCATCAAAGGACTGCGCTCTTTGCAGGCAGGTTTGACAACACTTAAAAATAGCTCTTCAGTGAAATGAAAAAGCCTCTCTTCCAGAGCTCTGGTTTGTGCCATGAAGCTCCTCTGTAATCCCATTCACCACTGTCACTACAATAAGTTGCCACCATCATCGCTGGCCAGCGGAATAAGAGGCCGGCGTCACTCCTGTAAGCCCTGCTCCACTGACATTAATCTGTGAAGCCGACAAGGATGACTGAGAATATTAAAATGACCTTATGGATGTTGCTATTTTAAAATGTCAAGCTATGATTGAAGTGTGTGTGCGCGTGTGTGTGTGCGCGCGCATATGCATATTATGTACTTGAGAAGGGTTTAAGCCATTTCAGCTCGGTTATTTTCAGCTGCAGTGTGAAGACAGACAAACCAGTAAGAAGAAAACATGATTGATTTGAAAAGCAATGGAGGGTGTGGTGACTGATACTTGCTAAAAGCCCTCATATATCAGTGTAAATAATAAAAGAAGACAGTAAAGCGAAGAATCATTTGATGATGGCAAAATGTATCTGGCATTTTTAACAAGAACATGAAAATACTTTGGACAAAAATCTAAATATTTTTTAACTCTTATATAAACATTAAAAGTTCTGCCTCTTTACTTCTTCAAAAGCAGTGTTTCAGTAAAAACCTTGAAGCCGGAAGTCATTTTTGAATCTACCTCCATGCATTATTCATGGCCTGGCTGCTGCCATTGGACTGCTCGTGTGCCATGGCCTATTTAGAGCCACTCGTGAATCCATTAGCCGTGAATGGTGAAGTGCCAAGGCTCATCTATAAGCCGCCTCACAGGCACATGAATCCATTCATAGCCTCTTACACAATAACAACAATGAAGAACAGCTGGGCTTTTTTTAACCTGGCTGTGGCTGATTAATGGATCGTGTAATTATAGTGTTGATAAAAATATAAGCAAAACTCATACCAAGATTAGATCATTACATTTGGATTACTTTTTAACAAGCAATAACCTCGGGATGAAGAAAACGTCAGTGAAACTGTAGTTCCTCAACAATTAAAACAAAACTGACACAAAAAATATAAAATTTATGCTAAAGTTTGTCCCCACAGCCAAGATGTTAAAATAATCTTTACAGTAAAAGAACAACAAAAAAAAACAAAACAAAATATGCAATCTGATACAAAACCTAAAAAATCTATTTTCCCCTTCTTACAAACTGTATGTAAAATTAAGTGTAGCTGCTGCTTTTAGTCACACGTCAGCTACCCAGAACTAGCGCTACTTGATACCATCTTATCCAAATATAGTCACATTTGGTTATAAAAAACAAACAAGCATGAAAAATAACCCCAAAAAACGATGGCAGCTCCCAAAGCAGCAAGCTGAACAATAGTAGTAGTAGTAGTAGTAGTAGTAGTGTATATACATAGATATATATGTGTGTGTGTGTGTAAATTTCCCACTCGCCCTGTGGACGCTCGTTATCCTTCAAGCGTGTGCACTACCAGAAGCCTAATTTTATGCATACACTACCAGTCAAAAGTTTGGACACACATTCTCATTTAATGGCTTTTCTTTATTTTCATGATTATTTACATTGCAGATTCTCACTGCAATTCTTCAAAACTATGAGCAGATATGAAAGTATGTAGTAAGCAAAAAAGTGTGAAATCACGCAAAACATTTTTATATTGATATCTGTATCACACAAAGACACCTCAGGTGGAACCAAAGATCTCAAATTTGGACTCATCAGACCAAAGCACAGATTTCCACCAATCTAAACAAATCTCTTCTGCTTGTTGCTTTTCCTTAGTATTTAGCAGCTATTTGACCATGAAGACCACATTCGTCTCCTCTGAACAGTTGGTGTAGAGATGTGTCTGCTACTGGAACTGTGTGTGGCATTTATCTGGACTCTAATCTGAGGTGCAGATATGGAAAGATGGAGCGCCCCTTCCAGTTCGGGAACTAATTGCTATCCAAAGCGGAAAAGTTAAAGTATATTGAGGTCTTGTTCAAGGAATGAGGGGAAAGTGAAAAAAGAGTTTGACAGATAGAACCTGCCATTTCTGAGGCTGGTGACTTGGATGAATTTATCCTCAGCAGGAAAGGTCGACTCTTGGTCGTCCTTTCCTGGAGCGGTCCTCGTGTGAGCCAGTTTGATGGTTTTTGCAACTTCACATGAGGACACGTTCAAAGTTGTAGCAATTTTCCGACTGACTGACCTTCAGTTCTTAAAGTAATGATGGACTGTCGTTTGTCTTGACTTAGCTGACTGGTTCTAGGTCATCATATGAATTCTAACAGTTGTCAAATAGGACTGTCAGCTGTTTACCAACCTGACTTCTGCACAACACAACTGATGGTCCCAACCCCATTAAGAAGACAAGAAATGCCACAAATGAACCCTGACAGGTGACTACAACATGAAGCTCATTGAGAGAAGGCCGAAGGTTTGCAGCACTATCAACAAAGCAAAGAGTCGCTACCTTGTGGAATCTAAAATATAAGACTTAGAGTTATTTATGAATTTGTTTTTGCTACATAATTCCATATATCTTGCTTTATATATTTGATGATATATTGTTAGCGAATTGTAAATATTCTAACTACAATTCTTGAGCCCAGAAGGAGCGGAAAAAATGAAGATATCCATGCAGTGCAGCACAAAATCAGGACAAGTTTTGTTTTCATCTGGTCCAGTTTGTCTTGTTAATCAGTGGAGGAAGATTTGTTTTTCTTCTTCTGCAGCAGAAAATCCAATCTCTGCATGCTACTACTGCACTACTACTACATTAATACTGGGATGTTAACTTGTTAGCAAGCATTTAGCTGTACCTAATACTACACACAATTCTGTCACAATAGAAGGAACAGAAATATATCCAAACATTCTGACTTGGAAGTCAATTTTACCCTCTTTAGAAACGTTAAGCCAAATAAAATACACAGCAACACTGTATCCGTCTACGGCTTTTCCACTGATCTTATGTGATGTTATGTGTGTTGTGTGAGTTGGATGGGCCTCTGAGGAAGCGAGGGACCACTGGATTCTAATCCTCATGTTCAATGAAAAGCGCTTCATCGGCTGGTTCGGGCAGAGCGATGTCATTGTCAGTGGCATGTGGGTTGTGGTTGGTTGGGAGAGAGTATTCTCACGCTACATCCAGAGCTGCTGCTGAACACTGCAAACATGCAGGCCGTTGTGTGCGCCATCAGGCTAAGTAAAGTACACAAAAAGGCTCCTGAAAAAGGATCTGAAAAATGCATAAGTATAGGTGCAATTTTTGAATCAACACAAAAAAGAATAAACTTCAAGGCAAAGTATAAAGCTGTGTAATGCAGGAAGTGAGTGAGGTCAGTGTCAAACAGGGAAAAATGAGTCACTGTTTTCACACAGATGGCACAGCTGCCCACCAAGGCCTTTTCTTTTATGAAAAACATCACTTATCGTTTCAGAGATAACACCTGAGAGCACATTTATCACTGTTATTACTGCTACAAACAAAGGCTAATGATGTTCTCTGATATATTCAACGTTCAACAAAGCAGCTTGCAACATGTGCTCTCACTGACACGTGATGCCCATGGTTTGTTTTTCACTTTTAGCCATCACTGTGGTGTAAATATTGTACGAAATGGCAGTGAGTGGTGGAGGCTGTTGTGCTTACATGTCCACAATGACCGATTCAGACTGGCCTAAAGTACAGAATTCTTGTGGACTACATTTTTGACCTGAGAAAGACCAGGATCCTGTGTCTGCTTTTTTGAGGATAGTGTGGTTCTGTTGGGTTCATCTAGCCACAATGTCCAGCTGCGTGAGAAGTGTTTGGGATAAGAATTAGCACCTGGCTTGGAGATAGCGAGAGAAGCTGCGTCATTTATAAGGAACTCAGAGTCATTCCTCCACATCCAAGGTAGGTAGTTCAGGCATCTTACTTGGATGCCTTCTGGGACCTCCTAGGGTGAGGTGTTTCAGGGATGTCCTACCAGGAGAAAGTCCAGGCCAGACCCAAGCCACACTGGAAAGATTATATCTCTTGACTAGTGTTACGCCCCTCTGCAGCCCCTAATCTCCTCAGCGTGTTCAGATGGTGCTAATTGATCACACCTAGTCAGGTGTGGATAAAAGCATACCTGAAGCAGGCTTTCAAGAAGGCTCGCTGGTCTTTGCCTTGGTGGGACCAGCCATTTTAGCCAACCTGCTATGCATTTTAAGATAAAACCTCTTCTCACAGATACGCTGGTATTCGTCTCCTTATTTGTGTTGCAGCTTTTGAGCCGGGTTGTAACAACTAGCTTGGAAATGCTTAAGTGTTCCCCCAGAAGAGACTGATGAGGTGGCCTGCGTTTCTGCTTAGACTGCTGCTCCCGCAAACTAGACCCAGATAAACAGCAGCAGATGGATGAAAGTGTATTATAGTGTCCTTTAAAAGAAATCTTTTGGGATAAAATGATTCTTCTTCCCTGTATATGTACTATACACAGCAGTAATATGTGGTGCTGATATTTCAGTAATGCGAAGTTGTTAAATTTATTTTTGCAGCCTTTAAGCCAAGCACCTACATATTCAGCTGCTAACGATGGATTTGTATCTGTTTCCACAACACCCACCACGTTAAAAATAGTTCCTGCTATTCCAAACCAACACTTCTTTTTTCCCTTCTTTTAGAGTTGCTGTTATCTTTCCCTCAACCTGCCCATCATCAGTCACCACATACTGCATAGCGTACCACCCAAACGAGACACACGGATAGTTTAGGGGTCTGGAACTTCTCTCTATTGTATCGACACCCACCTTCTGAAACTCTCTGCCCTCCACTGCCTAAAAAAGGCTAAAATTAATCAAAAATAATATTCAGATTCTTAAATTCTAACACTGATACTGCTGAAACATGCTGCTGTTTGCTGCAGGACTGTAGAAGCGTCTGGAGCTTTGGTAATGAAAAGCTTCCCTGGTCCACAAGCTCTCAGGAGTGTCCTCTCCCAACCTTTCCTCCCACATGGATTTCCTCCACTCTGACTGAGTCATCCTGCCATTGAGCTTACAGTGTTCCACCTACAATGGCAGATCTCTATATCTTTTTAATGCAAGTAACAAACATACACTCATTCAACTGAGAATTCTGCAAAGAAAACTGTTTAAAATGGTGGAAAAATGTATAGGTTCTTGTTAATCAAGGTAACAGATGCCATAACTGTGCATAGTGCATATGTGCATAGTCAACCACCAAAGGCCCATTTTGAGCCAGGAAAAGCCTGAACACGATGTGTTGGGAAATGACCACCAGGAAACACAAAAAGACCAAAAGAGATTCACAACCTTTCAAGTGCATGCTGTGATTAATCTGCACAGATCCTATCAGCTTTTTCATCACGAGATGTAATCACAAACCTAGACTTTAAACATGGGAATCTATGCAGACTCACTTGGTTTTGGCCTTCTTGAAATCAGAACTTGGCTGGATGATCCTGCGAGCCTGTGCTCTGAGGGAAGTGGTGCAAAGTACAGAAAATACAGTGGGGTTAGTTTAACTGGTAATTTTGAGTTGTGCATAAGTGTGAATGTGGGTGCGAGTGGTTGTCTGTCTCTCTGTAGACCTGCGACAGACTGGTAACCTGTCCCGGGTGTACCCCACCTCTCACCCTATGGAAGCTGGGATGGGCTTGAGCCTATCTGGAGGAGTGGAACAAAAGGAGGGATGGATGGATAGAAAAGTATGTTTGCTAAATTCGCTATATTCTGGTTCAGACAGCAGAGTCACTCAGAGTGTCACTTTAAATTTGCATTCTCTCTTTTGTGTCTTAATCTCACCACTACACCTTACAGGTCACTGTCTCAGGTGTTTTCATCATTTGTGGAAAAGGACCTTGTGGTCAGAGTGCAAAAATTGCATTTGTTGAACCCACTTCTAATGTAATCCAAATTTTAATCAAAGAAAAGTTAACTGAACACTTGTGTCTTACACCTGGGACATTCCTGGTGTAGCACTGTCTGGCTCCTTGCTGTCAGCACCTCCCTCATGGACACCTGTACAGTAGTTTCATGGAATTCTACCACCTGCATTGTGCCTGTCGTTAACAGGCACAAAAAAACACCATTCTTGCAACAAGTCCACGTCTTTAGCAGTCTTTTCTCTCCTTGTATCAAACATGAATTAATAATGATTTCACAGCCTGACAGGTGGCACCTCGCTGTTGAATATCTTAGACAGGAGAGTAGACTGAAAAGCTCACACCATCTTCTTCTTTCACAGGTTGTCAGCTTGGTGAGAAAAAGAAAGGTGGTTATGTAAACATAACTCTGTTAGTAACCATGGCACCTGGGAAATAACACTGTGCACAGAAAATATGCTCTGTGTGTATGATATGTGATATTTTTCATTCTGAAGCCAGCCAAAGCAGAACCTAAATATAAAAACATAGATACTCCATACACAGACATTGTAGTGGAATCTGGATTACATAACTGATCATAGTTCATGTTTCCGTTAAATAGACTCAAATGAAAGGAAAACACATGTTGTATATGAAGGCGTCAATTACTTTGTAGCTACTATGAGGATATTAAATACTATGAGGAGTACTACACTGCATTTCTACTGACATTTCTGCTAAAACAAGATGTTTTGCCAGTGTAGTGGGTCAGACAAAACCTTTAAGTTAAAACTTTAACTTTATTGTGTTGTGTTGGAAGTAAATTAATTCCAAAGAACAAGAAATACTTGAAACAATTACTTGAAAAGTAAGTACTTGAAAAGATTATCCATGTAATTATTAAATAAAAAGCTAAGTTTAGCATTTCATGCAAGGCACACAGCTCTGGCTGTGAGCACAGAAACCCAACCCACCTGTTGTTTAAATCTTCTGTTTCCGAGGAGTGACTTAAGCCAACTTTCGTATTAGATGAAAGTTGGCTTAAGTCAGCAATTAATTCCTCAGGCAAAACTCACCCACAGTTTGCATGGGAGACGCTAACTTGTTGGCACACTCTCCAAGCTGTAGTGAAATTTGTAAAAGTGTGACAAAAACAGAAATCGAGCAAGTTCGCCTTCAAAGTAAAGCTTGTGCCTTACCATTACAACCAAAACATTTCAAAAGGTACAAGCTTTATTTTGAAGGTTCCCTGTTTCTGGTTTATGCCACACTTTTCACAGTTTCAGTACCAATTGGGGATTAATTAGTGAGTATCTGCAGACAATTCATTGTCTTGCATGCATTCTGCTGGTGACCAAAGGAATCACAAGGAAGTTTTCTGTGCACCACTGTATACTTTTTTGGAACCAATTTCATCCAAGCAAATGGAAGTCTCAGTTAACTGCAGGTTTCCCCAATCTTATAAAAAGTACATTTGCATAATGATTGAAACTAGCACTGCTGAAGGAACAGTGTACTGGGAGGTCAGTTCCTTGATCATTAATATGCAAATTCTCTGAAAACGCTACATCCAGATGAACAGAATCAACTTTTGAGCATTTACTTACCTGGATGATTGAGCGTGCATCAAGACGTTTGTAAGGAAGCTGGAGCATCCAAAGGAAACTCTCGCAGAATGGCCACAGGCAAAGAGGAGGTTAGAACCCAGAAGCTTCACATGCCAAGGTCACAGTGCTAACCCCTGCACCACTGTGCTGGTCCAGTTTAAGTTTATATAATATGGATTATTTTCAATGGTACATAATGAAGAGAATAAAAAGTTCAGACCTCTAAAGTTGACCACCTGCAGTTCTTTCGAACTTCCCAGGACTGAGTGTTTAAAAGATAGGTCATGAAAGAACACTTTGATATTTTCACCACCCCGCTGAGGATTCCTTAAAAAGATCAATACCACTCTAGAAAAAAAGTAGAAAGACAGGGTATGTTAGCATAAAAAGCATAATGGAGTAGCCTGGCCTTATTACCACATTAGTGAACATTTACATTGTACAAAATGCCAGTATGTGATTTTGTCCCCACAGCATTTCTTAGCTGATGACAAACAGTCATTTTTAGTGTTAGTGTTAGTGTGTGAGTTATACACAGAAGACTCAGTGTTTGAAATAGTGAGTTTAAAGGTGCTAGCAGGTGTACTGTTGATCTATGGAAAAGCCAAGCTAGCTGTTCCTAGCTAGCTCCGTTTATTATGCTAAGATAAGCTAAGATAATTACCTTAAAGATCCATCTCTTTGTGCTTAGATGGGAGAGCAATCTTTTCATCTAACTTACTGCAAGAAATGTAATCACATTGTTTTTTACAAAAGGAACTTAAATATTGCTAGCCTAACAATGTTTGACACCAAACTAAACACACAGATAGATGCACCGATACTTAATGATAACATGCTGTGTAATGTCTGGACAGCAGTGACAGATGTAGCTTAGAAATTTCCTTTTAGGGTCAGCCTAAACTTTATATGAGCATATGCAGACGATAACATACATCATATATTCCTGTATTTATAGCAACACAGTTGGCTCCTAAATTGGTCCAAAATGTGAGCATGCAAGAAAGGACTGTCTGGGTCGGGACAGAGCGTAACCAAACCGAGCCGAGACCAACCAGGGTATCCGATAAGGTGGCGAGGAGTCAGCATATTGTCAGCCACACAGACAGGCAGGCTGGCAACCAGAGAAGGCTGCGCTTCAAAATCTCTGAGTCATCGCCTGGCCTCCTTTGATTGCCACCCCATACACACACAGACACACACACTTCCAAACAGTACCACCACCTCCCCTCCTCCCGATCCCTCTCTGTTGTGTCAGCCATCAGTCTCACTGACAGCGCATGCAGATAGAGCTGTTAGGAGTCAGGCAGCAGCCATGAACATCAGCTAACTGGGAGAAGATTTCAGCGCGCATGAGTAGAGGAGAGGAACAGAGACAACTCTGACAGTTCAGGCAGTTCATTAGCAAGTGCAGAGTGGGCACGAGGTGAGAGGTTTGAAAGGGCACAGCAAGGATTTAACGGGCGCAAGCGTGTAGTGATCTTTATATCCTTGGTCATATGAGAGAACAGCACTCTGCAGAGAAAAGAAAGTCCAAAAGTACAGTGGAAAAATACTTGAAGCTGAATGGGAATCAGAATATTGGTGAAAAAGAGCAAGCTGACCTTTCTGTCATTAAGTAGTTCTCGACAGGTCTGCATTAAGAAATGATATGGGAGATACAAATCTGAGCAGATTCCACTTTTCTCACAGGCTGGGGCAGAAACGATGTGCAAACCCACACAAAATATGTCAACAACTCAAACACAGACGAAATCACCAGCGACGTGAAAGCGATTGGTCTATTTATAGCAGCATGCTCCATTAATGCAGCCACTGACTGCCAGCCAGGAGAAAGACGAGATAAAGAGGGAGACAAAGAAAGTGTTTACTTGGGCTAAGATTTCCCCTGTGAGAGAGTCAGACTCATATTTGTATAAGGCAAGAACCTCCAGCTTACATACCATGGAATACTTTTTATCACAGGAAATTACACATATTCTAGTTGTCAAAAGGAATGTTGCAGACGATGACAAAGCATTTGATTTTAGTGTTGTGTGACATTATGTTGCATTATGGGAATTGTCGGAGCCAGTGTTTTGGGGGGGGGAAACGAAATTCAGGATATCGTGATCTCTAATGATTTGATTTCTGACACTTTTTTTACTCCAATGAGCTTCATTCCAAATGTGTTTGCAAACAGTAGCAAAGTAATCTTTCTTTTCACTCATCACAGTCACATGTTTAATATTAGACAAACGCGACACGAGTAAATGATGTTTTCAAACTATCCAAATCTGCCCGGCGCTGTGTGAAAAAGCAATTGAGCATCTGTGTCTTTATGCATTCTCCAGCATCCTCAGAGGTTAAAATTCACCAGCCAGGCAAAATCCCATCCCGGTTGTGGACATGCAGATCAGGTGTAACACACCGTCCAAGGCCTCTGCTAAAATGCTGGAGCAGTGAAACCCAATCTGAGCAAACTGTGCAGCGTTGATGATCTCTGCCTTTACGCCAACATTAAGTCAGCTTTTGTTCTTATGCAAAGCTAAATGATGGAAACCTGAGAAAGGAGCCAGGAGTCTATTAATGAAACAGAGAGGATGACGATGTATGCAAAGATTTTGTCTTCGGTGATGTTTCTGTTTCAGCACAGGAATGACAGATGTAGTTCACGACACAATAATTATAGATTCCCTGTCGAAATGGAAGTAAAATGTCAGTTTCCAAATAGATGGCCGTTTGGCAGTGCTAGCAGCATTGATCTAGGCCTGATTAAATTCTAATAACTTGGGCATCCCTTCACTTCTTAACCATCACAACCAACAGGTCAATGCTGAACGTTTAGAGACCTATAACTTGATGGATTAGCACAGAATTAAATTAATTTTTACGCACTAATGCCCAAGACCATGGAGTTGGTGATGGGTTATAAATTTACTTCAGCTTTTTAAAGAAGTACATTGACCAGGGTTCCTGTGTCGCTGACCCAGTGTTTTCAGTTTAGTCATGTTCAGTTTATTTCTCACTCATTCACATTTCCTGTTTTGCTGTTCCAGTTGCTTCCATGTGTCATTTCATGTCAAGTTCAGCTGTTCACTCACTGGTCTCTAAACACCAATCATTCTGTGTATTTAAGTTCCTCGGTTTCATCAGTTCATTGTCTTGTCATTGATGTCGTTGTTGCCGTCGTCTCTCCTGCATGTGTGCTCTCAGTTCATTGTGTCATTATAATAAATTAAATAATGTTACACTGAAGTGTAATGAATGAATGATAATCAAATACTGTAATGCAGGTAAGTAATTTATTTATATAGCACATTTCAAATAGAACAGTCACAGTGTTTCGCATTATAAAATAAGATTTTAAGCAATTAAAAAAGTTTAAATATAATCTTACATATGAATCTGCGTAATATCTATATCATTCTTTGCCATTTCTCACCAGTGTATTTACTGTGTGTACTATTTCCATCATCTGCTATTTTGCAGACAAACTTTTTTTGTGAGCAGCGTAATGTTTTGCAGCTTCACAGCAGCTGGTGTGTGTTCATCAGCAGCCCTGTGCCAAGCAGAAACGTCTGAGTAACTTATTAGCCCGACAGCTTTCTCAGCTACTGTCAGTCCAACACGTCCCTTTCAGCAGGATAAACCTCGTCTGTGCTTTGGAGCAGACGGTCCTCAGGTGATGCATATGTTTCGCCAAACATTGTACAGTGTTGCCAAATGTCAAAGAATACATTGCATTTTGCAGGTTTAACAAACCTTTTTATTAGGTGGTGTGAGCTTAGTATGTTTTTTATGCTGCATAAAGTAAGAAATCCCAGGAAGGGTTTTGCTCGAGAGTATACTTTGTGTTCAGGGAGGGAGAGGGGAGACAGAGAGGAAGGCAGCTGTACTTACAGGGGTTCCCCAAAGCAATTCCTCTTTCTAAAAATAGCTGCAGCTCTGCCAACCTGGACAAGAGGGGGGAAATCATCATCCGAAGCATGCATTCAAATGAGAGAGAGAGGGACAGAAGCAGGACCTGAACTCAGCTTTCATAATATTTGTCAATGAAAAATGTATATATAATATTAATCTACAAAAAAGTTCTACAAAAATGACTTTCAAATATACATATATATATATTTTTATATATATATGTATATATATTTGGAATGTCACATTTTCTTATCTTTGCCCCAGATGTTACAGGAGGAGATGTGAAAGCTGGGATGGAGCATACAGAGGTGGTGTTATGGACAGCACTGCCTCTAGTTGCCTAGGTCACTCATGTATTCATCTGTGTGCTGTCAAGGCACGCAGGGTAAAGAAAAAAAAGAAAGAAGGAAAAAATCATAATAAAAAGACGACTAAACGCTCCACTAATCCGGCCGTGAATGAGAGCGGCTCGCTGCAGCAGTTCTTTTATGCTCTGTCGACAGCACAGGGGGATAAACACAACGCTGAGCCAGCACCCATCGCAACCTCACCAACCCCGCTGCACTGCAAACACTGCAGATTACCTCATTTTATGTCTGTTAACCCATTTAAGCCTACTGACTAGTACAGCTGCCAAAGTGGGCAGAGGGGGCTCGGGTGATGGAAAACACCCTCTGGCGGCCATGCTTGATGTCTCCCACCGCTCACCGCTTTTATTTTAGCCGTTTACACTAACTGCCTGTGTGCTGTGATACAGAGCACATCTTGTTCCAGAATGACATGAGAAAGCTGCATAAAGACTACAACTACAACTTTTTAATACTATTATTTGTGGTGTTCTTGTATTTTGAATTCTTAGTTAACTCATGAGCTTTGAGTTTCTGTTGGTTCCAGTATTATTTTTGAATTGTGCTTCTATTAGGCTTCTGCTCTTACTATTATATTATATAGATTTTTGAAATACAGTATTGGGGCAAAGACGTCTTGCTCTTGATTCCACAACACTCCAGTCGCTTATCAGCTAGCTACTAAGCTTCTTTTCATTTCTAATTTGCACTGATACTATTTGCTGAACAGGTGTTTAGAGAGTTTCTACCTCCGTGCTTGACTGTGTTGTACTGTGTCATTCTCAGCATTTTTCTTCCTCCAAACAGGAGGAGTTGCTGACATCAAAGACCTCAAATTTAGTTTCATTTGACCAGAACAGATCAACGCCTTCCCTGAATCATTAAATGCTTACTGTCAAACTTAAGATGGGCTTGTAGATGGGTCTTTTTGAGCATGAGGACCGTGCAGTCCAATGCGGTGAAATGTGTTACCAATGTGGTTCCATCTGCCATCAGATCATTAACCATTTCCTCCTATGTAGTTCTCATGATCTTTCTCACCTCACGAGAGAAGATCTTGCATGTTGCTCCATACCAAGAGCATGATTTCTAAATAATTGTACCAGCAGTTGTGACCTTCTCACCAATAATCTTGCTTGGTCATGTAGCCCATTCTAGCCTTGTGCAGGTCTGCAGTCTTGTCCCTGTTGTCCATGGACAGCTCTTTGGTCTTGTCCTGTGGTGTGGAGAGTCTACAGTGGGAGAAATAGATTCTGTTGACAGGTTTGATTTAAATACATAATGGGCTGAGATCAGGAATGTCTGTAATTGATTGACGGGTTGATTGTAATCAGTAGTTCTTTCTCAGTGGCGTGTCCAACCAGACTGGCCACCCCAGGTGCCACCCCGAAGCTAAAACAATAAAATTCAATCAAATATCAAATGTACGATCATGTTTTCACAGCGATGCTCAGATATCCGAGTGTAAGTGAATGCAGCATCGGCTTCTGCACTATGAGCATCACCTTAGCAAAGGTAGGAGAGCCAAGCACGAAAGACGGTGTTCTGGGAATCCATCCTACCTGGCAAACCATCCTACCTGTGGTTTCTGCGCATCCGCACAACACGAAATTCAGTGGCAAACCATCCTACCTTTGTGAATATTAGCTAGAAAAATACTCTGACGGGTAAAATTAACTGCCAAACCATCCTACCTTTGTGAATGTCACCTACAAGCAAACTTAAACGGCTAAAATTTATTGGCAAATCGTCCTACTTTTGTTAATCTGAGCTAGAAGCATACTTTAATAGCTACATTTAAGTGGCGAACCATCCTACCTTTGTGAATATGAGCTACAAGCATACTTTAACAGCTAAAATTCAGTGGCAAATCATCCTACCTTTGTTAATAACAGCTAGACACATACTCTGACGGGTAAAATTAAGTGCCAAACCATGCTGGCTGTATGAATATGAGCTACAAGTATACTCTGATGGGCAAAGTTAGGTGACAAACCGTCATACCTCCTTAGTTGAGTTATAAGATATAATCTAAGTCGTAACATTGCTGTATGGAGCTGCAGATTTGGTTGCAGGTTAACATAGCTGGACTGACCATCGGGCATACCGGTGGGCTGATGACTTTTTTTTTTTTGTAACGGCATGAACAATGAGAGGTGGTGGATTGGCCAGATGCAGGTTGATGTGTAAAAATAACTCAGTTGTTTGGTGGTGGCATCACGGAGCTTCCACAGAGGCCAGCAGGTGGATGAGGGAAGGGGAGGCAGGAGGAGAGACCCGAGGCGGCCACCAGTCCGAGTGTCAGGTGAACTGAACTTCAGGTAAGAAGTTATGAGCTGCAGTCTATCTGGGTCAGATATAAACCAAGTTTAGGTGGAGTTTATTTTCATGTTGCTGACTTTTTACAGTCAGTTACAACAACTCGTACTGCTACTAGCTAGCATGACGGAGTTTCTATACAGCTGGGTGGTGCTATGACGTTACTGATAGTGAACTTTATTCATAAGGTTAGTTAGTAGAGTTGCCAACGGCTCCTTAAAAATGGAATGGTCCCTCATTCAGAGAAAATAGGACTTCAGCTACAATGAAAAAGACACAAAGCTGGATTTATTCTGTCGTTACGCTTCAGCTGCTTCTTCTCTCATTCTCTCCCCCTCTATCTCCTGTTGCTACTTCAATCATGAAATTGATCAGTGATCAGCTGATCGGCTTTTCTCTCTTGTTTGTTTATCGCCTACTTTAGCCCTGCAGGTTAATACTGGCAGTGTCACCATGCCAGCTGACTGGATTTCATCATCAGCCAGTGTTGTTCTTTATACATCAATATTACCAAAGTTTACCATAAGGCAGCATAGAAAGTATTTACTTTTCTTTCAGGTTTCATTCAAATGTTAGTCTTTTCAGTTGTTTCCCCACTTTTTTCCTGTTTCAAAATCAAACACCAGTTTGTGAGAAGATTATCTTCTTTTTTAAATAGGCAGATAAAGTTAACATAATAGTAAACACTGACAAAGCACTGATTGTATCTCTTGTACTTTATCAACGCAGTATCTAAAAACTTTGCACCGTAGTGGTTAAAATCTCATTCTAATAAGAGTTAAAAGCGCATTTGGTTATCAGGTTTATAGGATTATTGAATTATGGTTAACGGTTGGTAGATTTTTTTTTTTTTAACATTATCTGCCAATTACATCTGCCACCCTTCTCCAAATCTGTGCCCCTACCTGGCCCCCCCAACAAAAATTTTCTAGACACACCACTGTTCTTTCTAGGTTAAAATACTGGGTTCTCATACTTAATGAGATGCAAATCAATATCTGACTTTTATGCAATGTGTTTTTTCAAGATTGTTGGACCCCAGTAGGACCCCAGTAACCCTATCCTGGGCGGGGTGAACTGCTCCTTTGGTGTTCTACTCATTGGGGTATTCTGAATCGCTCTTTGTCTGTTCCCTCACTCAGGACCAGTTTGCCATGGGAAACCCTACACGAGACAACGTAACCAATGGAATTCCTGGGACAAGAAAACCCTTTCACCACGATAAGGAAGCGAATTGCAGAGGGGATGAGTCGGGCATCTCACAAGGATGCCTCCTGGGTGAGGTGTTCTGGGCATGTCCCACTGGGAGGAGGCCCAAGGGCAGACCCAGGACACATGGAGAGATTATATCTCTCGGCTGTTCTGGAAATTACTTAGTGTTCCCCAAACTGGAGGAAGTGGCTGGGGAGAGGGAGGTCTGGGCTTCTGTTCTCTTAGGCTGCTGCCCCCGCGACCCGGCCCCGGAAAAGCTGAAGAAGATGGATGGATGGATTTCTTTGTAAGTAAGAAAATTTACACATTCATTACAGCATCAATTAATTCTTTTCCCCGCTGTACCTATTTTAGTGGTATTCTAATCTCAATCCAGCTAGCCAGCATTTCTACCTGACCTGTTTCACAGCACTTAGCAATGCAAAATATTACTGTTGAGTCACTCTCAGCAGCATCAGTCTGACAGCCAGTTGCCAGGAAAATGCCAAAGGGGAGGATTCTGTGCAAAGGACAAGGATGATGACTACACAAAGGCAGATTGCATAATGATAAAACAAACACAAGTTGTTTCCATTATTATTTATCACATCCCCCTCTTTCCACTTTGTTCTTTTCCCTGCTTCTGATATCACTTTACTATTTAATCACTCCTTTTTTTCCCTCCTCTTTTTTGTCCTTTTGTCCTGCTCCACCTCTTACCTCTCACTCTCAAACAGGTGATGCCAAAGCATCATAATGCACGTGCTTTTTAAGACTCTTTATGCCCTCCTTCCTTTCCGATTACTCCTTCTGTTAGGTCATTTGTTCTTTCCCACGATCTTCCTTACTTTCTCTTTGTTGCTTTTACCCCTCATCTCCTTTAAACAATTATTTTTACTGCTGTCCTCCTTGCTTCTTTTCCGCCTGCAATCATTATCTGCCCTTTCTTATTCCCTCCTCTCTTATTCCTCTGAGCCTCCAAGGAAAGCACCCAGTTGCCAGAATGATGTATCCTAGCAACAGTGACATCCCACCCATTCAGCATCAAGATGAGACGAATTTAATTTTTGGATGAAGAGGGAAGAGATTGTGATTGGACAGAGTGGAAAGGAGAGTAGAGGAGGGGGGTGAAGGGATACCCATCAGCTGATAATGGATCAGCTTTTAATGTCAGTACCCCATCTTCAATCTTAGCATTCAACAGCACTGCATGGGTGGCAGCTTTACTCAGATGCTTTCATTAAACCTAGTCCATGAATCCCTTGTTCAGTATTTTGCATAAGACAGTAACCACTAAGCAAAGAAATAATTAGCTCAGAAGCATAATACCCAAAGATACTTTTTGTTTGTTTGGTTTTGCATGAACAGGAACTCCTACTGGCAAATAAACAGCTCTTTCCAAAGATGCTGAAAAGAAATTCTCACTAGCTTGAATGAGCATTAAAAATGTCCCCTGGTTGGGAAGAAAACAGAAAGGCTGTGCTAATAGAGACTGAAAGCAGTGGTGGTTCCTTACTCTAGGACTACTCTGTAGTCCAGATGTCAGTGTACTGGTAAAAGTAAAATCCATTTGAAGAAGGTCAGCAGCTTGTTTGTACATATGTGATTGTCAGTTTGTTCAATCCTAGAACAAAGAACTCTCCTTAAAAATATACAGTATATCAAACTTAACACAACATAAACATGAGCAGCAGAACTTTAGTTAGTGGTGAAGGAGGGCTTTCCTTGTTTTCCCATATAAAAAATATAGTTGGTAGGATCCAAAGACCACTACAATGCTTATTCTCTTTTTTATTTCAATTGCTAGACTCGTAAATGTATTTTGATACATGAAAAGGATAAGCGGAAGCGAATGGATGGATGGATGGATGGATATTGATATTATCCAGACACATAAAGGATTTATGCATTTAAAAAACAAAAGCAAGGTCTGCCTCACAAAGCACTGGATCATCAGTGTCTGGTGTGAGTTAGTTATAACTGTCTATCTGCTCTCAGACATGGGCTTTTGGGCGACCGTGGCTCAGGGGGTTGGGAATCGCATCTGTAACCGGAAGGTCGCCGGTTCGATCCCTGGGCTCTCCGTCCTGGTCGTTGTGTCCTTGGGCAAGACACTTTACCCTACTTGCCTACTGGTGTTGGCCAGAGGGGCCGATGGTGCGATATGGCAGCCTCGCCTCTGTCAGTCTGCCCCAGGGCAGCTGTGGCTACAACTGTAGCTGCCTCCACCAGTGTGTGAATGTGAGAGTGAATGAATAGTGGTATTGTAAAGCGCTTTGGGTGCCTTGAAAAGCGCTATATAAATGCAATCCATTATTATTATTATTATTTTGGGTCCTGTTGAGAACTTTGAAAATGGTAAATGGACTAGTTCTTATACAGCGCTTTTCCACTCTTCTGAGCACTCAAAGCGCTTTACACAACTTGTGCATTCACCCATTCACACCAGCACAACTGACATTCACACACATTCATACTCCGATGGATGCATCGGAGAGCAATTTCGGGTTAGTATCTTGCCCAAGGATATTTGGCATGCAGACTAGGGGAAGCCGGGAATCGAACCACCAACCTTCCGATCAGTAGATGACCTGCTCTACCACCTGAGCTACAGCCACCCAAGAAAGCACAAGAAGAAAAGTAAGAAGCACATCCCATCTTTGCTTTGAAAGATGAGGTAAAGAAGAAACTTAAGAATTTGAGGAGAAAACCGTTAAAATTCAGTAGATCCTGAAGAGAAGAGAAGAGAAGAGAAGAGAAGAGAAGAGAAGAGTGTTCTGGAGGTACTTCCTAGAATATATAAACACAGTGTGCAGAAGGTAAATTTTTAAGGTAAATTGTAAATGGACTGTTACTTATATAATGCCTTTTTGCTCTAACAGAGCATGCAAAGTGCTTTTCCCCACTAGCCTCATACAACCAAACACACACACACACATTTATGCAGGTGCTTGTTTCTACCCCTCAGCCCCTTGTCTAACATTTGTGCACAGATTCACACTCCGACTCTGGGTTTAGTATCTTGCCCAAGGATACTATGGCATGCAGCTAGAAGACTCAATCCACTGACCGGGGTCAGAAGGTAAAACAGGCTGACACTGGCTCTTTTGTTGCATGTAAAAAACATAACTCCTCTAATTATCTCTGCCAATAACAATACATAGCTGGCTAATGTGTCGATCTCTTGAAGGACAGATCAAGATGCCAGAAATAATTACTTTGATAGTATTCAATATAACTTGATCAAATACGCCAAGAGGAGAGCCTTATTATGTAAAAAGTGAAGATACTGGTTGTGGTCTAATCTTGAGTCGTATTGTATCATTATATCAAGAAGCCTGTAGCTTTGTTCCACAACAGGAAGTTAGCATGGTGCTAGTAAAGCTTGGACACAAGCCTCTGATTTTAAAAGGGTGCGTCTGTTTTGCATATGTTAACAGGGAGATTGGGCTGGACAGCTGAGCATTGCAGTGAAGACTGAAGGCAGGAGGAGGGGAGCTGTGACACTGAAATGCCAAAGCCATGAATGAATGAAAGAGCTAAAGATTAGGGAAACAGTACAGATTCCATCTTCAGCTTAATATAGGTTCATATATAATATATATTGTAGAACTGATCTCAACCAGGGTTTTTTTTTTGTTTGTTTCATTGCCTGATTTTGACCCAAAACATTTGATTGTTTGGTTGCTTCGTTTATTGTCTCGTTCTCTATATTCTCGTCTTTTGGGTAAGAAGACAACTCAAAATCTACAGCTAGGAGTGAGAAACTCCTGGTGCTGGCAGCAGGGCTGTTATGTAATTCATCTGAAATAATATTATTCACATTGTGTCAAAGAGCACTATGTCTTTAAAATGATGACAGTTTACCTGCAGTGAGAGGCGGAGCTTCACTGGAAAGAAGGAAACATGAGAACATGACTGAAGCAAAAATGAAAGTAAACACAAGACTCATCTGAACCCAAGGTGAGGCTGATCCTTACAACTCTCTGAAAAACTTCCAGCAAAGTGTCGCTGACACGACTAAATCTTCGACAAGTACGCGCAAGTAGAGATTTTTTTTAATCCAAAGAGCTGTTTAAACAGCCAGCATTCACACATATTCAGCATATTACAAGATGTGAATCTGTCTCCTGAATAGTTTTGCTTTTAAATAATTTCCCCCAGGGATAAATAAAGTATTCTGATTCTGATTCTGATTTCATTCTTAATTCAAAGAAATAAACTCATAGAATTCTTTGAAAATTATTCAACAAAATGTTGGTGCATACTTTAAAACGTTTTAAATTTACTGCTGCCAGTCACACTTTCACTTTTGCTCTCAGCGTGACACCATGGCAACCAGCTATCTGTCTGAAGATCAGTTTCTGTGCTCCATCTGTCTGGAGGTCTTCACTGATCCAGTCACCATCCCGTGTGGACACAACTTCTGCAAGACCTGCATCACAGAAAACTGGAATATTAGTCTCTGCTGTCAGTGTCCACTGTGTGTTAAGGTTTTCCACAGCAGACCAGAGCTGTGCGTCAACACCATCTTATCTGAGATGGTGGATATGTTCAAACAGTCCACCGTAAAGAAAAATGGCAGAGCAGAGGAACAGCAAGCCGAATCAGGAGAAGTTTCATGTGAGGTGTGCAGTGAAACCAAGATGAAGGCTGTGAAGTCCTGCCTGCAGTGTCTGACTTCCTACTGTAGGACTCACCTGGAGCCTCATCACAGAGTCACAGGCCTGAAAAGGCATCAGCTGATTGATCCTGTAAAGAACCTTGAAGACAGAATGTGTAAGGAGCATAACAGACCTTTAGAGCTCTTCTGCAAGACTGACCGGATGCCAGTGTGTGAATTTTGCAAGCAGTCCAATCACAAGGGACATCTCACCATTCCTTTGAAAACAGAATATGAGCAAAAGAAGGCCGAAGTGGAAGCAAGAGAGGGTAAAATTCATCAGATGATCAGAGAAAGACAAAAGAAAATAAACAACTTCAGAGAATTGTTAACATGCAGCAAGGAAGCTGCAGAGAGAGAGAAAACAGTAAGTGAGCAAATATTTGACAGTCTGATCAAGTGTATAGAAGAAAGTCGGAATCAGCTCGATGGTGTGATCGAAGGGATGCAGAAAACAACAGAGAGCCAGGCTCAAGGCTTCATCAAAGAGCTGGAGAAAGAAGTGTCTGAGCTGAGGATGAACATCTCTGAGCTGGAGCAGCTCTCACACACTGGAGACCACCTCCAGTTTCTCCAGAGTTTACCATCCCTGAACCCTGTTCCACCCACCAAAGACTGGACCGAGGTCACAGTTCACTCGTCATACGAGGGGACTGTGAAGAAAGCTGTTGCTCAGCTGGAGCAGACACTCAGTAAAGAGATGAAGAAGCTGCACGATGATGTGGAGCTGAAGAGGGTTCAGCAGTACGCAGTGGATGTGACTCTGGATCCCGACACAGCACATCCTAACCTCGTCCTGTCCGATGATGGGAAACAAGTATCTAGTTGTAACAAAAGGCAGAATTTCCCCGAGACCCCCAAGAGATGCATTTATTATGCAAATGTTCTGGGAAAGCAGGGGTTTTCCTCAGGAAGATTTTACTATGAAGTTCAGGTCAATGAAAAAACTCAGTGGGATTTAGGAGTGGCCAACGAGTCAATAAACAGGAAAGAGAAAAAGCCACTGTGTCCCAAAAATGGCTACTGGACCATTCGGCTGAGAAATGGAAATCAGTACAAAGTTGTTGTTGGCCCCTCAATCTGTCTCAGTCTGCAAGCAGAACCACAGAAAGTGGGCGTGTTTGTGGACTATGAAGAGGGTCTGGTGTCTTTTTATGATGTAGGAGCAGCAGCTCTCATCTACTCCTTTACTGGCTGTAACTTCACTGAGAAACTCTACCCATTATTCAGTCCTTGTTTTGATGAAGGTGGTGCAAACTCCACCCCTCTGATTATCTCTTCTGTTCTTCCAAAACATTAGACGCAGTATTTATTTCTTTTTAGACAAACTACTGGTCAAAATATGTTCGTATGGCAAAAGAAGTCTGTGTGAATGAAATGACTTGGTGTGGTGGTGGGAATGTTGTGTTTGCTTCAGTGGAGTGGGCAACTTTAAATTCTGTGTTCTGTGTTTGTTTTAAAGCTGAAGCTGAACTCTTAAGTTCTGTACTAACTTATTTGTTTTCATATATTTTTGTTCAATAAATTATTCAAATATACAGTTTGCTTATCCTTGTCAGTATGCAGTATTTCAACTCAAAATGGGGAAAAGAAAAATCAACTTGTAGATCAGACAATTGAAGACACGAGAAAAGAAAAGTGTCATGGTCCGTTGGAGTGTCTGGAGGTTTTCCATCTGTGGCTGCGGGTCCTCCCCTTTTGGATGGGACCTCCCCTGCCTCACCTGCAATCCAATCTGCAAGCAATCAGCGGGAGAGCGATTTAAACCTGTGCAACCTGCCTTTCCTCGCCAGTTTATTATGCTCACTAAGGCAGTTTTAAGTTAGCACTCATAAGCCGGGAGGTCTCTTTAGCCTGGAGGCTGTAGTATCCATGTTTTCCAAGAGCAATTTTACATTTGAATTACTCTGAGCACATAACGATTTTTCACTTTGCCTCAGTCCATTTTTAAATTAACTCTGACCCAGTTAAGACATCCTACATTTTTTACCCAAATCATAAAATATGTTTCATAAAATGTGAGAATGTCTCAGTTTAAGCTTTTGATATGATTTCTATGTTGTACTTTGAAAACAAATGTTTTATAAAATCAGTGCATTCTTCTTTTATTTACATTTGACATTGCCTCCCAGCATTTTCTCACTTAGGTCTCTAACGCGATGCTTGGAAGGAAAAGTTATCTGCAACTTAGTCTATCAGTCTGGGAAGGTTTTAAAGCCATTTTCTTATAATTTAAAGTCCATCATACAGGGACAAAGATACAAGTGGAGAAGCATGTTAAATGTTAGAACTGACAACAAAATACATCTTCATACCTCCACAGGTATGTTATGTGGACCAAATGCCTTTTTCTCTAGATCCTCTATATAGCTGTTCTCACTTCCTCCTTCTAATTTCCTGCACTTCCTGATTCACCATCCTCCATCTGTCCTCTCATTTTCATCTTTTACCAGCCTCTCAAAGTACTCCTCCCACCTTCCCAGCACACACTCTCCACTCGTTAGTGCATTTCCATCTCCATCCTTGATCATCCTAACCTGCTGGACATCCTTTCCAGCCTGATCTCTATCAATGCAAGTCCCGTTCTCCTCCCTTATGGTCCAGCCTCACATATAACTCGCTTTTCTTTGCCTCCTCTCTTTGCAGAACACCTAGCCTTCCAGTACTCCCCTCTATCCTTTCCCATCTCTTTGCTTATCCTTCATATTCTTTGGCAACCTTTCTTTGAATGCTTTTCTGTTCTTCCCCATTGCCCCACCATGTCTCCTTGCCTTCTTTCCTCTGTCCAGAGGATACATCTTGGCAGTTTACCTCTCACCTTTGTGAGGAGATTTAAATCTTCATTCCTTTTTAAAATCTGAACTCCTTTTAGTCCCGGTTTCTTAGTGACTCCCTGCTTCACTCTGACCTCCCTCCTTCCCTTCATCGACTGATCAGTGATGATGCAAAAGAACAGAGCAGAGCAGCACAGGTACAGGTTGGGGATTGATATCAGATGTTTTGCCGTTATCTGAGAGGGACAGGAAGGACAGCCCTTCTCTGTCAACCCTCACCAACGTCCTTGGAAGAGGAAATGATAGAACGGATGACTACTCAATGGAAGCGTGCAACTTGGAAGTCACTTTCAAAGATGAGGCATCTTTTTAATGAACTAAAATAAGTAGCAATCTCACACACCATTACAACTTGCAAAAAGGCTTAATATAAAGCTGCTGCGTTATTCACAAGCTGTCATCACAGGAAGCAGATCTGCGTTTTGGTTTGGCAGCTGACGCAAACCCCAATGATGCGCTTCATCTCTCAGAAATGAACCGAGGACCTTTCGCTTGTTAGGCGAACGTGTAAACCACTACAGTAAAAACCCAAAACACTGCAATGAAATGACTGTTATATGTTTATGTGCCCTGTGACACATGTAGTGGCATACAGGTGCAATAGTGTAATCATCGTGATTCATTTGTTATAGCCGTGGCTTATGTTCTTTGTGATGAAATGAAACAGCCCGGTGTCAGTTCATACCTTAAAACTACTGTTGGGTAGGTGGGGTGGTTGGCTTAGGGGTTGGAGTTATGCTGGAAGGCTTTACACTGCCCTCTAATGGAAGTCCAGCTGACTTACACTGAACTAAATGCTTTCAAATCACTCATGGTAGTTTTATAGTGGTATTGTAAAGCGCTTTGGGTGCCTTGAAAAGCGCTATATAAATCCAATCCATTATTATTATTATTATTATTATTATTTATATTATTATCAGCTGAAATATAAACCTGTGCAGACAAATCAAATAACCAGGGGATGATTTAAAAATGGGAATAAACAGAATGAATGAGGGCTGCATTCACAAATATTTATTCGTAATATTTGGACATTGTTGTCCTCGGGTGTGTGGATGAAAGGAGCATGACAGCTGAAATGACAGACTTTATTGGGCTTGTCCAGACTGGAGTCACTCAGTCCATCATGACCATATAAAAATACATGTAAACCAGTCCTCTTTGGGTTTTTTTTGCTTTGCTGATGTTATTTCGATTATTTTCTCTAAGCTAGCCGCTCAGCAGCGGCCTGCATTTGGATGTCTTCGACCACACCTTCACTTCGGAGCGTTCTACATGACACATTATTCCCATTGTGAACTTCTATGCAGTAACCAAAACACACACAACATGTGATGATCTCATTAAATTCAGTATAAACACGTAAACGTCACAACATTCGGTTTTGATAATAATGTGTCTTTGCAGCAAATACAAACACCTTACGTCACTTGTCCATTTGTCTTTATTTTGTGTTATGTTACATGTGAACATAAACTTCCAAGAAGTTATAGTTGCCATGGAGAAACAGTAAATATATTCAGGTACTCGGATATGAAAAAAAAACAAAACAACCCAAAGTGTGTGAGTATTCGGGGTGAGGAACAGTGGGAGCTGACCATGTGTACGCTGATGTAACGAAGAGTAAAACAAAACCAACTGTGTGTGAATTTAAAATCAATCAAAAAAAACAAAAACATCATAGAACAAGGAAGAAGAACAGTGACCTAAAGCTATGAGCAAGAAAAAAAGGTAAACATGAATCCAAATATAAAAGAGGAATAAATAAAATGTATTAATTTACAGACACGGCGACAACAACTGACAGCACAGATGTTTATTTCCCTCTGAATTTGGTGCGTTACAGAGCGAGAGAGACGAGGACGACAGTGAAGAGGAGGGCTCTCGCTCCCTCGCTCCCTCTCTCTCCTGTGGCAGGAATCGGCATCCGGAAACTGAAAGGGTGCGTTTCTATGGCAACGCTTCAGGAGGGGAGGCAGGAGAAGCCAGGTGGGGTGGCGACCTGTGGAGCTCATTTCTAAGGCTAAGTATGGCACATCCACTCAAACAACAGAGTCCCATTTCACCCCAACTGCACCGCTCCCTTCATTATTACATCACCTTAAAGGGGACCTATTACACCTCCTCCCAATAACAGACGCTCATTTTAAACACGACCAATGTTTACGTAAGTGTGAGTCCACAGCTCAGACTTGAGACTGCTCTGAACACTCCCAAGTTTTCTTGAGGAGGAGGTGGGGCTTACAAACACAATGTTAGTCTGTAGAAGACAGGCGTAGCCAATCAGAATTAAATGGATGTTCAGGGAAAGTCCCAAGAGCTAAAACCAGCAGTTTCACACACACAGCAGGAAGTGAGGGACAGAGTTAAGTAGGAATTATGAAATAATTCCATTAATAATTACTAAATGTAACTATAAAATACCAGAATAGGTCCCCTTTAATACTCTGGCTATATCTGTGCCCCTTCCCCCCCAAAAAACCCCCACTGCTTATCCTCTTTTACCTCCACTGCCTACACTTAATCCCCCCTCCACAGTCCCACTCTAAAAGGCACTGGTATATACTTATTTCTCCAAACTCTAACATCTAGATTCTCGATTTAAGATGAGCGATTGAGGCAATGACGATGCACAAAACACAGATACGCACACGGGCCAGCCGGGTAACTCGGGGGGGGGGGGGGGGGGGGGTAGCTGGCTCTTGCCAATGCTACCATTCCTTCTTCATACCTGTGTGGGAGTTACAAAGTTTAAATCGCTTAACAGTCTGCTGACGGCGGAGGCAATCAAATATGTAAACTTCAACAAGGCTAACATCATGACAGGCGAAGAGATTTACAAAATGTTCAGCTATGGTCCACAAAGCGGTCTGGATCTTTCTGAATGGCCTAGACTGGTCTTACTTACTAGCACCTGATACGCTGTTTGTCAGAAGGTCAGGTAGCAGGGTTCTTCATCCTCGAATCAATCACATATGACTACACCACTGCTACTGCTAGCAGATTGCTGGGAGTTGTTTTTATGTGCGGTAATGCTAAACGCAGTCCTCACAGGGCTGTAACTTTTTAAACTGTAAAGCTGGATGAGTGCGGGGGTCATTCGAACCATCTCTGAGACTAATTTCAGCATCCGCACGTCCAAAGACAAAGGCAACAGACTAGAACCGCAATGTAACTTCTACACCTCTGTAACATCGAGGTCCCTGGGATCCTTTTCTCTCTCTCTTTTTTTAAATGGGAGTTCTAATTGTGCATCCCAATATTAACTTCTTTTTTGTATCGACCTACATGCCTGTGTATCTACAGAGCAGTGGAGAGACTGACACACAAGGTTAAAAGCAATGGTTTGTGCACAGAGCGAGTGTCTGTATTGCAAACCTCGGTGTTGAAATGCCGTCAGATATTTACACAGTGAAAAGGATCGACTCCTACGCTACACACTGAGCTTGGCTGGTACTTGCGTACGTTTGGAATGGTTTACTATGAAGACGGTTTAGGAGTCTACATCCTCCTCTTACTAGTAACTTACTAAAGAGTCTACTGTAGTTGTCCTGGTTAGTATTTGGGGCTCAAAAGCACTGGAACGAGGTGACTGATGTTCTCAACTGGACTCGTCATGAAGGCGCTGCACGAAGTGGCAACTTTGCTCAACTGTAGCCTGATCTGGAGGCTGTATTCACATATAGAGACCATTAGGCCAGCTCATGTATGCAATTTTAATATTTTCTCTGAAGGAGTAGTCCCAGCTCAGTTTGGGAAATATACCCGCTCAGTTTTTTGCTGTATGTTAGATAAGAAGATCAAATACCACCAAAGGGGGCTCTAAAGAGCTGACCAGCTCTTTGAAGGCTGGTGGATTATTACCAATTCTGAGCCACAGAAGGGAACCGCTCAGGTCCCCTGCTGGTTTTATGGACTCTTATACACTTTGGTTTTTGTGCAAAAGCAATAAGATAAAACATGTTGACTAGTGAGCTTTTCTGGTCAGACCATTACCCACGCTAGCTCTTTTTACCAAGCAGCTGCTGGCCAATCCCGTCGCTTATCTCGGCAAAGAAAGTCAAGTTAATTCCTGCGCTCTTCCATTGAGAGGAGCGACTACATCATTCAGCCTGGCTGACTCATTAGAGTTGCTAAATCCAGCTTCTTACAGTGAGCTCTCAGATAAAAACATGTCACCTGCTTTTACCTGAAATCTAGGGCAGTGATCACTGAAACGGCCAAAAGAAATGCATCTTTTTTTCCTCCTGTTGATGAGAAAGAAGTGTAAAAGCATTTTCATGTCCACAGATAAAAAGTGTATAAATCATACAAACATCTGACATTTCCAGTGCATTTGTGCCTTAAAACAAAATACAAAATACATAGGGCTAGTGTCCTAACCTTGCTCCTGTCTGTACATGCTACCTACAGTATACAATGACATTGTGTCAAATGTCTGACTTTTCTTTTAAACACTGACTTTGTATGCAAAATGTGGAGTTTTATTATACAGCAGAAATTATAGCTTTAATTCCTTACGACAATGTCCCTTGTGAGTTTTCTGTCGCGGTTGCCACTTCCGCGTGTGGAATCTCCAGCCGTTACAATAAAAAAAGTCCCACAGACTGGACTGCGTCCCCCAGCCCCGTCTCCCTCATCGCTAGTTTTCTGCTCTGAGCAGACATCAACTCACAAAGGATACGCGAAGTGAAGACGCAAAAGAATAAAAACAAAAACATTAAAATCAGAGATCTATTTGTCCTCTGTTACGATCTGAGTTGTGGTCCTTGATTGTGTGGTAAACGATTACCTGTTTGAGGTGAAATGTGAACCGACAGAGTGATTTCACTCCATCAGAAAAACAAACAAACAACAGGTTAAAAATGGCTGCTGTCTCTGCCGCTTACATCAAGGCAAATCAACACGCCTCCAGGTGGCAGTCAACATTTATTCACACCAAACTCTCGCCTTTGACTTCTCCTTACCGCTGCTCCTCTCCACTTTGAAATCTGAGGATCTCTCCAGATTTTCCAAAAGACTGGTTCCAAATAAATATGTTTTTAAAAAGTCTCTCTTTGTGTTGAAGAGTCTGCTTTTCTGGATACATGTAAGTGAGTCTAATAAAGACAGAGGAGAAGAGAGTTGGAGAGGACTGTTGAAGTCACTAACTGTGAGAGGTCAAAGTCTGAGTCCGCCCCCATGAAGCTCAGAGGGCGTGTTTGTGTGAGGACATCACTGTCTCTGGGGGTATGGCTGCTACTTGAAGATGTAGTTGATCAGGACCTGAAGGAAGATGAGAAAAATGATGATGATGTAGTCACGCTGCTGGAGGAAGGAGCTGCCCTCCACCCGACTCGCGGCACGACTCCGCAGCACGGTGATGGTCCTGCAAACACACAGATGCTACGTGTGAGTGCTAAAAGGTCCAGCGTATTACCACAGTCGCCTCACAGTGTGACTTATACTTCCCACCTGTTAATGTCCTCCTGCGTCTGCTTTATGGATTCAATGGCACTTTGAAGTTCGCTGAGGTCTGCTCCTTTTTTCCTCAGCCGATTGTTATGCTTGCTTTTGTGTCCTGCGATAAAGTAGAGCAAAACAAGTTTAAAACCATAGACGCATGGGCACTTACATAATGCAGATGTATGTATTTAAGTCAGACTGCTTCTAAGCATTTGTACACATGAGTCATATGATTCATGGGTGTGTCACAAAGTCTAATTTCTCATCAGTAGCAACATCTACATATGCTGTTGTCATCAAGACCCTTTATTACCTGTATCACAAATTCCTCATCTAACAAGAGCAACAACAGACATTTAGATGAATAAATTCACAGCTGTAGGTATAAATTTTGTCAATGAACATTGTTGACTGACTATATTGACTGTTCAGCCTGCGTATGTGCGTATTGAGATGTGAGTTTTAGTGTGTGTGGCTCACGTTCGCTGCCGGATGAGTCCTGGTGGTCGGGTTCAGGTGAGGAGCAGCCGCTCTCTGGACTCTTGGGCTTGTCACTCTTGTGTTTCCTCTTTGGCACCGTTACCTGTCGGCACATGTGTGGATAAATACACAAGCGTGTCAGAAAAGAAGGCAAATTTCAGCATCTTGGACTGACAAATCCAAAATAAACACACAGACAAACATGCTATTTAGTGTTGATGCAAACGGCGGTTGTGCGAGGCATGCTGTTAGGCTAATTTCAACTGGTCAACAAAAAACACATACTCAGCATCCCAAATGAACAAACCTGCCTTGAGCTTGTTTATTCAAATCATTTCTTCCACAGATGTTTAACTCTGCCAGGTAAAGATCTGGGCCATAGAAAAGCATGTCAAAGTTTGCCTAACAGAAGCGTGACTGACTCCAACCGGGGGACAGCGTCACCCTGTTGGACAACATTTGGCAACAGTTAAGCAAAAGCCTGAAAGCACTGATGGTGACTGATTTATCCACCAGGGACAAACTTCAGATCCTGGCAGGTGGTTACTCTGAACACATGTGGATGCAAAGAGGCCAGACTGACTGGTCCACAGAAACCTTTAGCCTCTTCTTACGACTAACTAGCGAATTTAAGAGTCCAACAAACACTGCACAAAAACAGAATGGAGTTGGGTGAGGAAGGCGTGACGATCAGGATTAGACTGATGAGGGTGAAATGGTTCTTGCTTTTGGGTGTAATGTAGGAAATGACCACTTTCACGTTTTGCAAATTTTAGAAAACTAAAAAAGTTTTTTCTCCTTTTATCTCTGTTTTGGTCTCCTCCACATCCTAAAATAAATAATTAGCCACGAATTATTACGTTAAGTTAAATGAGATTCTAACTTTTTGAGTGTTATTTGGTGCTGATAGGTTGTGCACAACGTAGCTATCAGGAGAAGTAGCCACCTACTGAAACAAAACAAAGAGCTAAATAACAGTAAAAGTTCCAGTCTGAGCTCCAGCAGTGATGTTTTGTTCATGTGGAAGAATTTTGCTGCTTTCTGTTGAACTTTTTAATACTATTCTGAAATTTCACAACGTGTGGAAGAGCCTGCAGCCAAACAATGTTTCCAAATACTGCTCGTGCACTCCTTCATGCTGAACAATGCTCGTCTCTTCAGAGTGAACAAAGGAAGAATGCCTTGTCATCCAGTTACTACAGCATGCAGTCTGACAAGACCTTCCGTCGCATTGAGAGCGAACAGCAAGAAAGGTAAAAATAAAGGTGGTGGCACTAAGAAAAAAAACATCACAATAAAGTGGAGCAGAAGCGACGATGGTGGTGGCAGCACCGCGAAGACAACACAGAGAAGTCACAATGAAGGTGGTGCGCAGGGTGCTTTGAGATGCATGGATGGAAGATGGCTGAGACGGCGAGATGCATTGCTTCACAGCGGTTTTCGATTTGGACAACCTACCTGGCATTTGCAATTGTCCCTCCGCGGCCCCTGGTTACTCAGACTAATAAGACTGCCAGAACGTACCATAGGGGTGCGGTGTCGGACCTTGGTCTGGATACAGCCATCTTTCTCGAACTGGATCAGGTCATTGAGTGGATCCCAAGGCCTTGTGCTGAGGAAGAAAAGGATGATAGAGACGAAGAAACACAGTAAGGATGAAAAAGAAGAGGGACAAATATAACTTTTCTGATATAAATACCGCTCACAGTTTTTCTCTTTCTCATCTAGCATACTGTATCTTACACACAAAAACATTCTCATTATAACAGTAAATAACTGTAAACTGGACATCATCTATGCATATAGGGGATCACCACTAGATGGCAGCCTGCCACACTAAAAAATTCTGAGACTGAGGCAAAAAATAAAATGTGCCTTTAGAGGGAAATCTATTTAAAACCAGCTGACTGCAAATACGCTTGTAAAAGACTTCCGGAAGTGACGTCCAGTGCATGCAAATTCTGTCTCCAATGACGCCAGCAGAAGGTGAACACATCAGAACACAAGCTTAACTGTTTTTTGTCATTTTTACTACAGTTTCACCAGCTCTGCTTTGTCGGTATCTCCCAGCAGAGACATGCATGAAGCTCATACCTCAGCGCTTTCTTATCTCCATTAAACACACAGTTGAATTTAATGTGATTTCAAACCACACCCGCTTACGAGCAACAGAGGAGTCACTCACTCGGCATATTTGTAATGCCACTCTCCGGTGATGGGGTCCTGCTCGAACAGGGCAGGACTCCACTCCTCACATTTGGCTTTCCGCTCACGCGCCGACTTCCTCTGAGCTTCCTCCAGTATGAACTTCTCATTGGTGGCTTCGGTCTGGTCCTTGTTGTTGATGGCTCGTGTCACGTGTTGCCACAGTCTGCCGGATTGAGAAGGAAAAACAAAGCATTAATGAAAGACTAAAAGATAAGACTCTTTGTTTCAATCAGGACCACTACAGCTGAAACAAAGCTACAGTTCCATGTGCAGTAACATGGATTTGGCTATGTAGCTCTGATCCAGAAGCAGCAGCAATACTCCGGCAAAAGGGGTTGCAAAGTGGTTTGCAGAAGCATCAAACCTTTGCACAATGTAGTAAGTGCATTTCAGATAATCTATTACATTTGACAGTCAATACTCTGATAATAGTCGAATCAAAGCTCACCTTTCTGACTCAGACTCTCCCTGCTCCTCTAGTGGGACGGTGCAACGAGTCAGTCGGCTCTGCCTCAGCTCCGTCGTGGGGTTCCAGAAAGTGTCCACTATCCCAGTCTTCTTATCATTAATGAAGATCTCACTATCCTGAGGGGGAAAGTACAAAAATAGCTTTTAACATGGTAGTTTTGAAACATTACCCAACTAACAAAGGGAAGGTTTTACTAAGAAGTTAATTTTTTCTGTGGGTATAAAGTCGTGTCTAGTTTGATAAAATCTGCCAGCTTTTCTTAAACCAGAAGAAAACACAGCAACTTGTATTACTGGTTATATATTTCATTTCTGTATAAGGAATTAATATTAGCAAAATGTCAACACATCAATCCAATAATGATTTTAAAGACACAATACAAAAGATATACAGATACATGTTGTATCTGTGTTTTTTATGAAACAGGCAGTGATTACAGGAACACAGACACACGTCTTACCCAGTGTCCTTCTAGTGTAGCTAACACCTCCTTTCCCAGCTTGATCTTTCCAGAGATTTGATTAACACAGTCACTGCTGCCCAGGAAAGGCTGCAGGAAAAACGGAAACAACAGGGCGGGAAATGGAGGAATGAGAAGGAAGAGCAGGCAGAGAGGAAGGGATGGGAGAGGAGAGAGGAGAAGAAATAGGAAAGGATATAAAGCAGTTTACTTGCTGCAGTTACTGTACGAGAAAAAGATCCTGTGACTTACTATTACTCAGAGAATTTACTAATACGACCGCTTTTCATTGAAGACCAATTAAAAGAAAACAACATTGTAGAAACTGCCAATGGCAATCGCTTACATGTTTAAGGTACCAGAAGGTACACAAAACCCAAGGTTCTGTTTGCCTACTTTAGGGATATAAAACTGAGGGGCAGCAATTACTAAATAAATGGATTTCTTAAACTTTTACTATCTTTACAAATTCACTACCCTGTTTGCTTTATCATAAAAGTACCTGTCGCTAGTTGGTAAATGATGATGGAGCGAGGCGTGGTTGGAGGGGGTGGGATGTTTTTTCAGGAAGGGTGGAGGAGATATTCAGAAAAATCATGTGAGTCTGAGTTTTTTTTCAAAGTCTTAAACAGTTACTACAAAATCTAGGACTTCACAAGCCTAAAGGCCTCCCCTTACACACTATTTACTACTATTAAATAAGTACTTTAGTTAAGTATTTTTTAAGTTTTTTAAACTACAGAACAAAGCCATACCTTCAGTTTGAACTCCAGCTGTGCACTGTAGCCTGTTTTCTCACAAGCAATGGTGACATGACCACCCAGCTCCAGAGTCATGGTTCCATATAGGATACCTAGCAGATTGTTTTTATAAAAGAACGCACAGGTTACAGGTAAACTCAAACATATCTAAAATAGATCAGCACCTACAAAGCAAAGTTAATTTGGCAGGTTTTTGCAAGCTAATGTGGTAAATGGACTGATTCTTATATAGCGCCTTTCTACTCTCCCGGAGTACTCAAAGCGCTCTATACAACACGCCACATTCACCCAGTCACACCCATTCTCACAAGCACTACCTCTATACTGAGCGCTTTCTAACTACACTCACACACATTCATACTCCGATGGATGCATCGGAGAGCAACTTGGAGTTAGTATCTTGCCCAAGGATACTTGGCATGCTGGAGGAGCCTGGGATCGAACCTCCAACCTTCCGATCAGCAGGTGACCTGCTCTACCTCCTGAGCTACAGCCACCCCTGTGCTTTGGATGTCCAACAGAACAGTGATGTTACAGCACTGTTCACACAGCATGAGTGACGTGTGAAAGGAAAAAGATTCATTCGAACCTTTACAGTGAGCATAGGGCATGTTCATCACATAGTCCTCCCCTCGGTTGAGAAAAGTGAGGCGAGCCTCCCCGTCCAGTATAGCCGACAGCGAGTTTCCTAAAACAATGAAACAGTACTGATAGTCAAAAGTAGATAATAGACCAAAGAGCTAAAATGTCAAAGTAATATTAGAGCAGCACTAAACAGTGAGTGTGCTGTGCATGTTTGTACCATAGAACTTGGACTTGGCGAGGATGCTTCCACTGAGGCAGAATCCGTCCTTCCTGTTACTGACATAGAAGGCCGATACTGGAGGGTGATGAGATACCTATAAAATAAATAATGTAAACTGTCAGTCATCGATTTACCCTGTCAAAATTATCTGATATGTACTCCTCATATAGCCAAATTCAGTGTAACAGATGAACCTATCAGGCAGCTCTCGGTAGCAGTATTGTTGTTACCTGTTCTGCCATGTAGAAGGTCTTGCTATTGGTCTTCTGATGGAGCCACATGCAGCGGAACGTCTCTCCAATAATGGGATTGTAGGGCTTCTTCAACCCCTGTGAATTCAAAAGCACCATAAAACATGATTTTAGGGTCATGTACATACAAAACATGTGACCAACAGCTGACGCAGAAAAGCTATGCTGACCTTTGGCTTTTTGTAAAATCCAGAGATGTACCACTTTACCACCTTCTTCATCCGGTTATAGGCATTCTCTTCAATTGCAGCCCTGAGAATGAAGCAAAAGCTTGAACTGATGCTCCTCCATCACACAAACACTCTTTTTTCTCTCTTTTGAAAGTCAAAGCCAGGCCAACTTGTTTACAGTCTAATGCCACTATCTGCAGGCTGAAGTCCGATTACCATTGATTCACATCAAATTACTCCCAATTGATAAGCCTGTTTCACAAAGGTCAAGGTAAATGGAATGTCTTACTCTGACAGGAAGTCTGCATGGAAGTAGTAATCAGAGAGTTTGTCCAGAAAGGATCTTGGCTCCAGGATAAAAGTGGGTAACACAACCTTGGACAGGTCCATGCCAGGTCGAACCTGCTTCAGCAGGGTCCAGATCAGAGACTTGTTCTCCTCTGATACGGTTTCTGTCTGAGCAGCTTCACCAGCCTGAGGACACAGTCGGAAAACAGCAGACAGGTTAAGTAATTGCACGTGTCCTGTTGTAACATATATGACAGATTGACACTTGTCACTTTTTTTTTACTTTTGTTAACGCTACTTTCAAATTTTATGCATGTCCACAAGCTTCAAAGTTCACATGGCTTTTTGTGCAAATGGTGCTTTCATTAGCTCGAGTGTAAACATTTTGCTTCAGTCAGTGTTTAATTATTGAGTTGTCTCGTTTAGATTTCATCAGGACGGAAATCTGTGTTTTCACTCTCACACTTATCCTCACATCCCTCGCAGACACCCACGCACACTGCGATCAAAGCTCGTCCATGTTACAGGCTGAATAGCCCTGCAGAGGAACATGCTAATTTCTCCTCATTATGTGAGAAACTTTATTAAAAACAAGCCTTCAGATGAAGTTTTAAAGATGAAAATTGCTGCTACAAATCCTAGGAGATTGTATCCTAGTGGTACAATCACATCTCATCTGCAATGCTTTTTCTTGTTGACGTTCAAAGGAGAGCAAAATTGCAGCCTCCCACCCCCACCCCCTGTTCCATACCTCTCCTAACTCTTCCTGGGACTGTTCCAGGTATGGGGTTTCACGCAGATGCTCATTTGGGTCCAGGTCAATGTACGAGTCGTCCTGACGCTCTGATGTGTCGCTGTCACTCTCCTCACTTTTCTCCAGCCCCTCTGGATCTGACTCCTCGTGGTCCTGCTCTCCTTCCCGATCTGACTTGTCTGAGTACAGGTCCGGGTCTTTCAAATGGTCGCTGTCATTGAACCTGTAAGAAGCAGGGGAATATCATAGAAATAATTTTTAAATCCATAAAATCAGTAATAGCTGAGCTCTACAATCTAATGTAAATGACATTTCCTACTCACTGGAAACCGTGTATGTTGTGGGCTCTGAGGAGGCTGTAGAAATTAATGGAGTGTTCCCCACCAGTGCCTACAGTGCTCATGTCATCCTTCCCCTCACGGATCATGGTCCTCTTCAGCAGGCTGGAGCACTTCAGGGCCAGCTCCAAGGCATCCATCCAGCATCGGCCTGGAAACAGGAATTAAGCTGATAAACAAGACGCAGAAACCATTTTGTGAATTATTGTTTTCATGAAATCTATTCATGGTGAATCACAACAGCCCCTCACCACACATCAGAATCAACTCTGGGTGAGTTAAAAAGCTTTTTCACTTTGGAAGTCTTCCTAAAACAGGAGTTATTTCAGCACCATGGAGAGGGACCGAGTGGATGATGGAGAAGCTGGAATGGATGTTTCAGCACCACGGACAGAGACACAGAGGACACGCTTGCTGTGTCTCCGAACAGCCTTCGATTTATCACAAAGTCTCCTTACTGAGATTCACATATACACACATCCGCCCTCATAACAAACAGCCATTCCAGCCTTTCCACATCCCACCTTATTCAACGTTCAACCCGCAGTTAAAGTCTCCTATGTTGGCATTAAAGCAAACAGAGCATTTAACCATATTTCTTATTGCTTCTTTATCACTACCTGGAAACTACATTACAAATTATTCTAACAGCCTGATTCAGATAATAAAGGTTAATGTACCTTTGATTAGATTGTGGCCAGAAACGCTAACGTTGTTAGGCCACGATTGCCCGGTTCCTGTTTAAAGTGGGCCCATCATGCTTTTCCTTTCTGTCACATGTACACACATTTAAATGTTGTTTTATGTTAAACTTTTTAAATAACAAAGTGAGTGTATGTACAAGAAATCACTGTAAGCTGAAAAGAGTAAAAGGAATAAAGCACATTAGCCTTTCCCACCTTTTGTTCAAATGTTCTATTTTAAGAACAAAACAATGACGAAAGATCACAGGACTCGAAGGCAAACAGCTACAGATGCTTGTTTCAGACAGAGGCACCTTGACCCAATATAAGATAAATAATGATTCATTTGCACTGTGAGTCATACACATCTACTGTAGTTAAGACAAAAAGAAATATGAGGCTGGAAATGAGCAGAACAGGTCTCCTTTATCAGCGTGCCGGAGACAAAACATAGCAGATGGTTTATAAAACAAAGATGATCAGTGCCTCTTCCAATGAAGGCCACTCACTGTCAGATCATCTGCTATTCATCTGATACTAATACAGCTTTGTTAATGCCAATATTATGCAAATTGATAGTTTATCTCAATCAGTCAGTGTAAGCGGCTGCTGACAAAAGTCAGAGAAATGGCTTTAAATGACAGCCTGTCTCCTACCATCAGACTCAGAGGCAGCACGGAAAATGAGGTGGCTGCTGGGTAACGGCTGCGTGATGGAGCCGACTGCTTCTCCTTTAGGACCCTGATAACAATAAGACACAAAGAAAGGACGGGAATGCACGTTAAAAACATTCACCTAGTTACTCAGTTTCTTGATCTGTGTTTTACTTCTTCTTTTAAAAAGTCTTTCATTGTGATTTCTTTATTTTATCTCAAGTTTTTTATATTTTCTCTTTTCGTTTTACATCATTTCATGCGCAAACAGAAACAATCCAGCATTACAGATATGTAATTATGCAAATGAGAGAACATAGAGGGCACAGAAACAGAGCCGGTGAAGTGCTTATTTCAATAGTGGAGAGCAGGAACGCTGTAATGCAAAACAAACTGGTAATTTTGATTCAAGGTTTTGTTTTTTTATAATACAAACAAACGAAAAATGAGGCTTGAAATGCAAGGTCAGCGATGAATACTAAATTACTGGAGTGGACCGAAAGCAGGGCGAGCTGAAAACGGGGACAATGGAAAATGAGAACTGCCAAAACTGAAATAGGCTGGCTGGAGGTATAATTTTCTCTGTGTGTGTCCTAAATGAAACAAAGACATGGCTTTCATTATACAGTTAACATCCACATCTGCTTCGCTATTGTAACTGCAGGGGACAAATGAGTGTTTTTAACTGAAGGGCCCTTTCAGTCCTAATTATGTGTAAGAGTTTATTCTGCTTTGCTCATCGATGGACAGCAAGCAAAACTCTGTCTGCATAATGAACCAGTCTGGCTTTGCATTCATGATTACACTGTTATAAACAATGCGAAACAATTTCTAAGAAAATTAAGCCAAAACCAGCAGACACTGGTTTAAAAACACAAGTGTGCTGTAGTGGCACTGCTGTGGTACCACTTTCTAAGGTAAAATGATCATACGCCTGCTGTTTGACATGATAGAAAGTAGCTTATGAACTCGCTAGATGCCTGAAAATACCAGCAATTGATGACTAGCAAACAAACACATGCAGGCTTCTATGTAAAAATATATATTGAGAAAAATCATGTCATAATCAAATGCTATATGTCAACTGTTTTCATGGTGATTTTTTCATTGAGTACACGAATCCCTGTAGACCTCCATATGAAGTAGAATGCAGTCTAAGAGATGATTCCAAACGGAGCCATTTTTGAGCAAATAACTGTTTTGTAGCGTTTTTGTTAACTGTGCACTTGCTGCATACTTTAAACTAATTGTTACAATGTGTTTAACAGTGAACATGCGCTGTCAGTCTTGCCTGCTGCACAATAACATTCAATATTTAGTGTTTACTATTATTTACACTTAGCTAGATTATTGTGATGGTGTTGCGTTTATTATGTTGCTCTCTTAGTTATTTGTTAGTTTTCTAAAAAGGTGTCTGAAAATCATAATTTAATTAAAAAGATGCTACATTAGGATCATTTACATAACTGACTTAATGCTTTTTAAAGGTCCACTCTGACCTTGACAGCCCAGATGGACTGCTCCAGGGGGTGAAAGAGTTTGAAGCAGAAGCCGTCTTTCTTGGAGGGCCTCTCGATGAGCTCGCAGGCATTGAGCAGCACCGTTCCCACCCACTGCCCGTTTTTGTGAGTTTTGTAGATGAGCAGGACGCCCGGCTTCAGCACACACCACAGCTTGGTCCAGCTTTTCAGAGTGCCACGGATCTGCAGACAGTTGCAGGAAAAAGTCAGGTACTCAAAAACGCTACCAAAACCTGAAGGGATTCTTTTATTCTTTGTCTTACTGTTACAGCTGGGAACACTATTTTTCCTAATGCAAAAGTAATGTTATATTTTATGCCGGCCTAAGGGCAAGTTGTCAATGCAAATATATAGAGCACAAGGCAGACACTGAATATGGGATGCGCCACCTTTAGCCAGTCGGCCATGACGATGACAGAAGGATCAGTGATGGTGCTGAGCAGCTCCTTGGTTGCCCTCTTCTTTTCTTCCCTGTAGTTCTTCTTCTGCACCTACAGGGAACGCAGAGGGCGGGACAATGCAAAGACATCATTATGTGGACATGGCTTCCCACTGAATTCCATTTGGCAACAAAAACTATGAGTGAAATCACACTCCTCTGTGTCCCTGTCACATTAACACCAGGGTGCTGTTCGACTGTCGAGTACACTCTTTTACATTTAATGGCTCCCTTTAAGCCTGCACATGTGCATGACACCAGTGCACCACAGGTTTAAAAATCTGTGTTTTCTATACATCATCAGGTAGAGTGTGGCCCAACATACACAACTTCCCGAAAGAAAACATTTGTACCGACTGGATTTTGATTAAAACAAACAAACCCCCCAAAAATGAAATTGATTAGAAATATTCGTCGGAAAGAAATCAATTATTAGGATCTAAAGCATCATCTTAAAAGACTGATTCTAATTAGACTGTATTTTTCCAATTAAATTAGTGCTGCAGTACACTACTGAGTAAAGAAAAAAAGACCAAGCACACATACTTTGCAATATGTTCTCACAAAATTCAGTTCCAAGCAATAATTCCTAAAGCACTTTTGCAAAAGCAATGTTTTTATGATTAAAGAAGCAATCCGTCTGACTAATGTCTACAGCTCAGCTTACAGGGAAGTAATCCGTTTCCAGAAATGAAAGCTACTACAGGTCTTTAAAGGTAGAGTTTGAGTTGCATCCACTCCATTTTCCAGTGTTGTGCTATAATCCTGTGGATAACCGATATTCTGTGTGCCAGAACAGTCAGCTGATCTCAACCGTATTGGCCTGTTGTGAGTACAGCTGTAACCTCCTAGGACCTGGCGTCCACATATGTGGACATCACATTTTTGGGTTATTTAGACCAAAATACTCAATTTTGCTCTACAAGGGCCTGATATCCACTCACGAGGACATTATGCTGCTACTGTTCTATTGAAATTTCAAACGAATATGTGGCTCTCATTATTGTTAGAAACAAAAATTAGGTAAAAAAAATAACTAAATAAAAAATCTGGTAAATCTTTATTTTTTACATTCATCAGGTCCCAATCAGCCCAAATATCAAAGAGAAATTAAAAATGCATGCCGTGGAAGAGTTCGGGTCTTAGGAGGTTAAAGTGTGGAAAAAGCGCACATCAAATTAATGCAAGCTGTGGGAGCTGAAACGCATTTATATTCGGAGGTCTGCAAGACTGTGCCTGCGGCAGGTGGACTAAAGTAAAGTTTGAAGGACAAAATCATCACCTCTGAGTTTTTTTCAACATGTTTGACTACACTGTGTCCTACTCACTCTAACATTTGTTACATGAAGAAAAGTATGAGCTTTTAACGAAAAACATGACCTCTAATGGCACGCAGTTTGAATACAAACACTTTAAATCGTCATGTTGACAAGCATCAGTGATTGAGCTATACGTAACACTCTCCATGAAAGAGCCTCATTAAGACTCGTTATGCCTGCCCTTAGAATTAAGCGTCTGGATACGCAAGACTTAAGCCGCTTTGAGCTCACTTACCTTGAGGGACTCCTTTTTGGTGAGCTTCCCCCCAGACGCCGACACATCCTTGTCTGAACCATTGTACAGCTTTGTTTCAGACTGAGAACACAGGAGAGAAAAGGCAGATCTTGGAGATGTCACATCAAGATCTTTATTCTTCATTTTTATACTCAAATGAGAAAAATCTGTTCTTAAGCCACATGTTTGTTCATTCTAACGGTTAACACACCCTTGAAAGGTTGGAGACTTCAAAGGGGTCACCTTAAAGACCCTTAGTAATACTAATGCTGGTAATCTGGGAATTTCTGTTCCAGGCAACTAAAAGAAAAATCGGTAAAATGCCTAATGTAGTCTGTAAAGTGCAAACGTAAATGTCAGCAAAGTTTTGCCTCTTAATGACAAATTGGTTACCTGAAATCACACAACCAACACAGTCTACTAAAACACGGGGACATTATTTGAGGTTAGCAGATCTTTTTCCGACCAAGCTCATGCGTTTCCATGGTAGAACCCAACTTAGCTCTGCTACTAGGACAAAGCTTAAAATTGCTGGTGTGTCTCTGCCAGATCCCGTCACATGCCAGCCGGAGCGACCTATAGTGGCCACATAGGTGTGTGTGTGTGAGCTATTTAAAGCTGTAAACACACACACAAGCAGTGTAGGTGACAGGATGGAGGTTACGTGATAGTAAGCAACAAAGCTAAAACCCTCCTTCCAAATCTTTTGTACTTTTCACAAACGTTCAGATTTATTTTGCTGAGAGTACGACTCCTGTGAGGACTGCTGTAAACCACAGCTTGGGCTTGATTCTGCATCTGAACTAGTCATCTAAGATGTCATCTGGATGTTTTTAATACACACACACATTATTTTAACTCTTGTTTTCCTCCTGGCAAGCCTCTGTGAGAGATTCTTTTAATCTCTAAATTAACCATCATGCATGGATCATCATCTCTTCATACTTCATGAAAACAATTTCATAGTGTCTGTGCAGTGACTCAGAGGAAGTCTCGAGACACCCACGTTTGCACTGACATATTTGATGAGGACCTCGACAGATAAACTAGACGAGCCTCCACGCTGAGCTCGCTTGAAAGACGGGTCGAGTCCGAATTTTAGTTGATAAATGTTTGATGTTTAGCAGCGTATGCGATGTATGATTCATCTCAATGTAGGCTCTCTCACGCCTTAGGCTAGACTCGGAAAAGGAAAGGAGATGTGCAGTAATTCCCTTATTCTCTGGTCTCATTACACACTGAAGCAACCCATCATTCCTTCTTAGCCTTTACGGTGCATCAGCTCAGTGGAGTGAGTTTTCTTACCTTGCTCTTAGATATGGAATGAGAGTCCTCTTTCAAAGGCAGTGGCAAGAGGTCCTCCTTCCCTCTCTCAAAACCTGTAACCATAAAGAAAGTCCTAAGTTCATCTGGTTCCAGCAGCACCTCCTTATTCTCTATTCCTGTTATTTTAAAACACTATCCAGGTGCACGAACCGTGGGCAGGTATGCTTGATTGCTGTCATATGAATGAATACTGAAGACTTCTCCAAATCTTATAAGGGGCTTCTGATTCCCAAAAAAGAACCAATCTAATAGTAAATACTACCAATGCCTATCAAATCACTTTCATACACATGATATCAAAATGACAAAGTCAGAATTATAGCCATGATGATGTTGTGATACAGAAATTCTGTCACAGACTTGCAGTCAGTCATCAACAATACGTCCAGTTCCAGTTGGCTTCACTCTGTATGGCATTTTCCAAATCTGTCATGTATGTTGTGCTGGTTCTTTCGGAGCATTGTTGGTGCAGCTATCTAACAAATAATATCACTTTCTTAGTGGTTAATATTCTAACAGTGTGTTCAATAAGTCTGTGCTTCAGTTCTGCTGAGTGCAGTTTTAGTGTTTTATGTGTATAATATTAGAGTTTGACAGTACTGACCGCGATTTGCCTAAAATTCCAAAATTTTGGAAATCTGTTTATGTGTAGTTATCCATTGGCTGGTGGATTATGGCATTCAAAAGATGTCACGACAACAGGACAAGCTGCACTCTGGTGGACAAACTATGCAACGTCAACATTGATAACATGGAAGGCTGATTCTCCCATCCTCTTCATTTACCAGCAAATAATAAGTCTATAATATCAGCCCGCTGATAAATGTGTTGGACTCTACTTAGTACAAATTAACAGTTGTTTGTGTCTCACACTGCATGTCTACAGTTTACGGATGATTATAACCTGGCACTCAGCCCTCTCATCCCAGTATGGTCACTACTGGCTCCAAAGAAACAACATGACAGCAGACAAAACGCTAACAGTGAAAATAAGCTAAACAAGCTGTCGTAAAACACTGTGAGTAACACAAATCTCTAAATACACTGATAGAAATAAGTTTGGTTCAACTAATCGCTGGACGAATCAATTTAGAGCCTGTATGTTCAGACAAAGTACTGATATCGAGTGTGTTAATGACGTATCACAATAAGAGGCATTAATCTTTATCCTCTATCCAGAATGTGCTTCTTATTCAAAAACAGACGTTTAAAGTATTTGTTACACTGCTTGTTTTAGAAATCCTAACTAACCAACAAACTTGTCTTAGCTAATAATTATGAGTTGCAGCTCTTTTTGCTCTCTTTTCCAGTTTTGTGACATGGTGACGATTTCAAGTCCAAATGTCTGCCTTCCTAACTGGAATCCCATTACATAATGTCACAGGAGCACACTGTCCTTTGAAGCCACTGGAGGAAAGCCAGAGAAGCTGGATGGCAACAAGCTAGCACCGGTGACAAGAGCTTAATCTGAACTGAGCTCAAATCTGCAATAAATTAGTTGCTGAAAGGAGCTAAAAGGAGGTTCCCCGTTTCAGTCTCAGACAGTGTAGCTTTGAAAAGTGGACACAGAAAAAGTAGTAAGTTGTTGAAAGGAATGTGAGTTCACTACAGAGCTAGTGTGTCTTAAACCTACGCAGAAGGAAATTTTCTGTTTTTTATTTCAGCTCTGCTTTAGCATTTCTAATCCTAATTGCTGAGCCAGCTTCTAAACAATAAGCCAAACCTCATCAACAGATTCCCCACTAAGATCACTGCAGTGTGTGGCACACGAGGTCTCAAGGTGACAGTGAGCCTGTAAATATTTTATGCTTTCCTATCTTCAGGTCATCAGTATTCAGCTGTGAGAAGGAACAACTGCAGAGCTTCATTTCTAAGTGAGACATTCATCATGTGAACAGAAGTCAGATTCTATTTGAGCATCCATTCCCTTTAATAAAAAAAAAAGTGGGCGCGTGTCTTGCTGCAGCGAAACAGGACTGTATTCTTACTGCATGCCTCATAAGGTTTTTGTCAAACCTACTTTTTATCAGCCAGCTTTATTTGCTCTGAGTCTTCCATTTCCAGTAAAGCTTTTTAGCAGCTGCTTCCATGCTGCTGGTGCTTTTACGTGGACATAGAATACTCATGACAGCAGCAGCAGGCAAACTCCAAACCAGCATGTACCTTGAGATGGAACGTGCAGGAGTGCCTTTGTGTCTTGGGGGTGGGGAAGGGGGGTCTACTTAGAAATGTATGGCTTGGAAGGCTTTTTCTCAAACAATACATTCAGGGTACGGAAAAGGGTACATCCACAGGTCAACAAGCATGCTGCTTGTGTAAGATTAATTCAGAATCAGCAATCACAAGCAAAATTTCCCTGCATAAATCATATCCATTCAACTTGATCTCCAGTTTTCTCCTGCATTAGACATCCAGACTGAGAACCTGCAAACATGACAGGTTGTACTTGCCTTCTCTCTCAGCCTGCGGACATGAACTGAAAACTAAACTACAAACATAAATCTTTTAGCTTATTTGTTTCGATCGGTGCAGTACCAGCAGAAGATGCGGCTGAGAGGAAAGTGGAAGATGATGAAAGAATGATAAAAGGGATTCAAACAGTGAAGTTTGAATGAGGATGTTAGTCACTCAATTTGCAATCACTGATGAACAGAATCACCGTGGGCTACTGGGATGAAGTGCCTAATTTCAATTTAAGACACCTTAATGTGCCACTTCTCCACTCACACAACTGCGTCACCATGGAGCAGCAGCAAACAGAAAGCAGAGAGGATGATTTCATTGTATTACGGCAGCTTATTTAACGATTGTGACTAAAGACAAATTAAATATTAGAGGGAAATGTGTGAAGTTTACTCCATTTTTACCTGAAAATCAGACTTTCATTTTTGAAACTTGACACTTTGAGTTAAAAAAGCAAAGATCAGCCGGAAAACAGTTGACATGCTTGTTACCATGTCACAAATGTGACAGTGACACTGCTGACAGTCACTGTCTAATGACTAAGGTTAGAGTTCCTCTTCCAGGCAGAGACCTGAGAGACTGCCCATCTGCTAATGAGCTCATGTAAAATCAACACCTTCCAGTGTTTGTGTGTTTCTTCATTAATGTCATATCATGAAGGCACGGAGCGTTGTCTGTGACATGTCCTCTGCTTTTAATCTAGACAATCTCAGAAATAGAAACTCACCCTTGGGGGAAAGGTTTTAGCCTTTTTAAAATAAACTCAGATGAGCTTTATTTTAATATAAGACACTGCAAGAAGAAAAACCTCATGATAGTCAAAACTTTTTCAAGCAGATTGCTTCAAAAGAGCTCATAAACAAAACGACTACAAATGAGAAACATGTAGAATTGATTACAGAAGTGAGATGCAAAGACAATAACATGGGAATCCCTGTTATGTATGTGGCTGGAAATCAGTGACTGTGTGTTTGTGTGTCTGGCTGAGAGTGTTGGAGACTAACACACCACTGCAGACTGAAAGGAGCTCCAAAGATCTCAGTGTGCATCAAACATCATAGACTGAAGAGATAAAGAGACAGAGCGAGTGAGAGAAAAGGGAATTAAACAGCAAAGAGACAGAAAGAGCTGCATCCTGCTAAATCCAAAGCCTTTACACTTTTCTAAAATCCCTCACTGAATGAAATGAGACTGCATCATTAGAAGCACAGTGTACGTCAGACAGCAGACGCATTAGTAAAGGGTGAGCACGACAAAAACACAGTACTTTAACCTCCCTGGTTTTGTAGTTTGCTGCTTAAATGAGGCGTTACGTCAGCATTCTTTGATATCCTCCAACCTATAAAAAGTCACTAGGAATTTGACATAAGCAAACCACTCATTTTCAACTTACATCCATAGAGATACAGGTCTGGCCCTGAAAGGTCCCTTCACTTCTAAGAATCATCTGCAGTGTTGGTATTCAGCACCTCAACTTGGAGCTACACCTCTGTTTAATGCAACCCTGAAGCTGCTTCTCCCACCAGAAGATGTTTTTATTGCAAGCACTTGGATTCCTACTACGTCACATTCATTAAATCAAGTTCATTTAAAGCTCATAAAACCAGACTGATCCAGGGAGTTAATCAATGCAGTCTCTAGGTTTCTTCAAAATCGGCTTACGCGCAGCTTTCTATGATGCTGCTCTATTATTCTGGTAGGAAATATGAACGCTGCCATGGCAACAGGTGAGCTAAGAACAACAAATCGAGAGGGGGGGGGGGGGGGGGGGAGCCTGTGAGCAGAGTGATTTTTCAATTTCAGGGAAGCAAACTGCCTGAGTGTTTGCTACTGTGGGAAACCTGCCATAGCAACAGCATCTCTATGGTACTGGTGACACATCATAAAAAATTGAAAGACGTCTGGTTCACTGAAAGGGAAAGAAACACCAGCTGGAAAAAGTCATGGATACTGTTTTAGTGTAATTTAGTATGCGTGGACAAATCTGTAGAGTAGCTCAAAGCAGTGCATGAATTCACGTAACTGGCAAGGTGCTTTCAGCTGCTCCCTTATTTCCCAAGGGGTCACCACAGCAGATGGATGCACAACTTTGATTTGGCACAGATTTTACTTCCTGACGCAACACTCCCATTTGTCCGAGCTTGGGACTGGGACTAGGAGCACACTAAGGTTGTGACCTCTTGATTTCTTTCCTGATCTTAGACATGTAAGGCAAATGTGTTAACCACTACAAATTTAATTTCAAATGCTCTCTGTTCCTCCACAAAGACGTTTTTGCTGCATGTAGCTGCAATTGCTTTGCGAGGAGAGGTGAGGATGATATGCAGAACCAGCTAGCGTGGATTTGAATCACTCGATGCGTGCATTCATTCAGGTTGTGTTTGATGTTGACAGAAACTGTTTTATTCCCACAGTTACTGGACCACAGATGACATTGTTCAAATGTTTTCTTAGGCCAGGTCATCTTTCCCGTGACAACTGAACTAATCCCTTCATGTTTCGAAAGGAACTCCCGTTTAAACTAAAACAAATCGGCATAACTATGCATAGACACTGTAATGTGCCACTTCCTCTTGATAATCTAAAAAGAGTATCCTATCCACCATACAATGTGCTAGGTCATGCTGACCTGAAGATGAGCAGGGACTATCTAATTATGGACCGCAGGCATCCAGCTTTTTCCACTCTCTTATTAGTTTTGCCAAAGCCAAGTTTCAACCTCTAAATCAATTTCCGCTGCACTCAATCTCTGACTACCGAGGAACTAAGGGCGTGCTCTCTCACTTAGTGATGGGCTGATGAACAATACAACGTTTCAATACAAGGTTAGAGCATTAGGTGCAGCTGAGCCCAGGTTTCTTTTAAATCTCCAGGCCTGGTTGGTGGCCTTCAAACCTGCTTATTATGCAGCCTTAGCTTACCACTGCAAAAGCAGGCACATAAACCTCTGATCCACAGTGCTGTACTTTTATCCTGATGTGAGGAGACAACAGCATATTATCTTTTAAAAAAGGTTGGTATTTCAAACAGGATGTGTATGGATGACAGAGAGGGCATTAGGCTGGTTGTATTACCACAGCTGCTGTTTTTTGTCTTGGTCTATTTATATTTCACCTGAGCTTATGTACACTGGCAGATGCTGGTACTGTTCCCCAGACCGCAGGTAATGACATTTTGGCTTGTCAGCTGATAAAGTGGGAGGAAGGTTTAGGCAGATCCAAATGTGGAACTCAGGATGGTGTCACGACTTCTAGTTTTATTTTTACTTTTTTATTTTATTTATTTTTGGGTTTTTTTTTCGAGGCTTCCAAAACAACCAGTGGATATCTGACCCAAGATTTCCTGTTCCACCCACTAGCCATCGTTTACAAATAGAGATACATTAAGGAAGATAAGAAAAGTTGAAGGTTTTCTCTTAGTCACTATTCAGAGAGTTTACCTTCAGTTTCAATGAATCTATCGCCCCTTTTTAAGGTCGTGTTCTTTTCTGCTTCTAGGAAACTTCCAGAGTGTTTTTATGCTTGCCATGCATGCTGGGTTCCTCCCAGTCTGCCTCTTTCATTTTGTTTCAATTAGTGGAAGAGGACACAAAATTACAAGTATTCTCCGGATCTTCGTCCTCGCCTCAGGCACTGTGGACACCTCCACTTATAACTGCTGCTTGGTGACTCTGCCTTCATCAGCACTGATTGCCTTCAGAGTTTTGGGACAGCAGCTAACTATTTGTTTTAGCACCTGTTGTGTCTCACAAACACAAGTGTAAAGACAAAGCAGAGAAGAAAAATCTTCTATTTGACAGATTGAAACAAAGAAAGAATATTCATTAGTAATTTCGCCCTTATCGGTTTTGTTAAACAAAGTGTTTGTCATTGAAGTGGTACGGCTGCTCCTAGTAATGAAAATACAGAGCCCCAACCTCAAAAGGAAGTGAAAAGACTAAAAACACCAAGTCAGCTGGCAAGCATGTATTTCAGTGTACAAGGAATAACACACAACAAGGAAAAGTGTCTCAGAGGGTCATGTCAACTGGCAACTGGAGGAATGTGGGTGTAAAAAACAAAACAAAAAAAACATGTAGATATATTAAGAGATTGTCAAAAACACAGAAAATGAATGAGTCTACCCGTCTGCACCACATGTCTCCTGCAGCAGAATGTCTAAAATAAAGATGAATGGAGCTAAGGCTGGGAGCTGACTGTGAGAAACAGAGTATGACTCAGACGATGTCTCGTAGCTCCAAATATACACGTAGCTGCAGAAGCTGCTGTTTTAAAGGGGAAAGAAGCAGACACAGAGCGACCGAGGAGAGCAAGACCACCACTGTGACCATGGTACTGACATGGCTCAAAGTGCTGAACTGCGAGAGCTGCACACTAAAAAAAAAAACAGTAGAGGACTGAGGTCGTTGTGAAAGTCTGAATCACAGTATGATGCTGAAAAGAGTTTGTGCACAGTAGGGCCGGGCTATATCGTACCGTTCACAGTAATACCGGTGTAATTTTGGGCAACGATAGGAAAATGAAATATCGCGATAGAATATGTGCAGTGCCTATGTTTACATACGCACATGGCGGCGACTGAGAAGAGCGAAAGCGGATCGTTGAATGAAACGGATGAACCAGAACTGGTTTGTAAAAATGCTGCAGCTTCACTGGTGTGGAACTGGTTTGGCTTTCGTCCGTCAGATACACAACAAAGCACTATTTTTGGTAGCGCATGCTAGCGGGCCGTCGTTATTACCGTGTTGTTTGGAAAATACGGCACACTTCAAATCAATCCTTTGATTTTTCTGAAAGTCGACAGAGCCTCTTATAATCCCGTGTGCCTTATGTATGAATTCTGGTTGTGTTACTGACCTCGAAATGATTTTATGTGCACGGCGCTCGAAAATCTGTCAAATGTTTCAGTACGACTTTGCTAAGCTACGAAGCCGCACCGCTTGATGGATTGTTGGAGCATTACGGCTATCATAGGCGGAGCCTCGCGGAGTGATACGTACTGTGCTTCAACATAATGTTACCGTATTGTGTGTGTAGAACCTCTTTTTAAGTTTTGTGGATATTATACAAGGTTATGCTGAGGATATGTCGGCCAGTTTCCACTGGAAATGCCTTTTGGTTAAACTGTCAGCGAGGAATTTGCATTTGCACTGTTACATTTTTATATAACTTTAATGCACATAAAAAACAGCTGCTTGTTTCAGTGAAAATACATTGATGGGGTTTTTTGCACTAATAAAGTTGTGGAGTTGTAAAGTATTTTGTCTAGCGTCAATTATATCATCAGTTATATCGTCATCGCAAATTTTCAAATGTATATAGTGATAAATATTTTTGGTCATATCGCCCTGCTCTAGTGCACAGTCAGCCTTTCCTGGATTCATAAAGGTTAAAACGGTTACTTGTGAAAGTGGAACAGAGGACGTTCACTCTCTGAAAGCTCTTGCGCCTGCCAGCTGTCTGCCTCCAGGTTTACATCATTTTCAGCAGGATAAACAAAAGGAAGTGAACACAAAACTGATTTAATCCTAAATGTTCTCTGGGATTAAGTGTACTTTCAAAAATAAGGATTATCACTGCACTCTAATAGAGGTATCACAGGAACCCGCGTAAAGCTAAACCAGTTGAAGGGAAGGCTATCTCCTGACTCTGTAAATGGTTGTGTGTGTGGCTCTGAAAGAGGGGAGAGCAGGAAAAGTCCTCTAAGACAAGCATCATCTCTCAACAATGACCAAGCAAAAAAGAAATGCATACGTAGGATAAAGCCCAGTGCTGCACTCTTCAAAGAGAAACAATGCCTGTTGCGTTGCCTCTAATCTTTTGACAGCTCTGTTGTTGACAGCAACAGTGTCCTCTGCTCTCGTTGCTAGTTGATTCAATGTGCCTCAGAGCTGAGGCAAGTTTAAGTTACAAGCAATCAAAGTGAGTGGCATGGTGTTTGATAATGACTTATCTTTCAACTTTGTAATCCCCTGCTTTGAACATGAAGCAGAATGATTTGAGTCTTCATATGTTTCAATTCATGTATTTGCTGAATGTTAAAAATGACTTTTTCACTGAGTCAACTGACACACTTATGCAGTGATTGTCTGGGTGTGAGAATAAAAGCAGTCGACACTATAAATGCCTTTGAGGAAAACCTAAAAGCATCAAATAATGTACCCATTTTAAGAATTCTGGTGTTTTACCCCATCCAAAAGTTTGTCTCTGCCTTCACACGTATCCCTTCGAAACACCTACAAACAAATCCTTCTATGATGCAGTCGACAGAATCGGTTCCTTTCATGAATACATCCCATTGCACAGAATTTAAGGTGGTTCTCGAAACTCTCAGGACCACAGTAAACCAATACCAACAGTACAACTACTGTATTTAGGACACAAGGCCAAAAAGTAGCAGAGGTCAGAAGTCAATCATCTGCAAACCTACTAATAAGCCTGCATCACTTCCCAGCGTTGAGCTTTGCGAGACGTTCCACGCCATTGTGCACCCACCTGGCAGCGAGATGGGTGACAGCTCGTTATAGCCCCCGAACGAGGCATTGCGGATGAGTTTGCGTCCGTCCGGGTGTGGAGGTCGAAGCGATGCCGTCCCGCCGCACGTGGAGAAACGGCGACGACTAAGCAGGCCTTCCTCCTTCATCATGGGGCCGGCAGGAGCTCCCCCGACGGGAGGGGAGGAGTGAGGGGTGGGTAAGGAAAACTTAAAGGTGGAAGGTCGAAGGGTATCGGGATACAATCCGATCTTCCCCACACAGCTAGTGTGCAAGCGAATATCCCAACCAGCAACACATACACACACAAACAGAAACACAGAGCGGTTCAGATAGCAGGCATTGGACCGGTGCAGTCGCTGCTTTCTTTTACGCTTCCTTCAGCCGACTGCTTTCTTCCTCCCTCTCTCTCTCTGCCTCCCTCTCTCTCACTCAATCTGTGCCCTGTGAGTGTGTATGAAAGCAGCAGCCTGTAAGTACTTAATAACGAATAAGCTGAGCCCCTCCCACTCCCTCTCCTCGGGATGGGTAGGGGAGCCGCATCTTAGCTTGAAAACAGCCCTTATGTTCCGCATCTCATCTTTCACTTCAGCTCAATCTCTTGCTGCGTCTCTTAGTCATTATTTCAGATTCAAAGGGACACTTCACCGCTTTTCAACCTTACTCTGGATTAGTCACTGGGGTGGCATGTCTCTGACGTCTACCATACTTATTATTGTCAAAATATTTCTCCAGCTGAATTTAGTGTCGTCGTTCAATCCTTTGACATCAGCAGATGACGGTAAATTACAGGAAGAAATATGAGGATAAGGATCCCTTCATGCCCTCACAACAACTAATGAAGACACAGAAACAAATTAAAAGGATTAAAAATAAATGTAGTTAACATGGCAAATAATAGACTTTTATAAGGCACAGATGCCAGATGATAAGCTCAACCTCTTACCAATACTCCTGGCTAACGCAGCAAAGTAGAAAGTCTTGCTGTGGAAGCAGCTGTGGCATCACTGCTGTTAGCCAGCATGACAGCCACTGCGAATGAAAAGGTGGGATTGCCAGATAATAGTTTGATTCATCTACTCTGCCAGCACTGAGGCAGGGTTGGGAAAATATTTAAACTGTTGAGTGTTTATGTTTGCCAAATTCTGAGAAGGTCAAAGCTGCATTAAAACATTTAACAGTAATTTAGAAAATTTGGGTATAAACATAGGACTCATATTCAGCTTCAGTCCATTATAAACGTATTACATGATTGCCACGTGGTCAGCAGACATCTTAGTCTGAACGTTAGAAAGTAAGAAATCAATCAGTAGCTGTTATATTTTCAGCAAATGTCGATTAGCCAGTTATCAAAGTTTTAATTTTTGATTTTCCTTTTGCACTGAAGCAAGTTTTGTTCACAAATGTATAAGGTCTAGAGTTTGTTCATGACCTTCAGAATAAAAAGTAAAAAAATGATGACCACGTTACTTAATCAAACTCTCCTGAAGCTGCTGCAGAGTCAGTGGCTTCTAGGATGGTTTTTTTCACCATTGCCCTTTTCTGTTTACATTTAATATGATGGGCAAATGTGAATCCAAAAAATATCTTCTTTGTTAATACTGTGATTATTCAGGCTGATTAATCATTATTCAGATGTTCTAATTCACTAACTGACCTAGCTGTGTTCCCCCCCCCCCGATCCATGGGGGGGCTAACGATTACTAAGTCACTCAGGGTACAACAGTGATGTTTTAATCACTCAGTTCTTGGTTGTTTTGATGGAGACACATGCTGAACCATTCTTTGAATGCTCCGCTATGCTGGTCTTCAAAGATTAGTAAAAGAATATTCAATTCCCTTCTCCATAGCCATCAGAGAAGAGGCAGTGTTAGACTGAAGATGGGAACGGTGATAATTCAGTCCAGCATCGAGCTAATGACTTCAAATTACTCGAAGCATTCACAGCAGTAAGCAGGCAGGGTTAATAAGAGCATGTCTGTACAGTCGATGTACACCGTGTTGTCCGGATTTGTTTAGTATGACAGTCAGAAAAGCTTCCTCGCTGGCTGCTGCTGCTTTAAATGGCCAAATTAATTTGCAGTGAAATGTCCCTTTTTCATTCCCTATTCTGTCTGACAACACAAATAACTACAGCTTGTAAACCATACCTGCTATGCTATAACGAGTCATCAGATTGCAAATATGTACACACACACACACACACACACACACACACACACACACACACACACACACACACACACACACACACACCAGATGCTCTGAGGACAGAAGGAAGTTTGTTGTCACACCACTGCTCAGACCACCCTTTTATTCCCACATTGCACAGGGAAATAAGAAAGCCTGTCAGCACTGCCGGGTTAAGCTTTAGTGTTCAAAGGCACAGAAGGCTCCGGGCTGCAGCGCGGCCACTGAATGCCGCATTGAAACATGTGCTTCTCCTGGACACAGGTACAGTAAATAGAGCTAAAACCAGGTGCATTGTCTGTGCCTGTAGGTGACACTGACTGTGAAGTGCTTTGTTGGCACACATCTGTGACACACTGAGCACTTTCTATAAATGGTACCTCTGCACCATGAATCTAGCTGACCTCTGGTCTCGTCTGAAATCCGACAGAAGCTGATACATGTGGATTATTTTAGATTTAGTTCTCTTATACACGCAGTGAATGTGTTCAGGATTTTTTAAAGGATAAACTTTTTAGGTTCAAAGCTGAAGGCCAATGAAAGATAAGTGTCATCAGTATGGTTCATATAAACACAGTCACTGATAACTCGTTTATTTATGTAAGAGCGAAGGAACACATTTGGCCTGAGTCTTAGATTTGAAACCCAACACTGAAGAACATTATCAGCTCTTGTTCCTTGCAGTCTTCTGCCACCTTTAATCTCACCCGTCCTATTCATTCTTTCATTCTAGACCTTTGCAAGGAATCTAGAAATCTGCTGGCATCTCGCAAAGCCTTGCCTGCCAGCTGTCCATGGACATTTCAGCCGAGATAACTTGTGAAGTACTTGTGAGTGTAATCCCTTCCAAAACATCTGTCCCCAACGTAGCTAATCAATCTACAGCTGATAAATGTGAGCGCTGCCTGCCTCAACCGTGCTTTAATTAATACAGCTAATTAGATGGTCTGCGTGTATAATTCACATCCTAGACCTCATTAACCTGCTTGCAGAGGAGGAAATGCCCATTTTGGTTACTCCAAAGGCATTCTGAGTCACATGATAGTCTTTTTCTAAATTTAGTCATCATCTGGGTCATTTTCCCAGCTATATCCAGGCTACCCAGGGCGGACTCTTCATACATTCAAAAGAAAAGAACAAAAGCCCCACCTTTAATTAACAAGATGTTTCTGTTTTATAATCACATGACAGCCTGGGCTATTAGCTAACAGAAGCTTTTCAGTAATTTTACACATTTGTTTCTTATAATTTAAGCCTGACACTACACTTCTGTTTCCTTAAATATCTAACGGATTAAATGTGTATTTAAACTTCTTTATGTCTGTGAAGGTTCTCAGTCATCCAGGTCATCGTAGTCAAAGGAGCTTGCAAAGACTTCTTTAAGTTGCTTGAAGACGTTTCACCTCTCATCCGAGAAGCTTCTTCAGTTCTAAGGTCAAATGGTGGAGAGTCCCAGATATAAACCTAGTGGGAGTGACCCCCCACAGAGGGACAAAAGGACCCCCTGATGATCCTCTAATCGCCTGAGCCAAGGTGTGAAACTGGGTGTGGGTCCCAATCAGCCAGAGTTTCGGGTGTGTTCATTGTGAAACCTGGCCCCACCTTATCATGTGAATTCCTGAGGTCAGATGGCCCAGGATGTGAGTGGGCGTTAAGGCGTCTGGGGAGGGATCTCAAAACTGGATTATACATGGCAGAGAGTTGGTGTCGTAAACCACCGCCTCTGTTCAAAGATGGTTGCTCACAGTGGACATAGATGCTTCTTTCACTCCTCTTTCAAACCATCTGTCCTCTCTGTCCAAAATGTGAACATTGGCATCCTCGAAAGAGTGACCTTTATCCTTAAGATGCAGATGGACTGCTGAGTCTTGTCCTGTGGAGGTGGCTCTTCTATGTTGTGCCATGCGCTTGTGAAGTGGCTGTTTGGTCTCTCCAATGTAGAGGTCTGAGCATTCCTCGCTGCACTGTACAGCATACACCACATTGTTAAGTCTGTGTTTTGGCGTTTTGTCTTCTAAACTTCTTTACACTGACAAAGAGGAGTTTCACTGGTAAGGCCTACTCACACTTTTGCACTGAGGTGACAGCTGCTTTTGAGTTAGTGCTATACAAGTGACACTGAATTGAATGAAGATCAAAGTGTTCATGACACTGTACGTGGCCCACAACGTAAAATCGGTATGATGTCCTTGTTCTGTTTCGTCATCAGGAGAACTGAACATAAACAGTCTTGAAAGCCACTGAATGCTGCTTTAAATTTGGAGATAAGGATCCAGTGCAACCAATACAACCATGTATGTGACATTTACTTAAAAAAAACCAGAAAAGATATTCTTGTCACGCTCTGGGATGTTTTTGATGATTACTTGGCACGTTATGATAGGCCATCATTGAGGCACAACTTTACATTTGATCAATACTGTTTCTATTAGCTGCACATGAACTTCAGCTGAAGATGGTGAATATTCTGCATTGTGATGATAGCAATAGCACACCACTGTTAGCATGTCAGCTCGAGATGTTCCTATGGCTAAATACGGCCTCAAAGAGCCACTAAGACTCTTAGTCTTATTTGTCCAGAGCAAAGTTGCTATTACATTAAGTTGATCTGACCACTGTTGATGCTTTACATGGTGTCACGGTTCAAAACAAAGCAAAGTTCATTAACTCTCCTGTTATTCTTCACTATGTTTGCAATAAATACAGCTGTTTGTTGAGTTATTGAAAAAATAAAAGTCAGAAGTTATTATCATGTTTTGTAGTCAATCACAAAAGTGAACAAAAACCTATTGATAGAATAGTAAGACTCAAACACCTTCAAGAGTCACACGCAGTAAAACGTCTATAGTCTTAGACCCTGTAAGCCTGAGATTAGCTGTGGAGCACGGAGGCTTTTTAAATCATTCTTCTGCTGTACTCCTCCTTCCTACAGTAAATCAAACAACATGCATATCTCTTATTTCAGTCCACATTCATACTCTGATGAGTAAAAGTGGTTTTATGTTGGTGTGAGCTCCCTTCTGTCCTCGTGAGAGCAACCTTACATGGAGTATATAAGCACAAAAGCACACAAGACAGCACAAATCACTAAACAGGCTAGCGCTGGAAGTCAGGTGAGCGGCTTCAAACTACGTTACTCTTCTGCCTTCACTGTCTCCAATTCCACCAAGCACTACTTCAACTGCTGTGACAGCTTGTACTACTTAATACTATACCTTGGACTCCTTAAGGTTAAGTCTTAAAAGAAAATGTTCCAACGTTAAGTACTGCCGGCAGTTTAAGATCCCAAATCATGCTTTACACCCAAGTCATGTCAGTCCAGACAAGCCTTCAGCCGTCCGAGCAGAGCTCAGGCTGCAAGCAGACATATTCTCCATCATGTCTTTGTGTCCTCCAGCTCTCTACAGACAAACCTTGGTCAAACTCGCTCAGTGCTCTTGCCTTTCAGGGTCAGGCACTCATTGGATGAGAGCGTAGGCGGAAGAAGGGACACTGGATTGGCAGTGGCTGTTAACCCTGTCTGACGCCATAATCCCTGCGGCTGAGCTTAAATCCGCACCGACTCCACCTGCTCTGGCACTGTAGCTTAACTTCCTGCCTTTCCTCTTTTTTCCTTCTTCTACAATTCCTCTTCATTTTTTTATCAAATCTTTATCAAATTCTCTCACCATCTTATCCTCTTCATTATCCGCCCCCTCGTATGATTCACACATGCATCTCTTTCAAACTTTCCCAGTAGCAGTCTGGCAAGAGGAGCAAGTGAAAGTGGCTGTGTGAAGTTTCCTTTAGTGATGAGTTTATTTCTTTAGGGAACACACCGAGTTTGTGCGCCTGTTTTTATGCTCTGTCTCTCACTAATTAAACTAAATAATCCAAACAGCACACAGAGTCATGAAAGCAATCTGAACTAAACACAAAATTAAAACTTGCAGGTATAGTTGGATTTTTTGTCCATCTTTCTTCGATCAACAAGATTGTTGAGGTGACCCTGAATCCTCCCTTAGTTATGCTGCAATAGGTGTAGGCTGCTGAGGGATTCCCATGATGCATTGAGTGTTTCTTCTTCAGTCACCTTTCTCACTCACTATGTGTTAAGAGACCTCTGCACTGAATCACACTTGTTATTAACCTCTGTCTCTCTTCCACAGCATGTCTTTATCCTGTGTTCCTTCTCTCACCCCAACCAATCACAGCAGATGGCCCCGCCCCTCCCTGAGCCTGGTTCTGCTGGAGGTTTCTTCCTGTTAAAAGGGAGTTTTTCCTTCCCACTGTCGCCAAAGTGCTTGCTCATAGGGGGTCATATGATTGTTGGGTTTTTCTCTATTTGTAGTGTTGTAGGGTCTACATCACAATATAAAGTGTCTTAAGGCGACTGTTGTTGTGATTTGGTGCTGTGTAAATAAAATTGAACTGAACTGACTTGAAAGATTATTACAGTACATTACAATCTATAAAGTCAAAAATCATCCTTTGAAAATTCAAAATTTTAGAATTCATATTTAGAGAGCACACATGATAGTTTATGGGAAAATCCCACTTTCAAAGTGAGCTGAAACTATCCAATCAGTGATAGGAAATACATACTCTAGGTGGTAAATCAAACATCTAGTCACTTTTTCTGCAGATGCTGCAGTAATCTGGTTACCTCCAACCGTTCTAGCAGTAATTAGATTTCCAAAAAGTCAATTTTGCAGTCAAATTGGATTCCCTTTGTGTAGAAATGTAAATACACTACATGCTCACGCATATATTTGGATCAATTCATGCATCTACAACTAAATGTGGGGATAGCCGTTTAAGCACTGATCTCCCCAGCCACCCGCTCCAACACCTCCATGGGGACACCATTATGTTCCCAGATATAATCCCTCCAGTGTGTCCAGCATCTGTCCCAGGCAGGACAGAAATGCAGAACTGCGTGATCAATTACAATGCAATACACTTAATTAACTTCAATGATGAAAGGTTGACAAAAGCAATGAGGAGGAGGAGCAGAAGACAGCAAAGAAGATGTAGAAGAAGATTATTGACTAGGTTGTAGCATCTAAGCAACGTATGAGGACCAATTTAATCTAGACATTCTCTGCTTTCAGATAATGTGGATATGCATGGACTGCTTTCAGTGCTGCATATCTACAGTTTTAGTAAGGAAATCAACTTCAGTGTCAAACTGACCCAATTGTTTTCAGGATCTTCACCAGTGATGAAAATCAAGCCTCAAGCTCCATACCAGAGATCTGAAAGTGGTGCATCACATCAGGAGATCAAGCACATAAGCTTTCGACAACAGAGGGGACTTCAACTAAAAACTAGAAGCCACACTGAAACGCTGAAACTTCCAGGAGTATGCAAGGAGGTGCTTTTGTGCACATTTCTTTATAAAAACAATCAAATGGTTGCTAATGAGGTCAGAATCTGCTATGAGGAGGATAAGAGGGATTTCATCCATCATGAACATGTAAACATGGAGCTTTAAGCTCTAGCCTTTTAAAACGATTACTATGTATGCAAATGTATCACGAGGGTTAGTCAGCACATCGCAGCTGGGGTACAATCAAATGTGATTATGTTTCAACACAAGTTGTTATCCTCCAGAAATCCTGCTCTGCAGCAGCGACACACCAACACAGCAATTCAAAATCACATTCCATCTTCACACCTTAGATGTGAATGTTCTCACAACTCCTACAGAATATTCTTCCAGAAAGATCTGTACCACAGCAGCAGTCGTGCCCTCGTGTATGGGGTGGATTCATTCGTGAACTCCAATATTAAGAAACTGCCTATTTTAACCCAAGGACATCAGGCAGAATCTATGTTAACACTGGCAAGAGAAAACACGGCAAAGCAAACACTGTCATCACTTTGACACAAGACCATCGGCTAGACGTTGAAGTCAAATCGGTTGCCATGGATACCCATTCTGGACTGCAGGGACTTGAGGGTCATATTGGGTATATATTCTTACAGACTCTTGTTTCTCTGAAGCAGTGAGGACTAAAATGTGAAGTAAGTTGACTGCTTTTATTCTGTATGCTTACACCAGGAAATGAGAAATATTAGCCAAGGGCTGACTAAGCACTTCTTACTCCAGTATGTATACTAATACATTTCAGCTATACCATAAACACAAAACATGTATCTCATTGAACGTCTGACAAAGATTTTAATGGACCGATCCCAAAAGGCTGCTGATGTGTTGAGCCTATATCCACACAGCAACACACAGATCACACTCTTCAGCGATCACTGCATACACCTAGGCTGATAAGCCTGACACAGAGAGTGTTTCTGCAATAACAACACAGTCATTAGATTCTCTGTACCGCTTGCTCTCTCTTGTGGTAAGAAAGTGAGTTCCACCCTAGAATAATGTAGGAAACACTGACACAGAGATTCAGTTTTTCTTGTATACTATAAGCAAGATTTGCCAGAAAATATTTTTCATTTAAAAATAAAAATCCCACATTGGAACATTTTTCACTCACAGCAATAAAAACAAAGGATCTGTCACAGTTTACAGTCTCAAAATCAAAACTATCAGCCTCCGCTTCTTTGCCCTTCATGCTCTCTGTGATCTTAAGAGGAATCAAACTAAATTTTCTGATACTAAGAACACACACTGAGAACAAGGAAATCTAACAACACTCTAGTAATTTTCTAATCACAGTAAGGTGTCCACAAGAGGGCGCTGTAATACAAGAATAAGGCATGAGCAATGATGTAAGACCAATTTCCTCAAAGCTATAGAACCCCCTCTTTGATTTGTTCCTATTCTGCTGCATGGGAACTTCCATCCCTGAGCCCATCAACAGTCCTGAATGAGATGGTTTCCAGAAAGGAAGCTCAAATCTCGAGTGGAACAGGATGAGCAGGTTTGAAGTTGGGATCTCCTAAAAAGGTCTGCAGTTGGCTGGAGAGAAAAAAGAGAGAGACTAAGCAAAACCCTGATAGCTATCCTGAGGCTACAAATGGCCATTGCTTCTATGTCTTAAAGTGTCAACATAACACGCAACAGAATAAAAGAAGACAAAGGAAACAGGATTATAAGAGTTAAGAGGCTCAGCGTGTACAGTATGCAGCTCTATTTAGAACTCAACAGCAACTACAATGATTGTAATGGTCAGAGTGTGTGTGCGTGTGTGTGTGTGTGTGTGTGTGTGTGTGTGTGTGTGTGTGTTTGGACCTATAGTGTACAGTATATGAAGTATATGGTGTTTTTCAAGCATGTTGTGTAGCGATTGAGCCGGTGATATTTTAACGCTCCCGTCTGGGACAGCCATTCTGGATATCTAACAAACAATTAATAGTCATGTGCTTTATCAGAGCAACTGCTGCAGAGGAGCTCAGTTCTGCATTCAGCCTCATTACACAGAGCTGGTTAGTGAAGAAAATGGTCAAATTTGAGGAATCACATGAAAGACATCTTATCATTTCATGCCATGTGATGCTGCCCAGAAACAAACCTCCTCTCTTTGACTTGCTGGTTGATTTTCAAAGAAATTCTTTGCTCCATCTGTTAAACAGGCGCATCAGACGGCAATCACGAGCGCCACCGCACAGTCAAAACCACGACACAATGTTTGCTACTTTGCTAATATTATCACAGGCAATATGTCATGTCAGGAGCACAAAAGTCCTGGTTGTACTGAAGAGCATATTTTATCCCTTATAGACACGATTTCTAAAAATACTGGAGAGAGAGGAATGCGTCTGATTAGTATAACTTTTCATTTAAAGGAAACAGAGAGCTGATTTTTCCAATTATAAACATGTACTTCCAAACAAATCTGAATAACTTAAACCAAAGACACACAAATGAAAAGGTCTGCTATAAACAGATATGACTAAAAACCTGCTCAATATACTGGTTAGTCAGTAGGAGTTACCATCTTTCCTGTGATGGATCTCTTATTTTTGGAATTAAACTTCTCTTATTGGTTCTTTCCTGCAGTAAAAACACATGTAGGAAAATGATAATATACTTGAACACATACACCAGACTTTAAAATGTACTTATTAGGGTGGTACAGTGACGCAGTGCTTACAGGCACACTAAGATAACTGCTGTTTTTAACTTGGCAGTGGATGTAACATTTGACGTAATCTATTTAAATGAAAATGACTTGATTGGTATAGTTTCAGTTTATATAATGCACACCTTTGAATTCATATATTTCAGTTGTATTTCTCTCAGAACCGTTGCTTAATGTGATTATTGAGGGTAAAGAATCTTCTGTTTGAGTCAGTCTTTAGTTAGTTTCGAGTTTGTAAGTTCGCTTGCTTCTTTTTTCCAGGTGAGCGTGCAGTTCAGCATTTGTTATGATGGCTGTTCTCCCCCTTGGAGACCGCGGGAGTCTCCAAAAATGTTTTTAAGATTAAATAATATACCATGTTCTGACTGAGGGATTTCTGAAAAATTAAAACGTACAGCTCTGTTATCACTTCCAACATAAATGAAGACAGAAAACTAAACAGCAGTGACTTTTGCAGGGTTACTGAAGTTGGGCTAGCTGGTATATAATGATGTGCTACATGACTGGGCTGGGCTGTAGTTACATCGTAAGGGTTTAAAAACTGAGCTTTAAAATGAACTCAGAGAAGATACAAAACATTAAAACATGTTAAAAACACAAAAGCCTTATTAAATGCAGAGTAGTTTTTTTCATATGTAATCAGTTAAAGATCGGATATCCCACCTGCTGTGAATGTTTTAATGCAGAACAGTTGTTATTATTATCACTCGTCACATCCTGTTTATGACAGTTAAAATTAATAAGAGTGCCTCATGTAAACTGTGTGTAGTGTTAAATAGGCCTATACTACTGTACTTTAATGTCGGTCATAAGGGTGGTACTTCAAGAGCCATGTATTTTATGCTACAGGCTACAGGAGGTCTAAGACAGAATTTCACTACAGAAATCCCACAAAGACTGGAGGAAGCACTGATTTTAGAAACTGATGTAAAGTTACTGTGGATTCCTGTGATGGCTGAAAAACAAATTTATATAAAAAAAAACATTTAGAAGCACAAAGCAGAACATGTTTGTGCAGGATTAACTGTCTGCCAGTCGTTATCAAATTTCTTGGCATAACACATCTGCTTAGAAAGTACATGTAGCAATGCATCAACAATCTGCTCAGAGTTTAAATTCAGTATTATACAGATATTTACTGCACTAGCATTAAGTACAACAGCAATAATCAGGAAAGTGCTGCATGATGACTCTGAGAGGCTGAATGGGAAAAAAAATCATGACTTGTTCAAATAGGCAGCACAGGTTGCTTTTATTATGATTGAGGACATGTAGTGATGTGAGGGGGTGTGGAGTGGGGGTGGTGTTAGTAATTTACTTTATCCTGTCATTACCATAGCAGCCAAAAAATAAGGAGGAGGTCAAACGTTTGCATAAACAGTGAGCAGCATGAAGGGGTTAGGGTTTGAAAAGTACACGTTTCTGCACTTTTACAACATTTGAACCAACTAAAATATCCTGACTAATTTTTTAGTGTGAATGTGATCTGAGAGCACGTCATAAAGCACTTTTTGGGAGAATGCGTTACTACTATGACATAACGTACAGTAATGGAGACACGCTAAATCATGACCGAACGCGCTGATCTATAATAACCATGATGGACATGATTTCATTTCAGCTGCGTGCCATAACCCTCTCTCTCTCGCTCACTGTGCACTCAGCTCTCAAACAAGAACAAAGTGCAAACTAATGACAATAATAACAAACCAGTGTTTTGGAAAGCAGATCTTACCGTGGCTGTAGCTGACTCCTGGGCTGAGGGTAGAGGGGCTGGCAAGCTGCTCCCTGTTGGGTGTTTGGAGGCCTACTTCCTTCTCCCTCTCCTTGTCCCGCTCCTTCACCTGGCGCTGGCTCATCCTGCTCGGGGTCTGTGTCAGAAGGACGGTGTCATCACCGCACACTATGACAGCTACATAAAAGGAGAAGGAAGAAGAGGTGAGAGATGAAAAGGGAAGACATCAGAAGAAAAATCTGACATGTTGCCACCTTTCTTGAAATCAGAGCACATCCACACACAACCCTCTTGTGGAGCATCTGATAGCTGCAGCCTTCTGTTTCATAACCTATTTTGATAACTTACATAATATTTGTTTTCAACATTATCATCATGACGGTTTTCATGAGAGCTGATAACCTGAAGATGTGAGCCTCTCCCCTATTACTCCACCTTGTTTACTGAGCCCTAATGAAGCAGGCAGGCAAGTTATTGCTTAGCAATGGGAGCCCATCTCGGATGAAGTGTGACCAATCCCATTGCATTAAAAAAACAAAACAGGACTCATGCATAAGTATGAAAACACTTCTACCATTTATGGTTCTAAAAATATTTGTAACAAGAAAAAACAACAACTGCTCTGGTCTTACTGGGGTCAGCAGCTAAATGTCTCTTGTTATCCCATCTCTATTTAAATAATGTGTTTACTCATTTATCTTTACACACACCATCTTGCAACAGCAGAAGTTATTGTTTTAGTTAAAATGGTTTCAGTTGCCAGTCTTGGGCAAGATATTAAACACCTAATGGCTCCACAATTCATTCATCAGAGTAGGAAGGTGTGGGAATGTTACACAGAAAGCACCTGGGTGTAGACAAAAGTGCTTTATGGGACATTTTGTATAAAGCTCTTCGAGTTCTCAAGAAGAGTAGAAAAGCACAATATGTGAACCAGTCCATATGGCTCTGTGCTATATTTGAAAGTGGAATTTACATATTAGACAAAGGAAAGAGCAACACAATCACATCGTTTTGCTTTAACATCTGAAGTTAAGGGTGAGCGTTCTTAATATCAGTTTATATACTACATAGAAAAAGTTCATCTTTGCACTCTGTTCAAAAGAATGGACTTTGTTTGCTTTTCCAAATGCAGATACATTTTGTTGTGAAGCCATATATGAAGTGGACAGTGACACACTTTCCCAAAATACATAATTAACTAACCACTAAAACTGACTTTAAATGCTCAATACTTGGGAAAAGCAAGAGCACATGCATTCTTTTCTAATCAATTTCAGCCTAAATATCAGTCCTGGCCAGTTTGCTGACTGGGTACACTGGCCTTAGCCCTTCGTCTGAAAGGTCACTGGCTTACCGGAGGTGGCATGCTGCTCTCTCAACTCTGCGTGTTGCTAGCAGGGCGAAAGGGTGGAGATGAGGGGGAAGGGCAAGACAGTGATAGCAGATAAAAACAGAGGGAAAGACAGAAAATGAAAGGGATTGGAAAATGTGTCAGAGGATTTTGGATAGAGATTAAAGGGGACGAAGGGGTGTCCGCCATGTGTTGTTCACCAGATGTTGGCAGTGGTGGGTTTGCGGGCAGTGGGGTTGGTGTATAGTGGGCAGCATCAGCATCAGCAGCAGCATCAGCAGCAGGTGAAGCCGCAGCCGCACAGGACGACAACACACACACACACACACACACACACACACACACACACACACACACACACACACACACACACACACACACCAAAAAACAGAGGAGACAAGAGACAGAAAAAAAACACATTAGTTTAACCAAAATGTGGATGGAAGACAACTTAACATAAATCTGTTGGGTGATGGAGGCAGTGGGAGGGAGACTTGGTGATACACAGCAATGGATAAAGTTACAGCGCACACACAAACATGATGGAGAATAAATGGTCACATTCCCAATGACTACCAATCAGCGGCCCATTAATTACAACAGCTGCTGCCGGAGAATCCCAAAATAATAATTAAGGGCCATCTCAGTGGTTGATCCCACACTGCAACTAACAACTGCTTTGCATTTAAAATGTCACTGAACGGTTGTAGCTCTTTAACATTTCCCAGAGGTCGTGTCTACCAATTAGTCAAACTCAAAAGACACAGTTTTATTGATCATCTGGGTTTCAGTTAGTGTCACATCTGATATTGACTATATACCTCAAGGCAACGTGACAGTGGGAACTGATTTTGATTAATGATGAATGAAACTGGTTTTACAAGATGAGTTTAGAAATCTTCAGCAAACCGAGTGAGTGCACATTCATTTTGAAAACTTAAAAATCAAATGTAAAATTAAAAAAAAAACATGATTTTAATAAACCCAACGCTGCTTTGTGCAATGTGATAATGTCCTCATGCTAACCTGCTCTTAGAAATATTATGCACCAGCTTATTCTTACAGATTATAGTTAGCAGCTTCTGTCATTGCTAGGATATGCTAGCTGGCTAGCTATATGACTAAACCACACATCATATAAGGAGGAGACCTGACTCCTGAGCAGAAATCTATAGGAGATGGGGCAAAGAAGACAACTGTCATGTCTAAGCTCCCCAAAGAGCCAAACAACAGCCAAAGAAGCTATGTTAGCAAACATTGCGCATGCATAGTAGAAGTATAGAGCTGTGATCAGATGTTTACATACACTTATCATGAGCATGTTATGGTAATTTGAGCTTTGAGCTGCTCTTTTTCCAGGGTTGAATGATTGATTTAGCACCATACAACTTTAATAAGTGGTGCTGAAGGTTCTTCGATGTCTTTTAAGGGACAAACTCCAAACTCCAAAATTAATTCAAACTTGTGCACCCAATTCTTCAAAGAAATCATTAAAAGCCACAAATTATTTAATTAAGCAGGAACGTCTAAATAAGTGCTGGAGTAGTTTCAAAGGTTCCTGCCAAGTGACAAGAATCACTTTTAAAAGAACTTTGGCCAAATGAAACTTTCGGGATTATTCACTGGTTGCATGACATGTCATCCCTGCAGCATCAGCCTCAGAATAGCACAGGAGAAAAATATTAATGATTTGTGGATGCATCCTCTGGGTACAATAAATATCCATGTAACAGCACAACCACTTTGTTACTCAAGTGTTTTATATTTTCAGTACAGTACACCATTTACTTTGCAGGTAGTTATTAATGTAATGTCTCATAAACAGGAAGTTAATCATTACAATCAACTTAAATATTTCAACCATTGGTTTATATTTCTTATTAAGTCCTATCCGCAGAGCAATAAACATTACAGTGTAATTGGTAAGCAGCTCTGACCACAAACAACAGACACTCACCCACATGACTCCCTCCACCTGTGCACAGCGGAGAGTGGAAGCATTTAACAGCTGACCAAAAGCAACAAACAGGCTCTGATTAGGTTTGCTCACCATGGCCTCTCTTTATCTTAAAAGTAACAGCTCTGCAACAGTAAGGGCGCTGTTTCTGTTCAGTCATAACTCTGACACAGCAAATATCAACACGACTGCAGAAGATTCTTAATTTCACTACCTCCAAGATACCGTCTGGCTCAGGTTTACAGAAACCCATCATATTAGTCCAGGCAGCTGCAGTGAATAGATCTGGTGTCATGGTCACCGCCGGAGTGAAGCAGGATCCTATATAATCTCTAGTCAGACAAAACAACCATAGGCAGCTCAGTGAGAAGGAAGACGGGGAAAACAGGGCCACTGATTGGTTATTGCTCAGATAATCCTACAGATGAAATCAAATCACAAAGTTCTGATTGGTTAGAACCCAGAGACCTACTGGCTGAGAGGGCAGACGATACTGAGAGCTGCTCACAACAATAAGGGATTAGCAAACTGTCACTGAACGCCAGAGATCTATTAACGAGGCTTTGTGAAGAGGCACCAACAGAGTGCTTTCCTAATTTAATCTTGGCTCAGTGTGCTGTCTTACCATTACACTGAGGCCACTCCCACCAAGTTGCAAACAGATGACCCTCAGTCATTGGGGCAAAGAGGTCAGAGGAATTTGTTCCTGGAAGGCTGGTAGTTTTCTCTAAATACAGCACACAGTCTGATCCCAAAATAAACCACTTTTCCTCAAACTGTCTGTTCAATAAACTCACAGCAACTGTCAGCAGCTTCCGTGACTGACAGTCTTTGTGAACCCGGGGTGAATGCTGTTTATAACAACCTCACCTGGTGATTAGTGCTGATTAATTATGCAGATGAGAGTGTGGGTGGTGGTGAAGAGGCTGACAGAGACACAAAGTGAAGGGCCAGCAACAATCTCCAAGTGATACTAATAGAAAACAGAAACTGCGACAGGCAGCCCGAGAAAGAGTTTTAACAATACAGTTGAATAAAAGCGCACTTGCTGGACCACAGCAAGTGGCAAGAGCACATTAGCATTTGAAAAGCTTTTGTCACTATAAATTGATCATCAAAAAAAGGGTGGTGGGAGGTTTGCATGCACTAAGCTGACCTAAAGCATGAATCATTCAAACTCAAACTTTTTGTGACCAGGTTTTAATATTCTATAAATCCTCAAAAATAATGTCTGTTGTCAAGTTGTCTGTGAGATTTGTACAGTCTGCTGTTTTCCCAGCACAAACATTTGTGTGGAGAATGAGAATCAACAGTGTACAACCCACATCCTCACAGCTGAACTTTTAGTGTCATGAATAATCTAACACGTTCATCTTTTTGGGGTTTCTACATGGAAAACAAAGTGAGGTAGAGATGGAGGAGCACTGACTCAAGTTCAGAGAGATAAAGGATGGAGGGGATTTCACCACACATGAGCCCATTCTGAAAACTCGCAGTTTTAAAGCCAGCAGGATTTTTAGCATTTGTCTGTATTTTGCAGTGCACTGCAATTATTTTACAGATAATCCTCTGTAAAATAATATTCTCACAATCATCATAATTAATATTACACTATTACACTGCTCAAAAAACATCCCAAAACTAAAGGGACACGTTAAAACCACATCAGATCTCAATGGCGACGTGCTGAATACTGATTTGGACTGAGTAATGTGAGTAATCTTGAGACTACGGTGAGAAGCAACAAATCCTCCAGCCATGGCACATTCTGATGTGCCTGGAGGAGTTGGACTACCTGTGCTGGAGTCCAGGTATCACCTCATGCTGCCAGTAGTAACACTGATATGATCCAAATGCAAAACTGATGAGGAGGGAAAAATGTCCTCCACCTGTGAAACCGTTAGTGCTTTGGGAGTAATCTCGTTGTTGCTCCTCTAGTGCCCCTGCTGTTCATTTCTTTAACACCACAAAGCAGCTTTTTTTTTCTACAGTGTATATTAGCAACCTAAAAATCACCTTCAGTGAAGCTATGAGTGACTGTAGTTGCTGAAACACACACACACGCACACACACGCACACGCACAACTTGTATTAGACTTTGGGAAAGCTAGCAGCTGACAACCATGTTTGGTTTGGAAACTTTTGATACTAAATTCCATTCCCAGTCTCGTACACGTACTGTGCTCTAATGCAGCGACCCCCAACCTTTTTTTTGCACCACGGACCGTGTGTCCGACAATATTTTCACAGACCGGCCTTTAAGGAGTTGCAGATTAATACAAGAAAATAAAACCAATACCGGTATCAAAAAAAGAAGATTTATTCATAACACACGGGAAAAGACCCAGGGAAATGGAGTTAACGATTAAAAAAATAACGCTAAAAAACCGATAAAAACCCTAAATTTCACACCCAAGCCTCAACTCTCGCGGTCCGGTACCAAACGACTCACGGACCTGTACCGATCCGTGGCCCGGGGGTTGGGGACCGCTGCTCTAATGCACATTGGATTTTTGAAGCTCATACAGATATCTACATTTGTATGCTGGATATATATCATACCATATCATATATAGCCAGCAATATTTCCTCAACATAAACTTACATTAATGTAAAAAAATATATAATAAAACAATGCATACTATCCAGCTATTTACAGGAGCTCCAGTAAGAGCTCTCTGATGAGCAAACCAAGCAATGTCTGCTGCACCTCCACTGCAGTGACTCTACTCACAGGCCTGAGGAGGAACGTACTGCATATCCACTGACAACAAGATCTGCAATGAGCCTGTGCTGGTGTATTAATGTATGCATTAACATGTGCATCATAAGATGTCTAAAATCCTTCACTAAAGTAGATGGATCTTAAAAGCATGGACATAGATATGTGTACATTTTACTGTCAGTGATATTTCCCATCATTAGAGAGAATAAGTTTCGAACCCATCAGCCTTATATTGCAAGAGAAAAATCATCATCATAATATTTTCATGCGGGTAGTGTTTCAGTTTCCACTGACAGGTTAATCAAAACAGATCTCAGATGAGTTGAGCAATCACAATTTTGTGTGCACGACCGCAGACGCACATGTAATACTGTAAGAATCTGAAGAGTTCTCACAGTCTGAAAATAAAGAAAACATTGGCAGCTATTGCTGCAACAGCTTACTGTGTTTGATTAAGGCAGATGCAAATAAAAAGGTAAACTCCCTGTGACAGCTCACCTAGTTTGATCCCACTGTGGTCTGTTCAGACCTGCAGGCCCAAACACAATAGATGTGCAAGTCAAGCCTGTACTTCAACCTCAGCCGCCGACATAACTGGATGACACCAGACAACCTTGTTTGAATTAATGAAGGAAACAAAGACGGGGGCAACGTTCAAGGTGTCCAGCTCCCTTTTAGAGGGGGTGAAAAGCAAGGTGACATTTTACTGTCTGACTCTTTTCATCTCGTTTTCATTTCAAAGCCAGCAGCTTGCTGTGCCGATGACATGACAAACAAGGACACTGCAGCAGATGCTGTGAGAGAAAACTGAAATACATTTTAACCACAGACACAGAGCAAAGCATCTGGGCTTAGCAAGAAACGATTTTGAGATTATTAGTCTTTAATAAATTAAATCAACTTTCAGATAACAGTAACAGTATGTGGTTAAAGTCTGTATAGCCAAATATCCAACATTTAAGGCCTTGCGTCTGGGGAAGAGGCACAAACTTAGAGACAACCCTAATTTTGTCCATTTCCACATTTATTCAGAACAAACCCAACTCCTACATAAACGGAGGCAGTGCATTAAGAACACTCAGGCTTATCTACACAACGCTGGGAAACAAATGCTCATCCATATTCATACAGCTATAAAAGGTGATGATGTAACTACCTAAACAGATTCCACCCAATCAGAACGCACCAAACCTAGACAGGAAACATGGCCCCAAACCCCGTCTCTGCCTGTGAAAGGATGGAGTGCTAATTCAGGATAAAATGCCATGGCATATTACATAATGTTAAAACATGACTCGCAGCAAGTTCTGACCCAGTTTCTTTTTAGCAGCAAGGAGAAAAAAATACCAACAGTTTTTTCCCCTATATCTGAAAGGCACCTTTAGTTACTAGAATCAAAATACAGCCTAAAACTCTTCTATATAATCTATATAATGAAAAAAATCCACAGCCTGTATGTTAGACGCCACAAAGGTGTTTGTCACTGAAGAAAGACACAATTACAGAGGCTAAAAATCTCAATAGGGAGCGACAGAGACAGAGCTGCAGGTTTCCAGGTGCTAGACTGCTGCTGGATGGCTGAGTCATCACTGGCAGCTATTTTTAAAGCTCCACATAGCCACTGTTACTGTATGAAACTTTGTTTATTTTGTATAAAAGCTGATATTTTGAAATGTCACATGCACAACTCATGTCTGTCGATGTGTAGCCTTTATATTGCATTTATGTAATATATATTTATATTGCAAGTGTAACGTGTGGCTCTAAAATCTCTTATGTTCCACTGTGTTGTGATATAGTTGTGATATGAGGCCATGGCAGGGTATTTACATAAACTTGTCCCGTTCATACTATACTTAACAATTCCTCTTTATACAAATATGCTGGTTTAGCTCAATAACACAATCCAGAATTCTATTCCTCTTGATTCAGCTAATATGTTATCAGACAGAGGCTTAGAATTAAACAGCACAGCACTGATTTATAATTGTGTCAGCAGGAATAATATTGTTACGATTTTAAAAGTACTGGAGATTACTAAAACTAAAACATCTCTGAGCGTTTCATAAATTCAATTGCACCATTAACATACATACACATTTTATTCAATTAAGAACGAGCTTAGCAATCGAAACTGTGAGTTTCTCCATTTGAATGTTATGCTTTTGTTTTTTCCAACAGCATTGTGCATGCTATTGCAGTGCACACACGCACACACTCCCACACAGATAGGATTTCTCTAACCCCGATAGCAGGACCGAGCAGAGACTGTCCTTCTAGCTCCTTTTTGCTGTCCACTGCTCTCCACTCACCAGCTGCCTCATATCCTCAAACCCAAACAGTAAAGCTGTGGGCTGTAAAAGCAAAACAACAAGCTGAAAGACATCAAAACAACTGATTACTAAATAATTACTAAGCACGCCAAACCTGAAGAGCTGCAAACAAAACTCATTATTTAATTTTCAGGAAAACCACTGCATGCTTAAGACATGAAGTGAAGAAAAACCTTTCATATTAGCCATCACAGCTAATATGGAACAGCAGCTGTTGTGACTCTGGCTTAATCACTACTGTTAGATTAGAAGCTTTGCCAGCTGTGTATCAAACTAATGGTCGCGTTCACACTTATACTACCCATAGTGTATATCAGCAAAGGAGTTTCGAAATGCATGTGCTAATGTGCTTTCAGCAATTCAAATAGTTTACTAACTGAAGAGTTCCTCATAAAAAAACACCTCACCCTCTTTTCCCAGAACTGTGCTGTCTATAAAAACCCTCCCTCAGCCAATAAACTGCAAATAAAACTCATCATTTATTATCAGGAAAACCACTGTATGGTTATCACATTTCTTATTTGTAGACTCTGCAACTGAACAAAACTAAACAGTCTGGGAACCCAGTGGTTCTTAGTTCACTGGTTAGTTTCTTTAGCCAGTAAGAACCAAGTCTTAAAATGATTCGATTTTTATTCCAATGTAACAGCACTTTGTGTCACCTGTGGTTGTTTTAATGTGCTTTATAAGTAAAGATGGATGGATGCAGTATATCAGCAGAGCGAACAGTTCAAATTTTGTTGCAATGTGCCAGTCATCATAGATAAACTTTACCAATAAAATGCTAAGTCATCACCAGACAATAGGCAGTGGTTTCAAAATTTCTGCTCTCCACACAGACAGCATGCAAACCAGTTTTTACATAATGACATTAAGATATGCATTTTTAAAAGATTAACCTCATACAAGCTGGTTCGTGCCAAGTCCTATCCATCATAGACTGCTGTATGAAAGAATGTAAATTCAATTAAAACCTAATTCCTGACGTGATAAGCACTAACTGAAACCTCCTGACGTTCAAACACAGAGGACAGCAGGAACAGCACTGGAGCCATTTAGACTTCAGGTTCTGGGAAAGTAGAAAAACACTCCAACTGTATTTTGCTTAACAAATGACCAATTTGTTGATTAGCAAATTATATTTTTTTAATGAATTAATTAACTGCTCTAAAGTAAAACTCCCTGAAGGGAACAACCTAACAGGTTCAGGGGTTTTCTAGTAGACGTCCTGATGGACGGTAGAAAGAGTCCTGTTACATTAAACATCAAAGCAACACAGAAGCACTTATTCTAATAACAGGTTTGTTTTGTCTCATAAAATGATTTCAAAAGTGACTTTTTTTTCAGAATGCAAAGCCAATTTCACTGGATAGTTACAAAGTTAGAAAGTGCGTTCATTAGATCTGCTTACACTTAGTTTGCTCCTCGTTTACAATAAAGAGGTTTCTGGGCTGCCTCAAGTGATTGATGGAAGAAATATCTGCATAAAGAGGAGCAGTACAATAAAATGTTACATCATAACAGAGTACTTCACATCTCATTTGTGCAATACACTGTTTAATCATGTAAAATATTCTAAGCTGCAATCTAATGAAACTCAAATATCCCTTCTGCAGCAGTCTTAGTGTGAAACCACTGCAGGCCAGCACGCAGTCCTGTCAGAGTATCTTCAAAGTCTGGCACATCTGTCAGAAAGTCCCTGGCTAAAGGCCGACTTCAGAGGTAGAGAGCTGCAGTATGGGATGGTGCTCATGGGTGCTGACCAAAGGGTGGCTTATTTACAACTGGAGTGGAACTACAGCAGGCATCACAAATGAAACGTCTAATGGTATGGGCTCACAGAGATCTGTATGCACTGGCCAAGATACTGCCAAAGTAAGGCAAGAGCCAAGCCCATAACCTGAATTTACAGGGTGAGCCAAGGTATTTATTTCAGTAAAGAGGGAGCAACCATCATGCAAGTCTGTTAAAAAGTGAATGGCAAATGTTTTATTGTTTCATCTGTGTCAATTCCACAGAATAACCAAAAGCAATTGGGCAGAATGAATGATGACCGTGCAGAATTTCCTTCCTGGTCAATGATGTAATTGGAACATCGCTGCTAAAACTAGTCCGTTTTTGTTTACTGCACTTGATTTCCACATGCTCAAACACAGGTGTATAATCCTTCTGTTTAATGTTTTGGGAGAGCTGTAGGTGTTAGGCTTACATACTAGAAAGAAAGGTGTGGACAAAATGATGAACACTGCGTGCTGGGATACAGTACCAATGCAGTTTGAAACCTGTTTAAGTCGGTAGCTTTTCAACCCTGTGATAGGGAGCAGGTGTGGAGACCCACAGGGCTGCCTGACAGTGAGGCTGCTCCTGTTAATTACCCTGTTGAAACCAAGCCGTGTCATTATGCCGTCTTTAAGTACATCTCTGTGCCCTGGAAATTCTGATATAGCTCAGAATGAAATACATGCTCCTCTAATGCCTTGCCTGATGCTAATCATGTAGTGGAGCCAAGCTTTCAGACAGATGTAACAGAAGCTGCTTAGAATGGCTGTTGTTAAAGTCTGAAACTGTGGACTACAGCAGACGGTGTGTAAAAGAGACCCAAAAAACAAAACTGGGGATAAAAGTTCTTTGCATTTGGCACTTTGAGGAATGTAAATATTAAGCACAATACTGCTATACAGTGGGGCAAAAAAGTATTTAGTCAGCCACCGATTGTGCAAGTTCCCCCACTTAAAATGATGACAGAGGTCAGTAATTTGCACCAGAGGTACACTTCAACTGTGAGAGACAGAATGTGAAAAAAAAATCCATGAATCCACATGGTAGGATTTGTAAAGAATTTATTCGTAAATTAGGGTGGAAAATAACTATTTGGTCACCTCAAACAAGGAAAATCTCTGGCTCTCACAGACCTGTAACGTCTTCTGTAAGAAGCTTTTCTGTCCCCCACTCGTTACCTGTATGAATGGCACCTGTTTGAACTCATCATCTGTATAAAAGACACCTGTCCACAGCCTCAAACAGTCAGACTCCAAACTCCGCCATGGCCAAGACCAAAGAGCTTTCGAAGGACACCAGGAAAAGTATTGTAGACCTGCACCAGGCTGGGAAGAGTGAATCTACAATAGGCAAGCACCTTGGTGTGAAAAAATCAACTGTGGGAGCAATCATCAGAAAATGGAAGACATACAAGACCACTGATGATCTCCCTCGATCTGGGGCTCCACGCAAGATCTCATCCCGTGGGGTCAAAATGATCATGAGAACGGTGAGCAAAGATCCCAGAACCACACGGGGGGACCTGGTGAATGACCTGCAGAGAGCTGGGACCAAAGTAACAAAGGTCACCATCAGTAACACACTACAACGGCAGGGAATCAAATCCCGCAGTGCCAGACGTGTTCCGCTGCTGAAGCCAGTGCATGTCCAGGCCCGTCTGAAGTTTGCCAGAGAGCACATGGATGATACAGCAGAGGATTGGGAGAATGTCATGTGGTCAGATGAAACCAAAGTAGAACTTTTTGGTATAAACTCAACTCGTCGTGTTTGGAGGAAGAAGAATACTGAGTTGCATCCCAAGAACACCATACCTACTGTGAAGCATGGGGGTGGAAACATCATGCTATGGGGCTGTTTTTCTGCCAAGGGGACAGGACGACTGATCCGTGTTAAGGACAGAATGAATGGGGCCATGTATCGTGAGATTTTGAGCCAAAACCTCCTTCCATCAGTGAGAACTTTGAAGATGAAACGAGGCTGGGTCTTCCAACATGACAATGATCCAAAACACACCGCCCGGGCAACAAAGGAGTGGCTCCGTAAGAAGCATTTGAAAGTCCTGGAGTGGCCTAGCCAGTCTCCAGACCTCAACCCCATAGAAAATCTGTGGCGGGAGTTGAAAGTCCGTGTTGCTCGGCGACAGCCCCAAAACATCACTGCTCTCGAGAAGATCTGCATGGAGGAATGGGCCAAAATACCAGCTACTGTGTGTGCAAACCTGGTAAAGACCTATAGTAAACGTTTGACCTCTGTTATTGCCAACAAAGGTTATGTTACAAAGTATTGAGTTGTATTTTTGTTATTGACCAAATACTTATTTTCCACCCTGATTTACGAATAAATTCTTTACAAATCCTACCATGTGGATTCATGGATTTTTTTTTCACATTCTGTCTCTCACAGTTGAAGTGTACCTCTGGTGCAAATTACTGACCTCTGTCATCATTTTAGGTGGGGGAACTTGCACAATCGGTGGCTGACTAAATACTTTTTTGCCCCACTGTAGATACAGTGAGGAACACTGGAACTCACGTTTTGATTTTCTATTGATGCTACTGAAAGTATTCAAATTAGCTACTAGCAGTTCCTCTTTGCAATGGCTCCACGAATATAGAGAGAACCACTGCAGGAAGTTCAATTTTGAGACTTGAGTTATTCTGATTCTAAAAACATCATTAAGTCCGTGTCTTAAGATGTGACTGTGTTATGATTCAGAATGAGTCTGACTTTTGACTCAGTCTTCCCCTCGCCTCAAAATCTTTCCGTCCACTTACAAGCTACAGTTACTGCCTCATATTATATGAACTCAGTGATGTAAAATAACAATTGTACGCCAAACAAATGCTTGGATCAGTGCAAACCTGACAGCTTTACGTAGTTTAAGTAGTGACAGTGTTGCAGAACGAGTCTCTTAAATGTTTGCCATTTTTAGTATTTTCTCAATATTCCATTTAAAACACTTAAATTGATACTTAGCAGGCAATGGCTTTAAATATTACTTGATAGACAGTAATTTCCAGATGGGCAGAAAACAACAACTGGCTGATCAACATAGCTTTAAGTGCTGCTTCACTCTAAATGTTGTTTATGATAAAGCAGAGTTTACAGTGTAGACTGCTGAATATATTCAGCACACCACTGGATTTTCAACATTTTTTTAGGGTCAAAATTCGATTTCCACACAAAATAGCATGCCTTGGAAGATGCTCAATTGCAATTAAATGTAAGCTTTAACTTCTACTCGAGATAAACTGAAGTAGTGTGTGACACAATGGAAATTGGAAGCAATGCAGGGTCAGACAGGAAATCCATACAGAGATAATTCTAAGCAGAAACACTGGAGCAAACAGGAAGAATCCCAGTGCGTTTCTGTTCATCATCCTGTCTCTCCATTCCTAACTCTAAGTCTGATAACAACCCCTTGTAGGTGTCGCAGAAGTAAGTAGATTAAAAAAAATATCGGTTTTACAATATAAAGGAGTTTATACAATCATGTTGGGAGATGGGGGAGAAATGTGAAACCTGATACAGGTGATCAACAGCATTTCATGAAATTGTAGCATTTCATCACGCAAGTCTTTAAAACTGGGAAAGTGGGGGTGACTGGGTGGATTTCACACAGAATGGAATCTCAGTTTTATCAAGCCCAGAGCAGCAGGGAGGTGAAAGGGAGTTCTTATGATAGACCGACATAACCAGCACCAATTGATTAGTTAAGTCCTGTCATTGAACACCTAGTTCTTCACTACCTCAGCATCTTAAAAATCAGTTGTTCCAAACACAGGGTAAATTATTGAAGTTATTAAAAAAACAGCACATCACAAACCTGAAGGAGGGTGAGGCGGACATAACTTCATAGGCCTGTTGAAAGTTGACTTAGGTAAAACTGCATTTCTGAAATTGACCCAGTTCCCCTTCGTCACAACAAACGTCCAGCACATTTCTACTAGCAACCACTAACACTACCTGCTTCTTTGTAAAATGAAAACGCCCCAGGACAAAAATGTAAATACAGTTTGGTAAAGCGCCTTACAATGTGAACAATGTAAATATCAATATTTATGTTACTGTATCAGGCACCATGGAGCCCAACTGGCATTAGCCATATAATACTAGAATTAGCAGCTCCACCAGTAGCGTCCTGTGTTTTTCACAGACGAGAGCAACATCATTCGGCATGACCAGTTTGGTGGTACGTCAGTGATTGTCTGGGGAAGCATATCCATGGAGGGACAGCACCCTGACTGCAGCTATCGGGATGAAATCTTGAACGCACTGTCACACAATACACTGGGCAGTGTGTTCTGAGTTACTCCTGGACAATGCCTGACCTCATGTGGCTAGAGTTCCTGGCAGTTCCTGGAGAATGATGGAATTGATACTACTGACTGGCCCCCATTAATGCCTGACCTAAATCCAACAGAACACCGGGACGTTATGTTTCAGTCCATCTGATGCTGCAAGGCTGCACCTCAGACTAGGGCTGTTCGATATAACGATATATATCGGATGACGATATAAAAACATCTATCGTTTCATTTTACGCTATCGTTTGTTTCGTGGTGTCGCAAAATAAACTGTTTACGGCGATATTTTTTCATGGTTCTGATGGACACTGTAGTGGCTATATTAATTAGTTAAAGTTCTCTCTTTCTCTTATATTTAATATAACCACACTACAGATGGACAAGCGCCTGTTTTTATGCGTTGTCGTTAGCAACAACGACGGTAAAACCATCGCGTGTCCGCTTGTTTATGTTCCACATAAACCTTTCACAATAAAGCTCAAGATCCTGTTGAGACTTTTCAAAATAAACTGAATCATGTGAAAGAGCAGATTATTTACGGATGAGAAGTAAAAAAGAGCCGCCAGGTGCTAAAAAAATAAACCTTAGACTCAAACGTTAGAACAGGCTTCTCCCCGCAGCACGCCGTGTAATAAATACTCACAAAGAAAACGGCGCCGTTACAACTTATGTCTAAAAATGTATCGTTTCATGCATCGGCTAAAACACTCGACTCCAGGTCCACGACGTCCAGCTGGAAACACTTCACGCAAGTCGAGCTGCCTGAGATTCACAGATTTTACAGAAAATGTAACATTGTTGTGATTTATATCGTTATCGGACGATAGATGTCTTATATCGGGATATGAGATTTTGGTCAAATCGCACAGCCCTACCTCAGACTGTTCAGGAGTTCAGCCCTGGTCCAGATCTGGAAGGAGATCCCACCAGACACCATCCATCGACTCATTAGGAGCATCCCCAAATTTTGTCAGGCATGCATACAAGCACGTGGGAGCCATACAAACTAGTGAGTACTATTTGTTGTTGTGGCCCACTGAATTTTCATTCCCATCAAACGATGTGGCATCCTTTAGTTCCTCAAACATTACACTGTCCCATTGAGAATGGGGGGGAAAAAAATCAGCGTTTTCCAAGAGTTTCTTTAATTTTTTTGATCAGTGTATTTATCTGATAACGCTAGAATTTGAGTGATTTTGGAATTGGAAAGTCACTTAAGACCTCTGTGTAATACTCGCTAAATGCGCGTTCACAATTCATTCTTTATCCTGTTTCTTTATTCTAAGATCTGGCTCCAGACGCCAGCAGCTGTTCAGAATGAACAAGCTCAGGGCTTGGCCAGTACTGTCAATCTGATTACACTCACTCCAGTCCTAGCTGCCTGCAGCCCTTGGATAGCTCCAAAACTCCCACAGGGTTTCTTTTGCAGGAGGGGAATATAATTAAACAGAAACACAATCATTCCTGGAAAACACTGCTGTTACATAACTCTAGTGCACCAATACATAATTGGGTAATTTGCCTTTAAATGAGACACACACATGGTCAGACAATTAAGAATCTGGTCTGCCGTTTCTGCTGTTAATTGATCTGACTTAAAGAAAAAAATGCTTCATTGTGATCTCATTGTAGGCCTCATTAGGGTTTTAATTGGACTTGAGAGGGTTGCATTAAGGAGCTATTATGCTGTTATAATGTAGTTGTATTCCTGCCTGTGGCTTGCTTGCAAGCAACTAGAGTCAGCCCCCCTCCCATCATTAGGCTTGAGTGGATCCATGCTTCAGCTGCAGCAGCCTTCCTTATTCTTACACTTGAGAAGAAATCTGTGAAGACACATACTGAGCCATCTAACTCTTCATTACAGCTCCAACAGAAGCAATACAATCTGAGTTGGCTGTACCCACAGCCCTTGAGCAAAGCACGCAGTGAGAGTTGGCCTTCATTCAGTGACAACACACTAAGTAAACAAACAGAGTGGAAACAACAAGGCAGGCTCTTTGTTTTTGTGTGAAACCTTATCACAAACAGTTACATGTAGAGCTTCAAATTACTTACTCTTACTGCAGCAGTAGTTCAAAGAAACAAAGCATCTTCTAGATCAAAGCTCTTCTAAAGCGACACTGTGATCAACTGTAACTGCAACCAACCCAGCAGACACACATGCAGTGTTAAGGTTCACTTACAGAAACAAAGGAAATGCGTACCATGTGTCAGTCAGCAGAGGGATGTGAGCTTGTCGCTGCTACCACGTCTTGATCGGACTAAACCTGGTACAACAAGCCACTGAGCACAGCCCGTCTCTGTCTCCCACACACACACACACACACAAACCAAACACTAAAGGGAGGAGACAAGGCAGCACCGAGAACAAGCATGCAAGAGAATTTAAGCCTCTCTATGATGAACGCCGTTTCCTCTCTTGGCCAGTCCTTTTCTTCCTCTTCTCATCACTCACAGCCTTCAGTAAAATTCTTATTGTCCCACTCAAGCATTACATCGCAGGCATTTATTTACTGTGTCATGAGTGCTTTTATCTATCCTCAAAAGCACTCATGACTGTCTCTCTTGATATCTCACCTTCCATCTTCACAAAAAAACATGAAACAATGTTTTTACTCTCCGTTTTACAACAACGCAAACATGTTTTTCAGCCCAACATCATCTGACTGACACGCAAAGCAGCAAAGCACCCGCACAACTGCAAAAACAAGGAAGTAGGCTGTCTTCTGTTTATAAAGGACTGAACTGGCAGCCACAATTAAAACGTAGTGCGCTGAAGCAGTTATTGCAGAAAGGCATGCATCCCCTCGAGCGTGGCTACTGTAACCACACGGCTCTTCTGCACCAATAAACCAAAGTGCCGATTTCCGAAGCCATCGTGGAAAATAACCCCAAAGGAGGACGCACACGCGCACGCATGCACGCACGCGCACACTCCAGTTTCAGTCTGATTGCTGTGGCATCTTCAGTAAGCGCAAATAATCTGCAAAACAAGACTCAGCCAAACAGCTTCCACGCCAGTCTCATCAGCAAACGCATTTAGACTTGTCCAGTGTCTCATGAGGTCTGCAGCGTTTACTTCATAAATACTTCGACATCTTTGCAAGTAGCCTAGAAGAAGGTTTCAAAGGTTGAGCGATGGGGGGGGGGGGCAAGTACAGTCAGCAGTAGCTGCTGAACAGAGCCTGTTGTGGTTCTCATCTAATCTGTTGCTAGCTAGCATGTAAACCTTACTGGTGACAGGACAATATAACATGGGAAAAAACAAACTTAATGTGGGTGGAAACTTAGATGTGCCAACAGTTTTTCCCCACCCTCTTCTCTTTGGCAAGTCACAGTGCTCACAGGCACATTTTTATTTACAGTTATTTACAGATATACCAATGTATCTGTTACATATAATATAATACATACAGTGGGGCAAAAAAGTATTTAGTCAGCCACCGATTGTGCAAGTTCCCCCACTTAAAATGATGACAGAGGTCAGTAATTTGCACCAGAGGTACACTTCAACTGTGAGAGACAGAATGTGAAAAAAAATCCATGAATCCACATGGTAGGATTTGTAAAGAATTTATTCGTAAATCAGGGTGGAAAATAAGTATTTGGTCACCTCAAACAAGGAAAATCTCTGGCTCTCACAGACCTGTAACGTCTTCTGTAAGAAGCTTTTCTGTCCCCCACTCGTTACCTGTATGAATGGCACCTGTTTGAACTCATCATCTGTATAAAAGACACCTGTCCACAGCCTCAAACAGTCAGACTCCAAACTCCGCCATGGCCAAGACCAAAGAGCTTTCGAAGGACACCAGGAAAAGTATTGTAGACCTGCACCAGACTGGGAAGAGTGAATCTACAATAGGCAAGCAGCTTGGTGTGAAAAAATCAACTGTGGGAGCAATCATCAGAAAATGGAAGACATACAAGACCACTGATAATCTCCCTCGATCTGGGGCTCCACGCAAGATCTCATCCCGTGGGGTCAAAATGATCATGAGAACGGTGAGCAAAGATCCCAGAACCACACGGGGGGACCTGGTGAATGACCTGCAGAGAGCTGGGACCAAAGTAACAAAGGTCACCATCAGTAACACACTACAACGGCAGGGAATCAAATCCCGCAGTGCCAGACGTGTTCCGCTGCTGAAGCCAGTGCATGTCCAGGCCCGTCTGAAGTTTGCCAGAGAGCACATGGATGATACAGCAGAGGATTGGGAGAATGTCATGTGGTCAGATGAAACCAAAGTAGAACTTTTTGGTATAAACTCAACTCGTCGTGTTTGGAGGAAGAAGAATACTGAGTTGCATCCCAAGAACACCATACCTACTGTGAAGCATGGGGGTGGAAACATCATGCTATGGGGCTGTTTTTCTGCCAAGGGGACAGGACGACTGATCCGTGTTAAGGACAGAATGAATGGGGCCATGTATCGTGAGATTTTGAGCCAAAACCTCCTTCCATCAGTGAGAACTTTGAAGATGAAACGAGGCTGGGTCTTCCAACATGACAATGATCCAAAACACACCGCCCGGGCAACAAAGGAGTGGCTCCGTAAGAAGCATTTGAAAGTCCTGGAGTGGCCTAGCCAGTCTCCAGACCTCAACCCCATAGAAAATCTGTGGCGGGAGTTGAAAGTCCGTGTTGCTCGGCGACAGCCCCAAAACATCACTGCTCTCGAGAAGATCTGCATGGAGGAATGGGCCAAAATACCAACTACTGTGTGTGCAAACCTGGTAAAGTAAACGTTTGACCTCTGTTATTGCCAACAAAGGTTATGTTACAAAGTATTGAGTTGTATTTTTGTTATTGACCAAATACTTATTTTCCACCCTAATTTACAAATAAATTCTTTACAAATCCTACCATGTGGATTCATGGATTTTTTTTTCACATTCTGTCTCTCACAGTTGAAGTGTACCTCTGGTGCAAATTACTGACCTCTGTCATCATTTTAAGTGGGGGAACTTGCACAATCGGTGGCTGACTAAATACTTTTTTGCCCCACTGTATAATATGCTGAATAAACCTAATTTCTGTTTACTTAAATATATTAAAAATAACATAAAATTGAATTACTTTTGATTATCTTGAATTTATTATTAATTATTTACAAATTAAGTTAACAGGACTTCAGAGTACTTGTGTTACAACCCCAGGTACTACTACTTTACAGTCATCAGTACAGTCCACTCCCCCCTCTAAAAACGTTTATAACTTTCTATTTTAACAGTTCAAACACCAAATATATCTTAAACGATCATCCTAATGAAAATAATTATCAAACATTTTAGCTCTATGAAAATTTAAAAAAAAAAAAAAAAAAATCAGCAAATAGGCGAATTATCCGAGTTATGTTCCACAGAAAAATCCAGGAATAGGTGAATTCACGAATACTGAACCGCAAATCGATGGAGGTCGCTGTACAATTAAAGAAAAAAGAAAAAAGATGGCTTCTTCCTTTTTCTGTACTCTCTGTACCTCTACAAACTTAATGCATGGATGCTACATACACATGTTAACACAGTGTGCAGAGCATCATTCTTGTGCTTTTAGAATAAAAGACAGCGTTGCTTACTAGTGTTAAGATAGTATCAATAACTACCAGCCTGTCAGGACCCAACTCTCAAAGACTGGTTGGATCGGTGGTTGAAATTCTCCCCATTCCTCCACATACCTCTCTGAGGGAAGATAAGTGAGTCTGTGTCTAAGCATTTCTGAATTAACACCAGCCCAATACAGTGATCGGTCACCTACGTGGAACTGAAAAGCAACCAAGGACTGAACTTTTTCTTCACATTTGATACAGCACTATTTAGGGCACATTCTATGTGAAAGACCAGATGCCACACTGTGAATGTCTTCCAGGAGAGAGAGACGTGCAACTTATTAACCCAAAGATGTGAGGAACTGAAAAAGACTAAATTAGAGTAAGAATACATCTGCTCCGAAATCTGGAAATAACCTTTCAAAGAAAAGTGGTGCACATGAATAAAAAAAAATTAAAAAAAAGCTCTGTCATAACAGAGGTAGCTGATTGTATATGTTGGTAGTCTTAAGGAGGCAGTCAGCATGTAGCCTGCTGGGAGAGATGACTGTGATTCATAAGTCAGGGTTCAAAGTTATTTTCAGCTTCACAAAAAACGCTTGTTTCTCTCACTTTGCAGTTCAAATAGTGGAAGCAACCAGAGTCTTACGCAAAGAGCATGAACAAAGTCAACCAGCTCTATCGAACACACTCAGACACGTAAAACTCATTTGCTGCACTGGCCATTAAAATTAGACCAAAAAGTTCATCTGCAGACAGCGTTTTCTCAAAGAAGAAACAAAGCACTCTTTATACTAGAGACACGAGCTGCACTGTTAACCCATTAATATCATTTAAGAAATCTGGTTTTACAGGGTTTTTTTACTCATTTTTTTTCTTAAGAAATGTTCAGAGATCGTTTTTAAAAGAAGCAGAGCTTTCTAATGACAATTTTAAAAACTTTTTTTAAAAACTCACACACATTAGTTTTATGGGTAAAGACACGATTGTTATCGGTTTGAATGTAAATCAGGTTTCCCATTGGTGATGACTCTATATGTGGCACTTGTAGAAATCAAACATTTCAATGTTTCTCTTAGCGAAACTTCTTTATGGAGCCTTTAATGTAAATAGTAGTGACAATTCAAATATTAAATGTTTGGGTTTTTCCCACAGTGAAACTGTGAAGTTAGCTTTACTGTTTCAGTCTACTCCTTAACATGAAATGCAAGCAAGCCTGTAATTATTACTTGTTTTTGTTTTTTTGTTTGTTTTTTTGTTTTGTTTTTCTTTTTTTTGGGGGGGGGGGGGGGGGGGGGGGTTCTGTAACCTGTCAGAACACTACATTACTTCATGCTAACAAAGCTACTTCTTACCTGACAGTTTGCATCAAAAATAGAAAACGTTTGAACAGGATTAAGGAGTAATAGTAGCTCCAAAACTACATGCAGTCTGTGGTATATGTTCAGCGGTGTTATCAAAATTCAGATCTTAGACAAACACAGACACAAACCACTCGCTAAAGAACTCAGGAAATGACTATATAGGAAATAACAGCCCTCAGTACAACTTACTACTTACTGCTAAACTCTGCTGAAAAGCTCTGTTTGTCAGCAAACTGCGTAAGAAGGCCTGACATAGTGAAAAATACTCAACTCAGTATAAAAACAGACTGGTTAATGCTTCACATAAAACTATGCGAAAAAAATGTCTTCAAACACCGATATGACACACAAGAAACTGAAAAAAAAAAGGGTATAATTGTTAGAGTGAATTGTTAAATGTTGTCATTTTATGCTTGCCAACTCTGATGAAAGGAATTCCACTGTCCTTCCCCCCAGATTCTCAAGGTTCTGGGTGGGGGGGGCTGTAATGTTTTATTGCAGATGCATCCTATCTGGAAGATCTGCTTCTTGTGATGTTGCTCCTGCTTTTATGACCCTTTGGTCAGCAGGAGGTAACACACACACATTCTTACACACACACACAAGCACACACACATTCTCACATAACACACACACACACACACATTCGTACAGAAGTTCACACATATACATACAATGCCTCGTCTTAGAACCATGCGGCCGTTGCTTTGCTGTGATGTGTTTTGTGTGAACTGTCTCTCAATAAAAGGCAGTGAGAGAAGGCCGCCGTCGGGGTCATTTTCGTGGTGGACACAGACGAGGCCTCCCTTGCGCAAGTAATCGATCGATCGACTGTCTTGTTTTCTTCATGATGAATAAGTCACTAGCATTAGCGGGGCTTGTGGAAACACAGACCCAAAAATAATGTATTCATTTAACTCTAATGAACTCTGTGAATCTACTGCTAACAAATTTTAAGCCCAAGCATTGATTCAGCATCTAGAATACTCAATAGGGAGATATTTTTTCTTTGCATGGGTCGTCTACCAATGGGAAGGTCGGCAGATCGATCAACGGCCCTTATACGATTTGCCCTGATGCATCCATTGGAGTGTGAGTGTGTGTGAATGTTAGATAAAAGTGCTTATGTATATATATAAATATATATGCACTTTGAGTGCTCAGAATTGAGTAGAAGGCTGCTATACCAGTAGCAGACCACTTATTTATAAGTAACCTTCAGTTCCTCTGATTGTTTTTCCACTTCACTTGTTCTTTGTCTGTTGAAAACAAAGGCTATAATTTGCACTTCAGTGGTCATAACAACAACAATCTGTAAAAGTGCCATGTATCATATGTGACACTACACAGGACTCCGAGGACAGCTGCCACTCTTCTAGCATCATAACTACAGCTCATGAGCAGACAATCAAGTTGAGGAAGTCAATACTCCAACAGTGGTGTTCACCTGTTTGTCAGTGTGCACACCAGCAAAGAGGAAGGGAAGCTTTATCAGTTTAGAAATCAGCTACAGCTGCCACATCATCTTTTCAAAGTTACTGTTTTTTTCTAGCTTTCAGTTTCAGTTTCTGAGGTCAACGCTGTGAAAGATGAGCTCGCTTTTCCTGTTTACTTTAACCAGTTTGTTTTAGTGGTGACAATGTGTTTAATCAGCCCACGCTGTCACCTCTGCTCTGTCAACACCACCCTCATCTACACAGTGATGCTTACAAAGTAAGGCAGCCTCAGTTCCTCACTCCCCAAGAGGAGCCTGAAGCCAATTTTCACCTCTGGTTCCTTGAAGCCTCCTGTTGCTTCTTCCTCCTGTGACATTATGTGGCATTTTGGATTTCGGTACAAAGAGTCTCTATAAGCTCTGCTAGTTGAAATCTTTTCATCAGAGCCGCTCTGTTTATTTTGCCGATACCTGGGGCAAAATAAATATTCCTGACTATTAGTCTGAACAGTGTTCTGAACGAAGCATAATCTGACTTTGAACTTGCATTTGAAGTCAGGGCTGTGGTGGGCAACTTTCACAGCTGAAAGTTTAAACAACTGAAGGTGCTGTTTACATAGGTGCTCATTCCCTTAACTTACCAAAAGGCTTTTTTTTTTCCGACTGGTAGGAAATTTAATCAGTCAAAAGCTTCAGGATAACCTAGAACTGGAAATCTGAACGTATACATACATATAGAAACAGCTGGAAAGTGTTTCCATTGTGCAGCTAGTATCGGTACACTAATGTTCACTAATTGCAGTCAGTTACTATCTGTTCATGATAAGAGACGCATACTTGCTGGTGCAACATAATGTGCCACACAGTATATGTGACAGCGCTAGTGCTATGTTAACCAAGTTCTCCCCTGAACACCCTGCTCCCTCAAAAGTAGATCAAAGTGGTTCAGCGACTGTGCAGGGCTTCCTGACATGCATGAGAAGAGTTCACTAAGGGCTTACAGCATCTGCAGACTTTTATTATCAAAGTAAGAAACAGGGTGGAAGCAATTTTGACCGCAGTTATATCCATACATATTCACGTTGATACAGGCAATTTACTATTTATGTAGAGAAGAGGAGCAGACACTTTTGTAACTGCGCTGTAAAGGGTTAATGTTACTCTCTCCCCGTGTAAACCACTGATGGTGACTGAAAAGATGAGTCCAGGGGGTACACTGCCCCTTACCCAGTGTCAGTTAAAGAGAGTCTCCAAAATTTAATTGTTCATAATTCAAACATCTTTGCTTATTACCTTACAAAATGGTGAGATGGTTTTTTCTTTAAACATTCATGTTGGAGTTGGCCTAAATTTCTAAATTGTGCATTCTCATTGGCAACTAAGAGGCTCAGTTGTGGGGGAGGATTGGGGAGTGGTGCCATGCAAAAGGCCATGAAATAAATGAGCTTTTTCTCATTCATTTCAAATACCTTAGCTGGTGATCTCTGAGCCACAGACTCTCTTCTTCTACCTCTGAGCTACCTCAAACCCATTGTTCAACTGCATAATGGTTGTTGTGCCTTTTCACTGCTGCCTATTATGACCAGCAGGTCACCAGTGCTTTCATTTCAGTATGTACAATGTAAATGACAGCAGACTGGATGACGGTGGATGTTTGAAACAGGAGGGGGTGGGCTGCCATAAACATTCCTGAAGTGTCTCCTGACTGTGAGGATGTCAGAGTTAAGGGAGAAGCGGCAGACACCCGGCATGCTTCCCAGAGCCTTTCATCTGGGGTTGGGAGGCACCCTTTTCAGGAAACAGCGGGACGAGCCTGCAGCAAAGTACATCCCACAGTTTAAGTCTCACACCATTCTGGCACTGTAGTCACTTATAATGTGTGATGAAGTGATAACACGCAGCCCCAGAAGCTCAACAAAGCAAGTTTATGCCTAAATCCCAGAGTAGTACAGATTCATTAAATAAAATTCACTTTTTAAAGAACAGCAGTTCAAAGCCAATATTAAAACATGGCTTTCAAACTAATTTATGCATCAGCAGTTTTATTATGCAGTCCCTAAAACAGGCTGTGAGAAATTAGCTTGGGCTACTAACAGCGACTGAAGGTTATCAGAGCTCACTCCCACTCTTTGCAAGAATCAGAGAAGTAAGGCAGGGCTTTTAGCTCCGCTCCCATTCAGTGGCATTGTGTTTCACTGTATGTGGAGGCCTGTGGGAGAGATAGCCTCCACTCTTGTCACCCCAGTTATCTGCAATCATAATTGCCCTCCTACTGGCTGCAAAAATGGCTGCTCAGGATTATGACTAAGGTGAAATGAAAGGGCAGAATGAGAACAGAGGATAGAAGGGGTGTTTTATGAGAGCGGGGGGGGGGGGGGGGGGGGGGGGGGGCGCGCTAGCTACCTGACACTATTATGGAGATACAATTTTCATTGATTTTTACTGTCTCTATCAACAATGATCTTATCCTAATACACCAAACAAAAATATGTTTATGCATATGACACAAATGTATATGCATATATTTCTTCAGGCTGTGACTGGATTTCACCCTGCTTTCAAAATAGTTACTAGGAAGTTAATAGATTACCGGACTGTGATGATCTAACATCTGTCCGTTAACTAAAGCTGCAGTTTTAAAAGGCCCAGCAAATAGCATGATAATGTTTCAAGGCACACATGCATTAATATACACACAACATATCGTGGACGATGATGTGTTCTGAGCGCTTCATGACTGTATCCTCAGATGAGAGCACGTTTGATCTTCAACATCTGCACCCAGCACACCACCTGTAGGCTCTGTTTTTTTTGTAATGAAAGCGTGTCAGCACTCCATGCCTTGTCACCCTTGCCATATTTGAGTCCAATCATCAAGAACAAATGGACTGGGGTTCCCCTTTGACACGATTGTATATGAATTGAGTTTCACACTGCAATAACAGAGTGTGGCTGTCACAGCTTCCCACAGTACAAAAGAACTTGCCTCATCTTAAACATTTCAGAAACTATTGGAACTGGATTCAATTTCATGCAGCTCACCATAAATAACACAATTACTGTGTAACATATAAAATATAATAGAATTACTGCTTAGTGCGCAACATCTTTGGGGGAAAAATATCTAAAAAACAGCTGTTTGCCAACCAAACAGCTTAAATCCTTTGGCACTTGACAAGCAAACACAGTGCTGGCTTTCATGTGCTTTGAACCACACACATTTTACAAAGAACTTAAACTTAACGTCTCCCTGGATGCATTTATACTTTAACATCTAATGTTTAGATGAACCTGATGATGTGTGGCTCGTAGTACTTTTCTAATGTCCTAAAATCTCTCCTCCAAAGAACATCTAACTTGAAGTTTATATGTTACACGCTGCCACTGCTTTCCAGCTTTTTATTTTATTAACTACATTTCTGAATGTAGACCCGCTGTGTGCTCTGTTAGGAGTAGAACAAATGAAACTATAGACATAAACATCTTTTCTTCTCAACTTTAAAGCTGGATTTTTACTTTGCTACTTTCAACAAGGAACGCCCAACAGGAAGTTGCAACAGCTTTACATTGCAGCACACAACAAAGAACAAGAACTGCAGATGACCGTACCCTTTTCCTTTTCAGTAGCTGAAATCATGATTTCTGTTTGTTGAGGACATTTTAATGACTCATATCTGTATGACCTTTAATCAAGTGTCAGTTTTGTTGAGCCTGAAAAGTCTGTGGCAGGCTGGTAATATTAGCACCTTATGCTAAGTGTAAATTGTACTTTCTGTCACATAGGCCAAAAAAACAGTGAAGCTTAAAGTTAAGGTCACTTGCCAGATTTGTAATCTTGGGTGTGTCAGTTGCTTGCCACAATGTCTGAAAATATAGCACTTTTACATACTTTATTGTCCTTATTTATATTTTTGGATAATAAATCACATTAGAAATTTCGCTTAAAATGTTAAAAACACATGCCTACCCAGAAAAGTACCCACTTATGCATTATGACTTACCAAAGTTTTCTCAGGTTCCTGCTGGGACTCAGAGGACTCCATGGTTGTGTCAAACCAGAGTTAGGCCTGTCAGTGCTGCTCTGAAGACTGCATATCTGTGAAGAAGAAGATGAGATCAGAGACAGGAGGACTAATGTGGACATGTGACTAAAATTCATTTGGGAGTTTAAAAAGTTATTTCTTTCCTTCATTTGCATGTTTCTCAAAGTGTCCTTTCACCTTATGTGGGAAGTCTAGTTTCAAGATTGGACTTATTTTCCGCATTATGCCTACTCATTTTTTTACAAGTGAGAAAAACCTGGTTGTGATGGCCATATAGAAGCAGAACAAAGGCTCTCTCTTATTTTTGCCATTGTATTCTAATGAATCAGAAACCTCCTCACCATCCACCATTGCCCTTTCCACCCAAACAAGGGTGCTATATCTCCAGGCCTTCAATAAACAGCCCGTTTCCAACGCACGTGGGGGAGGATGGAGGATTAGCTTTTCTTTCAGTTCCCTTCCCCAGAGAGCCCTGAAAAATTCATCCTTTCAATACGTCTTTTTCTGTCTGCCTTGAGCTTGTTTTCCCTATAGAAGTGTTGGAGCGTGGCATTGTTTTTAATCTTAATCTATCCAGGGGAAGGTTGTGCTGGTTACCACTTAGCTGCTCCACTGGACCAGATGGGGATTTACTCAAGGGTACATCAGTAGAGTAAGTGTTGTAATGTACTCTTTGGATTTACAGAAACTTGCTACTGCTTATATATTTGTCAAGGAGTGGGGCAAAATATTGATTTGGCAAAATATTGTGAAATGTTACAAATAACAGTGGCACATGATTTGAATAGATTTGCTGGAACGTATGAGTGTTTCTAAATTTCTAGACCACGTCTCTACATCAACCCTTCTTATGAAATTAATGAGGATGTGAATAGAAGTTAGCTAACTTGCACAGACATTATTTACGTAAAAAAAACTGATATCAAACTGTGTGAATAATGTATGATTCTGTTGTTTATTTGTAGGGTTATTTATTCTTGTTCATTCCACAATTAGTGTACTGCATCGTGCATGATTGACTTGCTTTGTATTGCACATTGCAGAATAGTAGTATCATGACAACATTGTTATCATTGATTTCTATGACACCCAATCCTGATATTTAAAGTGGTGGGAGTGGGTTAAAGTGTTTGTGTGGGTGGTTTTATTTTTTTTTATATTTTTTTAGCATTTAACTCATTTAGAGGTAAAAAGTATCAACAATAAGTATCTATACTTATCCACCCAAAATAAATATGCGATTGATGAGGTCAACAACTGCTGTAGCAGTGAAATATTTTTCAGAAATTGTTGTAGTAGATCACATGACTAGATGCAACACTGACATTTTTAATGACATTAATAAAAAAAATGTAATTAATATGGACTTGTCTAACTAACTCTCATCTGCAATTCATCCCTAAATGGAAAACCTTGATATCGGTTTGCTTTCCACTTTGTCACTGTATCCATGCAAAATATTTAAAAACAATAATAATAAAGTCTTGCTCCATTGTATTCAGCTGTGATGCTACTGTTCGTTAAATCCTGAACATCAGTTCCTGAACAAGCGAGACCATCTGGTTAATTACACCACGCTTTTGGGGAGATGATTTTTTTTTCTTTTTTTTTAAAATATCAGTCACTTACACCGATTGCCGTTTTATGTTGATATGTTAATGTTATGAATCTGTTGGCCCCACCTGAAAGAACACCTGAACACACTATGGCCAGTGGGACACACGTTTTTCTGAAGCATAGCCCTCTTTATAGGCTGATGGTCATTTTAGAAATGATTCCTTCGTTAATAAGAACTGATAGAGTTTTCACAAAGTTTGCTTCATTATCTGTTTACTTTTTGGCATATTTCAGACCAGAATACAGAACAAAATGACTGAGTTTGTATCAGAGGTTAGTGAGGGTGGTCTCTGCCTATGCAGCAACCTATGGAAAGATGCCAAAACTATTTTAATGATTATCAAACCACATTTTATTGATATATACTGAGGTATCAGTATATAGGGAAGAGGTCATCAAAATATAGGGGGAAAAGACTCAAATATATTTTATTCATAAAATTTCCCCCCAAAATGACATATGACAGAATTTTTAATTAAATCTCCATATGTGGACATCTGCAGTCAAATCCATTTTGTACAGGATGTACTGCAGATTTTTAGCAGCAGCACATGAAACGTCATCGCACACACCCGCTATTCAGAATGTCCCAGGACAGACAGCACCAACCATCTCTTACAATTCTGGGTTTTATATTGTTCCAATAGCCAGTGGGTGACATCATCCATAGTTACAACCAGTTATACAGTCTGTGAGTGATTTATTTATTTATTGAGAAAACTGTCTGATCACATTCTTAACTGGATATATAAAGGTTAAAGATTACAATTTGATGTGTCCCTGCCTGAGAACAGTAATCAGACCATTCATCAAGAACAATCAAAGCTCAAAAGTGTGGAACAAATGCCTTCTGAGGACATAAAAGGACAGTTTCAAGCCCAATGTTAGTGAGCCAGATTAGTGAGAAACAGAATTGTGTGTAGGAAATGTTCAGGAAATCCCAAAGGCTTTCAAAAGGTGGTGCACTGCTTCATTACAGGTAATATCATAAGCATAGAATACAATTTTATTTGACCCAATTAACCACTTCCCCACATAAGCCAGCAGTTTTAGATAAATAATCACAGACTAAAAAAAGTGCTTTTTCCTACTAACATTTTGGCAAAGTCAAGTGAGCGGCTGCCAATTTTAAACCACGTTTCCTTATGAAGGTGCCAAGAGGAGAGATGAAAAAAGTACCAGGAAGGAAGGAGTCAAGGAAACGCAAATAGTACCCAATATCAGACCGAGGACAAGAAAACAGCCAGAGTACAACACGGTCATTAAATCCCACCACCAGTCGTTCAACCAATGAGACGCTCCAATGCTTCGACAGCCTCAGTTCCAGCCAGCACACACACTTCATGTGGCCTCAATTCTCAAGGACCCATCAAGCTGAGACAGATGCTTTCCACTCGTTGTCAAAGTCAGCTTTAGAAATCAGCACATGACTCAGCTGGGAGCAGCAGCTGAGGTAGGAAGAATTATTAGAAATATCAGAATGTTCTATAGCAGTGTGTAGGAGGGTTTTTTCTCTATTGTGATGATTGCTAACACTTACTGCTATTACATAGTCTGAAGCAGTAACAGGAATGGTGACAAAATTTCCCTCTGGGGTACATAAAATGTCAAATACAGTTGGCATTTTGACACTGACTTACATTTTCAGTTGATACATTCTCAATTCAACATACGCCTAGCCCATCTTGGGATTATTAAATAAACAATAGCTTTTTATTTGCCCTAGATTTGTTCATGTTGGGCCACGTAATACATCATTATACTAACTACTTTTTGTTTTGTTTTTTTATATGGTGAGTTTGCTGGAATAAGGAAGCCATATTGTTAAATATGAGCAAGTCCCTGTACCTAGAGTAACCTGGTGAAAGTGGACAACGGGAGACTTTGCACTGTGGCACTCAGTGCATGGCTACTCATGGCTATGTAAAAGCTGGCACTATAAAGAATCCCCATCCAATTTCAACTTTGCATTAGTATTCTTTCTGCTAACAATACTTGTTAACAGTATTACTTACTGCCTGATAATTATTATTATCTTCAGTTAACAGCATGTCAAATTGCAGATTTATTAGAGTCAATTAATAAAACAGAAGGCACGCCAATGACAGGAACTTAATCTTCTGCTTCTATTTTCTGGACTTCAGAATCAGAATCAGAATACTTTATTGATCCCTGGGGGAAATTATTTTTTGTTACAGTGCTCCATTTTAAACCAACATTAAGACAAGACAGACAATACGCTAACTAAGAATAGTACAATATATACATATATATACATACATACATACATAAGTCACTTATAAATAAATATTTGGAAAAGAAACATGTGTAGTTGTAGCAGCAAACAGTGTGTTAAGTGGATGCGTTGTACAGGGAGATGGCCACAGGCAGGAATGATTTCCTGTGTCGTTCAGTGGTGCTTTTCGGTAATCTCAGTCTCTCACTGAACGAGCTCCTGTGACTGACCAACATGTCATGGAGTGGGTGGGAGGTGTTATCCAACATTGTCTTTATCTTGGACAGCATCCGCCTCTCCGACACCACCTTGAGGGAGTCCAGCTCCATCCCCACAACATTGCTGGCCTTACGGATCAGTTTATTAAGTCTGTTGGCATCTGCGACCCTCAGCCTGCTCCCCCAGCATGCAACAGCATAGAGGATCGCACTGGCCACCACAGACTCATAGAAAATCCTCAGCATTTTCTGGCAGATGTTGAAGGACCTCAGTCGCCTCAAAAAATAGAGACGACTCTGGCCCTTCCTGTAAAGTGCTGTGGTGTTTTTAGCCCAGTCCAGTTTATTGTCAATGTGTACTCCAAGGTATTTATAGTCCTCCACAATGTCAACACTGACCGTCATATCGTTTGCTGGCACTTGTTTCAGTTGGACCACAGCAGTCTGTGAGCAAGGAGCTATGCATCATTGCCAAAGATAGAGGGCAAACACAGAGGGAATCCTAAAATTGTGGCTTGGCAGCGGGCCCCAAAACAAAGCCAGAAATACAAGCAGGGTTGGGCTTTTTTTCCCCACAGACCCCCCAAAAATGATAGTGTTGCATATTTTCAAACACTACAGAGGCTAACTGTTGGTTTTACAAGGTACTTCCAATATGATGAGGTTCTTAAAGAAAATCACTAGGATGAAATACCACTGATGTCCTTCATAGTTGGATGTGTCCCTCATACAGTTGATATGACGGTACAGTCATGGGAAAAAGAACATTTTCAAAAGACTATGCAGTCCTGTTCTTGAATCGTTTCTTTCCTAGTTCTTATCTTGTAGATTTGCTGCTGTGTTTGCATGATAGTCTCATTTGACTCTAGAATACTAGAGTTCATGGTAAACTCAATAACTGCAAGGTGCCCTGGTCCTGTGGCTGCAAAACAAATCCCAATCATTACCCGTGGTCAACATGCTAGGCAGTTGGCATCAGACATTTGTGCTGATGTGCTGTGTTCAGTTTTTGCTGTGGTGGCAAAACATCTCTACTCATCTCGTCTGGTTGTCCAGATTCAACCTTGCAAACCTAAGCAGTGCTGCCATCTTCGTTTTAGAGAGCAGAGGCTTTCGTCTAGCAGTTCTTCCAAACAAGTCATATTTTTCACTACCGCTTCTTTTGCTTCTTTAATTTCTAAACATTGCACCGTGTGACCTTTGGTGTAAATTTCCAATCCCAATGTCCCAAAGCTAAGCTGGTTGTATTGATGTTGCTGTCCACTGTCCAAAGGTGAGACAGCTCTCTGACATCTGGGGAGGCACATTTACACTGCTGTCACTGCTGAATACTTGGAAAATGAATGCCAATGGTTAAGTGACTCATACAAGTCTACCATGCTAGCTGAGAGAAACCATGTGACTATGTCATAAGTTGGGTGCTGATATTTCAGAATTCAAACAGCAAACCACAGAACAAAAAGTTTTCATATTTTAATTTTCTTTACTTATGCTTTTAGCATGTACAGCACTTTGTGAACTCTGGTTTTATGTTAAAGTGCTTTATAAATAAAGGTGGTATGGTATGGTATATTCAGTTTTTTGATGATGGGTTTAATCGCTCCATTATTTAAAAAAAAAAATTGGATTCACCGTTTGTTCATGATAGTAATGCTTTATCAAAACCTTATTATTTAAATGCTCAAAGATTAAATTATTCAGAATATAAAATACATATAAAAAGGAAAAATACTAATCCATGAAAAAAGGAGGAGGAAAATAAGAAAAATGGCAGATGTCATTTCTGGGATGGCAAATATTGTCATCTGCCATCCCAGAAAGTGATGAGGCCTGTGTAACATCGTAGACTCAGCTGTTAACTCATATTGCACAATAATAAATCTGAATAATTAAACCAGTTATAGTATTTCTGGACCAGACTGGGGAGGCTGTCAACCTTTATTTTTAAGAAAGACATTTTTGAGCAATAACTGAGCAAACAAATCGATATCGAGCTGCAAAACATATTTCAGCTTTACAATAAAGCCTAATTTAGCAGAAATACAACAATAAAATACAAATTAGTCTAACATTACGAATAGGGGTAAATAATTAAAATCTTTTACTACAATACTGTTATTGCCAACAAAATGGTATAATTGTGAAATGGAGAGGGTGGGGGGGGGGGCAACGATTTAGGAGAGTCCAATTTACCCGCACAATCCACCAATATTAAACCAGTCTGTCGGTATTGGAATTTATCAACCAGTAAATGAAAATCGGAAAACTACATTACTGACAGCAAAAACAGTGTTGATACACAGTTTGGTCTGTAGGTCTCCTGTAGACGAGACCTATGCTCGAAACTCTACAAACACAACAACAGAGTTGGGCAAAGACTAAATAAGTAAGTAAAGAATGGCGCACAATAAATGTCAGGGGAGTTTACATTTCTTGAATATGGAAGGGAAAAAAGATATCTGCAAATATACTGTTAAACCACCAAATATCGGTATCGGGATTAAAAACCCTATATCGGTTAGACTGCAATAGCGCGAGTCTTAGTATCATAGGTTGATAAGAAATGAAACCTCTAGCAGGCTACCAGCTTTGAGTAAAGTACAATTTCTTATTGTTTAGATGTTTCCTGTACGAATCCTGTGTATGCACCGAAATCACCGATTCATCTAAATAAACTACTGGCACCTGCACCGACTCCACAGGTGCCATGTACATCATTTGGCTAAGGCATCCAAACAACCAGCAATTGCTAATAAAAGTCATCCAGCTGCTCAACTGTTATTGGATCCAGTGTCTTAATCTCAGTGAACCTATATTATTATATTATACTATATAAATTTGAATGCACCCTTTATTACAATATTACACACTAATTGCTGCTTCACAGTAGTAGAAGGACTCCACACTACTGAGAAATCATTCAGTACAGACATGTTGAACTCTGCACACATCAGCTTTTTAAAGCTAAAATAGCCCAAGTCTGTGTCAGACTGAAAGAGAATAAAATCATGTAGGCCAAAGAGTGACTAACATTAAACATGTAGGCACAGGCAAATGAGAATCCAGCACTTCACTCTGTCATTGTTCTTCCCCTTAGTGAGAACAGAAGTACTTAAAATTCTGACAGTGTACCTGTGAAAATACAGAGAATGAAAGATAAAAAGCAGCATCTGTATTGGGCTATGAAACTAATAGTAACTTTGCACCAATAAATATCTGTCAGCCTTTCCTGTAGCACAGATTAAATCTTATCCATAAACAAAACCAATCTTATAAATATAAGAAGCCTTTAAATAGCACCTCTGTGTCCACATTTGAGTAGTTTAAACTCTTTTAAAGGTTCGACTCTAAAGGATGCGCAAGCTGATCTAACAACGAAGAAAAAGACAGGAAAATGGTGTTTACACCTCAGGTTGACTCACTAGGAAGACCTGGCTAAAAATATTCTTCAGTTTATTTCAGATTTTAGATCACCCTCCCCTCAGACAGCTCAAAATAATATGATGCGTGTCGAGTAACTACTTGTCTTTAAAGAGTCTCGGTATGCACTTTCAGTTTCTGTTAAACAGTTTGTGTCACCGATGTCAACTTTAATACCCATTTGTCTGACACAGTCTGCGTTTGTCCCTCAAAAGGACAAGTTCTGAGTTTGCAGTAGCAGCACTACTGAGTTATAAGGTCCATTAAGTTAATTTGCATTTGCTTTACCTTTATGTTAAGATAGTAGTCTGTGATACCATGGGTGCAGTGGGTTGCATGTTAGGACAGACAAATGTGCAAAGAGAGGATGCTCTCTAGATTGTTAAAATAAATATCTTTAAAGCCAACCTGAATCTTTCAATAGATGAACAGACATAATCCGATTTATGCCAAAGTGCCTCACACACACAGACTCATGAGGTGAAAATACCAGCCACTCCATCACAGCTAGTATTCAGAGCATCCAGAGCTGTAACTTCACTCCAGACTTTTTTTCTTTCTATAATCATCGCAATTACTCGTGGGAGAAAAACGTGAAGCACCATCATCAAGTGTGTGTCCTTGCATGAATAAAAGGCTTCTGGATACAACAAGGAGACTCAGCATCAGTAGTATAGATTTATCTGCTCTGTAACAGCAGCATGTGGATGGGAATGCTAAAGAATGCTCCTAGAGTGTCAAGGAGACTGTGGTGACCTCACAGCGTTAAGTGTGATTATGGGAGAAACACTGCGGCTGCCTCAGTCTGGCTCATAATAGGCAGAATAAACCATCCCTGCTACAGAGACAGGGAGAAAAATCACAGAGAGAACAGAGCCACGAATCCACTACTGAGCTGCACAAAAAATGTGTATGACGCATGCAGCTTCAGTCAAATAATGTGTGTCTGTTTGTGTGCGATACCTCTTGCATAACAGAAACAGGAGAGATGATATGAGGCAGAGATGCCGGCACATTCAGCTTAAGGTTGCAATCATTCTACAGTATATATGGAAGGATCACTAGGGAACAGACATCACTGGGGAAGTGCAGAGGCTACAGAGATGAGTGATAACCTTGTGACCCTAGAATAACCTTTAAAGAAGAAAAAAAAAAGTGCAACCTGAAGATCCTAATCATTGTTTCTGCACGATCGCTGCTATCAGCAGCTTCATCTAAACGTGGAAAATCATCAGCTACCTCTATTCTGAAACTGGACAAATTCTGAGAAACTAGCTGGTATCAGACCACGTCATCAAGCTGTAGTGAGATGTGACCTCAGTACATCAGAATCTGATTTTAACAGAGCCATTCTACATATACAGAGATAACGAGATGAGGTTAATACACGCAGGAACATAACAGAATACATTTATCCTCGTGACATGCAGGTAAACTGAAACGGACAATCGGTGTGCTTGTTCTGAATCTGAATTCTGAACAAGCACACAGGGAACCACACCGATGCAGCATGCACGTGTGCTACACGACAACAGCGGAGCTGAATGGAGGACCTACCTCATGCGGCTCGCGCAGCAGAAAGCACCATCGCATTCACAACACAGCTTCTCAGAGACGGAGAGAGAGAGGCAGAGAGAGAGAGACATGGAGGTGACATCACCATATTTCTCTCCGTCTTGCTCTGAAATGTAGGCTAGTGCTGCAGGGCTGCCGGTGTCAGCAGCAGAGCAGCAGTGAGAGCTTCCTCTGTGCGTGCGAGTGCAATGACAGAGAAGAAGAGTCCGCTCTACGGAAGCTACGACTGCTGCATGTGACTTAAATATACTCAAGGGTCACAATACTTAATACCAAAGTATTAAAAATACCTGTGTAAGAAGTGCATCTGAATCAACTGAAAAGCAAATACACAAAATCACAGGTACACCCAGTCTGACTCATGAACATTCACTATCCAGCAGGTGGCTTCTACGTTTATTATTATTATTATTATTATTATTATTATTAGGGCCGTTCGATATAACGATATATATCGGATGACGATATAAAAACATCTATCGTATCATTTTACGCTATCATTTGTTTCGTGGTGTCATAAAATAAACTGTTTACGGCAATCATGGTTTTGATGGTCACTGTAGTGGCTATATTAATTTCTTAAAGTTCTCTCTTTCTCTTATATTTAATATAACCACACTATATTAAGCGGACAGACAAGCACCTGTTTTTATGCGTTGTCGTTAGCAACAACGACGGTAACACCATCGCCTGTCCGCTTGTTTAATTTCCACATAAACCTTTCACAATAAAGCTCAAGATCCTGTTGAGACTTTTCAAAATAAACTGAATCACGTGAAAGAGTATGCAGTGTTTATGGATGAGAAGCAAAAAAGAGCCGTCAGGTGCTTAAAAATAAACCTTAGACTCAAACGTTAGAACAGGCTTCTCCCCGCAGCACGCTGTGTAATAAATACTCACAAAGAAAACGGCGTCCGTTACAACTTATGTCTAAAAATGCATCGTTTTATGGATCGGTTGAAACACTCGACTCCAGCTACACGACGTCCAGCTGGAAACACTTCATCAAGTCGAGCTGCCCGAGATTCACAGAATTTACAGAAAATGTTACATTTTTGTGATTTATTGGGACGATATATCGGGAGATGAGATTTTGGTCATATCGCACAGCCCTAATCATCATTATCATTATTATTATATATGCTCTTCATATGAAAAACCTTGCTACACACATTAGATAGCACCATGTACCCCTACAGTAAAGCTGCCAAGTGAAAAAGTCAACAGAATCAGAATATTGTATTCATCACTAAGGAAATTATCTAAAGCAACAAATGCTAGAATTAGAAGAAGATGCAGCTTCAAATTGTTCAGTAATTTCTCCCTGTTCCTGAAGCCACGAGTGACATTATTTATAATAACTTGTATTGGTGTTATTACAGCTGTGTTATTGAAAATAGCAAATTCTGAAAAAAGAAAGTCACCTACAAACAGCAAAGGAAAAGGACCCGGACAGCAGCATTTTAAAAAATGTTCCTCTTGGGGAAGATGCCAAGAAATCATTTTATAGGTTTCATAGTTCTATACTTACGAATAAAAAGAAACCCAGCAGTTAACAAATCATAGTGGTTGAAAATATTTTTCGTTATCCACATCAACATCTGCTGCCCCATGTGTGAGTGACAAGAGAAGCTCAAACCTCCGGTAAAGTGATACTCCTATTACCAAGCCTTTCACTTTGGGTAAGCAGTGTTGAGGTAAGTCAACAACTCCACTGTGTAATCTAATGTTACCAACAGCCACCGTGAAGGACATGTTGACAGGGGTGATTAACTTAGTAATATCAAGTGACTGGTGTACACAAGCCAGAATTTCATTCTAATATCCTTTCATTTTACCACAACACTGAAATAGGTGAGTGTCATAGTGATGAAAGATGTCAGTAATATTCACCATTAGTTGTTCAAGTTGAGCTTGATCTTTAGACGAAAAGATTCACAGTTGCATTTATTTTGAGCTGATATTGTTCAGCTTTGGTAGAGTGTATGTGTGACAACAATAATAGGAAAAATGCATTAATTCAACATCTAACATCTTTCTTTTGTTACCAGATATTTCAATATTTTAAACTTTAAAAGAAAACTACACTTTGGGTAAACGTTCAGGTTTCTCCTGTCCCCCTGTGTTATATGTGGCTACTTTTTACCTGCATTTTGACACCAGTCTCATCTTCACGTTGATACTTTGGGTGTCAGGTCATTTTTGAACATGCCATTTGTCGAATGGAGAAACAACATTGGTGTTCATGTTCTTTAGTTGTACTCATGTGCTAGGTGCATTTTTGTCTTTAGCAATTGATAACACCCTTTGGAAATAAAAAAAAAAAGAGCATTATGGTTAACAATAAACACTCATTCATATTTGACTGGGTATTTCCAGAGCAAAACTACACTACAAAAGACCCACACGGATCACCAGAGCTGGCTATAATGACTTCACAATTGTTCTTCTAATTTCCTGGCTAAGTGGATTCAGCTTTCACCCAGAAGCCCCTCACAGGTAATACAATCTTGTGTCTCATCGCATTAAAATAAATCTTCCCAGTCTTGCCCTTATGTTGTGTTTATACACCAGCCTTTCATATGTCTGAACCCCAAAAGCTCTGCCCTGGTGTTTGCTAATTTTGGAAGAATTCTGTGGGAATCTCGTGGACACAGAGAAATAACACAGTTGGTTTGGATATTTTAAGATTAACGTCTCAGTGCTCTGGGTACTAAAAGTGTATGCACAGCATGCAGGATGTGTGTGTGTTTGAGTGTACTGGTCCAGCTGTGGGGGGAACAAGCTGCTCACAAAAGCACCCAGCTGTGTGCTTCCTGAGGGAAGAACAGTCAGGTCAGAGCTGAGGTCATGACGATTCTACATGTGCAAAAACCATACCTCAGCCCTGTAGATGAAATGTCAACAGACAACAGATCAAATGGTAAACTGTAAGAGGAAATTTGATTATTTTATCCATAGCACCTGAGAGCATCCTGAGGGCACCAGCTATTTTTAGCAAACAGAGCCATTCAGCATTGTTGACCTCTGTAGCCCTGTGACACATTTTTCAGTGAATTTACATAATTAAGTCGGAGCAACTTCATGACCTGTATTGTTCTTATGCTTGTCTGAGTGTTGTTTCCCTGAAGGGGTAAACAGTCTGGCTTCTATAACATTACACAAATTCTCTGGAAACTTTATCAAATACCATTAAAGGGCCAGAATTTTCCTCAGTTATTACAAAAAATAAATTAAGAAAAAAAATTAAAACCTCCTTAAATAGGAGGAATTAATGAGCTGAATTACACAACTGTGTGGAGCAACAGTAACAGAAATTCGAGGGAATCTTCAGGACCTGATTTGACGCACAAATACTTTTATCAGATTCACAACTAAATATTCCACAAAAATTCAAAATGAAATTAACCTGAACAATTTCCTGATGTATTAAAACCTTAACACACAATTAACTCTCATTCTGAAAGGATGTAAAAATTAAAAACATAAAAGCACATGACAATCACGTTTTTTCCTACACAGACACTTTCACTGGGTCCAGATAATGGTCACTCAACTCCATTCAGTGACTCGTTTTAATTCATTTTTTTAATATGGTGCCAAATTACAACAGTCCCTTCAATGCGCTTTATATTATAAGGACCCTACAATAACAAAAGAGAAAAGCCCAATATTGAAACAACCCTATATGACCAACCACTTGGCGATAGTGGGAAAGAAAAACACCCTTTAACAGGAAAAAGACCTCCATCAGAGGTTCAGGGGGTGGCAGCCATCTTCTGCGACTGACTGGGGGTGAGGGGAGGGAGACTGAACAAAGGAAAATGAACACTACCTTGACAGCTTAGCTATTACCAATCACATTTACCCAGCCTTTCCAGTCTTGTGTTTCCCTATTGACACAGTGGGCGGGTCGCTGTTGCAAGGGCCCTCGATATCAGTGAGTCTTTTTTTATTTCACAGCCAAACCAAATCAAACTCCAGCTACAGTTCTTGGTCTACTCCAGAGGTCGGCTGTGAGATCTGCTGAGTTAACCAGTCTAAAGGGAATAGCATGGTTGTGCACTCGTGCTGCACACTGTTTTGCAGAATGTCTTTCACATGTTGTAACTGTTACGCTCACCAGGGTGAAGTGTCAAAATATGTGGGACTACATTTAGTGAGCTATTCCAACCAAAGCTATAACATACGGACCTGAGTGTCAGTAAAAACTCATACTCTGTCCAATACAGCCACTGTGTATGTTTCTCATGCTGCTTTTTTTTTTTTTTTTAATCTTTGATGTTTACTTCTTCCCATTCTTGAACCGCTTCCATTGCTTTCTTTCCTGTCCACTTTCAATCATTCAGCAATCTGCACCCTTTGTGTTTAATTCACACCAAAAATCTACCATGTGTAAACAAACACAAACACAACTATGAACTAGGGCTGCCACAAACGATTATTTTGATAGTCGACTAGTCAGATTATTTTTGCGATTAGTCGACTAATCAGATCATCATCCATTGGACGTACAGCGTACAGCTTATTGCACCAGCAGCATCTGCTCTTATATAACTATCATTAGCTTACAGCCTATTAGTGTTTAAGGTGCTAACTAAAAATAAAGACAAGATGATAGTTTATTAAATTTTAATGAAATTTTCAGATTGTTTTGGTGAAGTTTAATAAACTCCTTGCTATCTAAAATATAACAGGACACCGGAGTAAATTCTGGAGCATCTCACACTTCTGATAATCAGCTGTCTGCTTGACGTTTATTCAGCTGTGTAAAAACTATAACTTTAATCTCAGCCAAACCGAACAAATAAAATACTAAAAAAAGCCAAACAATAACATTTTTAAGTTATCTAAGTGACTTATATATCATGTTTAATCTGAGTAGTGAAAGACGGCGGTGGGTTTGAAAACGACTTGATAAACTGAGCAGATATTTGAGGTTTACACAGCTACATTCCTGCCTGAAAATATGTTAAATGTTTATTTTGTGACCCAGAAAGATAACAGGAGTAATATTAAAACTAACTAGCTGCCCCCATTGTTGGAAACTGAGCTGGGCTGCCTATGAATTCTGGGACAGAGCTACTTCTTCTTCTTCGGGGTTTATCGGCAGCTGGCATCCTTGTACATGCAGTGCTGCCATCTTCTGTTTCAGTCCGTTATTACACTCTTAAATCCTGCTACTTATTCCTGCGTTTTTTGGGATCTTAGAAAGCTTCAAACGACGCGTCAACTATTAAACCAGTCGTTGACGATTTTGATAGTCGACGTAATCGTGACTAGTCGACTAATCGTTGCAGCCCTACTATGAACCCCTCTTTAGAGGGTCAGAGTTCAGAAACTTGATTCTTAAAAGTATCGGCAGAGGAGCAACAGTCTGGAGTTGCCCCTGGTGAAAGGCGGCGGGCTACGGTATGTTGGGGTTTCTCCCAGTGGACGAGACGGTTTGTTCCCTTCGCCTTTGGGTCAAGGAACGGGTCTTGACCGTTGTCTGCGCTTATGCGCCAAGCGGCAGTTCAGCGTACCCAGCCTTCTTTGAGTCTCTGGGTGGGGGCACTGGAGGGTGCTCCTCCTGAGGACTCTGTTGTCCTATTGGGAGACTTCAGTGCTCACGTGGGCAATGACAGCGAGACCTGGAAAGGCGTGATTGGGAGGAACAGCCTCCCAGATCTGAACCCGAGTGGTGTTTTGTTATTGGACTTCTGTGCAAACCACAGTTTGAGGCGACTCAGGAGGGGAAAGCGGTGCTCTACCTGGAGTGCTGCCGACTTTGACTGAGAAAATTGGCGGGCGGTCGAAGGAATACTTCGAGGACCTTAATCCCACTGGCACGTCTTCTGTGGCAGAAGCAGAGTCTGGGGACGAAGGGGATGACCCGCCAATCTCTGTGGGCGAAGTCACTGAGGCAGTTAAACAACTCCTTGGTGGCAGAGCCCCTGGGGTTGATGAGGTCCGCCCCGAGATCCTGAAGGGTCTGGATGTTGTAAGGCTGTCTTGGTTAACACGTCTCTACAATGTTGCGTGGAGATCAGGGGCAGTACCCCTGGACTGGCAGACCAGGGTGGTGCTCCCCATCTTTAAGAAACCTCAGATGCAGGAGAAACAATGCGGTTTTTGTCCTGGTCGTGGAGCACTGGATCAGCTCTTTATCCTCTCGAGGATACTTGAGGGTGCATGGGAGTTTGCTTGGAACGGTTCGCAGCTGAGTGTGAAGCGGTGGGAATGAGAATCAGCACCTCCAAATCTGAGGCCATGGTCTTCAGCCGGAAAAGGGTGGAGTGCCCACTCCAGGTCAGGGACAAGTTCATGCCCCAAGTGGAGGAGTTTAAGAATCTTAGGGTCTTGTTCACGAGTGATGGGAGAAGAGAGCGGGGGATCGACAGACAGATTGGTGCAGCGGCCGCAGTGATGCAGACGCTGCACCGGTCTGTTGTGGTGAAGAGAGAGCTGAGTGTAAAAGCGAAGCTCTAAATTTACCAGTCGATCTACACCCCTACCCTAACCTATGGCCACGCACAGTGGGTAGTGACTGAAAGAATGAGATTGCGAATTCAATTCAATTTTATTTATATAGCACGAATACAAGCGGCGGAAATGGGCTTCCTCCGAAGGGTGGCTGGCCTCTCCCTTAGAGATAGGGTGAGAAGTTCAGCCATTCAGGAGGGGCTCAGAGTAGAGCCGCTGCTCCTCCACATTGAAAGGAGCCAGTTGAGGTGGTTTGGGCATCTGACAAGGATGCCCCCTGGGCGCCTCCTGGGTGAGGTTTTCCAGGCGTGTCCCACCAGGAGGAGACCCCGGGGCAGACCCAGGACGCGCTGGAGAGATTATATCTCTCGGCTGGCCTGGAAACGGCTTGGTGTTCCCCCGGACAAGCTAGAGGAGGCGGCTGGGGAGATGGAGGATTGGGCTTCTCTGCTTGGGCTCCTGCCCCCGCGACCCGGCCCAGGATGCATGCATGCAGTCGCACACCCCCCCCCACACCTTTTCCACAGATTGAATCTAAACCTGTAGGAAACACTTCAGATTTTATACTTGCAGTCTATAACCTGATAATCTATTACTCGTGGCATCCATTAAAAGTACGTCTCATTGTCAAGGGTGACCTGACTGCATTAATTAGAAGACCACTACAGTCAAGTTCTCCCTCAACACTTCCCTAAATCTTTGCTAAATAAGCTTTGCAATGAGAGGCTATCTGAATACATCTGACCTTGGTGGATGGTGCAAAAGTCATAGCCATGTAAGAAGATTACACCACTGTAATAGAAAGCCTTTGAAGGGTGTTAATAAGAATGCAGGCATTTTAAGAAAGAACAAAAAATGTATAAAGCAGAGTCGGTTTTCCTCCCTTTAAGCTCAGCTAGAACACTGTAACCAAAGTCTAATCAAGAACAGAGCACAGTCAAAGGCTTAACCATCCAACAATACCTCAGTTCAACTTCTCATTGTTATTGTTGCTGGCGACTTCAACCACACCAACTTAAAGTCAGTCCTCCCCAGATTCCACCAACATGTCTCCTGCCACACCAGAGGAGACAAGACTTTAGACCATGTGTATTCCAACCTGGCTGGAGCCTACAAAGCCACACCCCTCCCCCACATTGGACAATCGGACCATCTCTCCCTGTTCCTTACACCTAGGTATTCACCACTCATCCAACGTGTGAAACCTGCTGTGAGGACAATTAAAGTGTGGCCAGAGGGGACAGAGGCAGTGCTCCAGGACAGATTTAAAAACACAGACTGGAATATGTTCACCCACACAGACCTGGACCAGTACGCCTCATCTGTACTGGATTACATCTCCGAAACCACAGACAGTGTCACCACCCAGAAACGGATCACCATGTACCCCAACCAGAAGCCTTGGATGAACCGGGATGTTCGTCTCCTCCTGAAGGCCCGCAACACTGCCTTTAGGTCAGGAGATGCACACGCCTACAGCACAGCCAGGGCTAATCTAAAGAAGGGCATCAAAAAAGCCAAACACCATTACAAAAACTCAATTTCAGGAGTTAAATTATGGAACAGTCTAACAGAAGAAATAAAAGACAGTCAAAACATAAAACAGTTTAAAGTAAAATATAAAAACCTAATTTTAAATAAGTATAAGAATGAAGAAAACGGGGTTAACCCAGGATGGTAATGTTGCTGGTAATGGTGTTGCGGTTCTTTTTTGGTTGTTTTTTTGTTTTTTTGTTTTGTTTTGGTTTGTTGTTTTTCCATAACTTGTGTATCTGCAAATATACACATTCTGTATTTTTCATATGAAAGAAACTATACTGTGGTGGGGCTTGCTAATTTCTTGTTTTTGATTTATGTATGTTATGTTTTGTTTTACTTCATATGTTTATATGTTTCATATGTTGTTTGTTTAATTTAAGACAAAAAAAAAATTAAATGAATGAGAGGTAAAACTTGAGGGGGTAGGGACAAATAAGTAAATACTTCAGCCTACTCCTTTTCAAACAAATAATGGAATGATATTTTGTAATGATTGTGAAGGCACATGTTTGAAATGTTTGAAATAAAAATGAACTGAACTGAACTGAACTGAACAAAAAGAAGGTAGAAGAACACTTCTCCAACTCCAACCCCCGACGAATGTGGCAAGGACTCCAGACCATTACAGACTACAGGACCACCAAACCCTCCCCCGCATCCTCTGATGTCTCCTTCCTCAACGAGCTCAACAACTTTTATGCTCGTTTTGAGCGAGGGAACCCCACAACCACAACCAAAGCAGACATGACGCCAGACCACCAACCTCTGACTCTCTCCCCCACCGATGTAGGAGCGGTGCTGAGCAGGATCAATGTCCACAAGGCTGCAGGTCCTGATGGCATCCCCGGGCGTGTTCTCAGAGCGTGTTCTGGGGAGCTTGCAGGAGTGCTCACAGACATATTCAATCTGTCCTTGGCCCACGCTGTGGTACCGGCCTGCTTCAAATCCACCTCCATCGTCCCGATACCCAAAAACTCCAACCCATCTTGCCTCAATGACTACCGCCCAGTAGCACTCACCCCCATCATCACTAAGTGCTTAGAGCAGCTGGTCCTAGCACACTTCAAATCCTGTCTCCCCCCCACCCTGGACCCTCACCAATTCGCATACCGCCAGAACAGGAGCACAGAGGATGCAGTCTCCATCGCACTGCACTCTGTCCTCTCACACCTGGACAACAACAACACCTACGCCAGAATGCTGTTTATAGACTTCAGTTCAGCGTTCAATACAATCCACCCCTCACAACTCATCAGGAAACTGACAGACCTGGGCATCAGTTCCCTCATCTGCAAATGGTTACTGGACTTCCTGACCAACCGCCCCCAACATGTCCGGCTGGATAACCACTGCTCATCTACCATCACAATGAACACCGGTGTACCACAAGGCTGTGTGATGAGCCCTTTCCTCTACTCCCTCTTCACCCACGACTGCAGACCTGCTGATGGTTCCAACACCATCATTAAGTTTGCAGATGACACCACGGTGATTGGCCTCATCAGTGACAACGATGAGGCCGCCTACAGGGAGGAGGTGGATCGTCTGGCTGAGTGGTGCGACACAAACAACCTGCTGCTTAACACTGAGAAGACCAAGGAGCTCATCGTGGACTACAGGAGGAATGCTGACCCACATCCACCCATCCACATTAAGGGGACGGCTGTGGAGCGTGTGAGCAGCTTCAAGTTCCTGGGAGTCCACATCTCCGAGGATCTCACCTGGACGACCAACTGCTCCAAGCTGGTCAAGAAGGCTCACCAGCGCCTCTTCTTCTTGAGGACTCTGAGGAAGAACCACCTGTCCTCAGACATCCTGGTGAACTTCTATCGTTGCACCATCGAGAGCATCCTGACCAACTGTATAACAGTCTGGTACAGGAACTGCTCTGCCTCGGACCGGAAGGTGTTGCAGAGGGTCGTGAAAACTGCCCAGCGCATCGCCGGAGCACCACTTCCTGCCATAAAAGACATCTACAGGAAGCGGTGTCTGAAAAGGGCTGGGAAAATCATCAAAGACCCCAGTCACCCATCACATGGACTCTTCACCCTCCTGCCCTCTGGGAGGCGCTACAGGAGACCACCAGGTACCGGAACAGCTTCTTCCCCACAGCTGTCAGACTCCTGAACTCTGCCTCCTGACATCTGACCCACGTTAAACTCATGGACTGAACATACACACACACAATGGACAACTGTACCCTCAAACACACAATAATAACATGGACTGAACCACCACTCACAACCACTAGCACTTTATATAGCCTCTGTAGAAACTATCTACACCCTCACTTATCATAACTGCACTACTGTATAGCTCTGTGTAAATAATCATTCTGTACATTCAATAATCTTTAATCCTACAACTGTTTACAACTTGCATAGTTCCCATTTCTGTATAGCTGTATATCTCAGATTTCTGTAAAGTTATTTATTTCATATTCTGTATAGTTTTTCATATTTATATCCTGTTCATAGCTTGTACTCACTACAGCCTGTACATACTTAGTTATAGAATATTCACAACATACTTCATACCGTGTACATTATAACATACCATAATAGACCCATTTCTGTAATATACTTACATATCTATACTATTGCTAATATATATTGTAATATACCTATATCACTAAAGCACTTCTGGATGGATGCAAACTGCATTTCGTTGCCCTGTACCTGTGCATGTGCAATGACAATAAAGTTGAATTCTATTCTATTCTATTCTATTCATTGTTGAAGAAATAACTACAATCGTCCCCCCAAAGCCTTGAAAAGAGACTCAGTAAAGGCTGCCTAATCTGGAACAAAGGTGGACGATGCCCCCACAAAGCAGCAGTTAAAGGACTGTTGAGAAGACAGACAAGCTGCACAACAAAATATTGACAATAAATAACAAACTTGACATGTAAAAATACTGACTTTATTAAGTTTCTTTGTTAAGGCCTGTTTTTTTCTTTTGTCATCACTGCATTTCAGGGAAGTCAGTGCATCTTTATTACAGCTACATTATGATGATTATGACACACTGGGGATCCAGTGCAGATGAATGACCTCTTAATAAGTTGCTCTGGATGACAGTATCAGCTAAGTTTAGCTCCTTTCTTCCTCACTGGCCTATCATGAATAGCTGTGATCACTGGTGCCGCGAAACATTAGTAAGAAAAAGCTTATAGATGTGACACTCCAAGTGGAAAATCCATGTGATGTATTTGTATGTGAGTTTACGTCACAGCCACAACCTTTTTCTCTCAGGTCACGGCTTAGCCCGGACGGATTACTGCAGCCGGACTTGTGGAGATTTCCGAAGTGCTTCTGCCAACAGCACGAAGGAGATGCAGAGGACTCAGTGATTGATATAAATGTTTGGCAAAAGCTTAAAATAGGTAAGATTTTGTTAACTACAATAATGGGTTCCAGGATTCTGGTGTAATATAAAATTTGATATTTGGTGAACATTGTACACTCTCTGTGAACATGAGCTCAGCAAAACAATGCCTTCCCGTCCTGCTGTATCAAACAGCAACATCAAAAGCGATGCATTGTGCATCCCTCAAAGAGCTGCAGCTGTCTGCAGGACTCAAGAGTTCGGAATGTGTGAAGCAGGACACCGGAAAGCAGAGCATGCACAACACCTGTAACTCCTTCAGCTCAGTAAGAGAGATTCAACTGAGCAGACTATAACTGTGTGCACCAATAGATCATGACTGGGTTGTAAATTGTGAAACCAGCCCACTGAAGGGACAATGGGCTGGGAGGAATAATTATGATTCAGAACTGACCTCCCAGCCCATTGTCCCTTCAGTGGGCTGGTTTCAGTCATTATGCAAATGTACTGTTTATAAGATTGGGGAAATCTGCAGTCAGCTGAGACTGAAGAAGTCACTTGGATGAGTGACGAAACGTTTCTCCCACAAAACGCTACGTCCAGATGAACAGAATCAACCTTTGGAGATTCAATGAGAAGGAATCTCCTTGTGGGGTGAGCTCAGTCACACAGGTTTGATCTGACCCTGGAAACAGAACCGCCAACTTCCATGCTCTCTGTTTCTCATGAAAACGAGACACAGTGTCAACACTTGGAAGAAAGAGAAGAGAAGATGTATGGACATATTTCATGTTTAATGTCAAGGAAAATAAAACACTTTGTAAACCATGTGGAGTAACTCTCATCGGTAGAAATGCGGAAAAAAATGTACACGTTATATTTTACTCAACTGAATCATTAGTCTGTTATAATCTTATGATATTTTCTCAGCTAAAACTGAAAGCTTAGCTGCCTAAATGATGACTAAAAGTAACTGACGTTTTGGTCAAAAGACTGTGACTGCTGTAAAAATGAACACTGATTATGAATCACTATATTTTTAAGTACTATTTGTAATATCAGTGTGTACCAATTGCAGGGTTTTCCTGGTTCAAAATAAGCTTTTGGGCTGATTACATATGCATGATTGATCTGCATATAATTAAGACAAAGACTCTGTTAACAATAACATAACAAAAGCCAATAATATTTTCACACATTCGACAGGGGAAAAACATTTCCAACTTGAATACATTAAACCCTACTTACAATAAGTAAATAAAGAAATCACAGTCCTGGTGATTTTCAATTGTTGAAAGACCAGAACCTCTTCGGTCGGCACCAGTTTCTCTTTCTTTTTTTATATCATGAAAAATTGTGGTAAAGGCAATAAGAACATATAGCTATATGCATCTTTTTTCATAATTCTTGCTATAATTTTCCTATTCTGGTAAATCCCAGCAGTCTAACACTAGTGTCTGCTAAGTTGGATGAAGAGCCTTGCAACTGAGCTGTGAGACGCTGGAGACTTCAGAGGTGTGGATGTCTGTGTATGCTACAGATGAAATGTCATGCTTTCAGTTGAGGACAGAAAAATTCAACGTCATCAAGGACTGCTCATATGCATCCATCTAACAGATCCTTGATGAAAAATCATGACTTTTGTTTTTGCTAATAAGAACAAGGCAATTTTGGCCTTCTTTTTTGCCTTGGTATTTTAAAAACACATCATAGCTGCATCACATTTTAAAATAGAAGAATGGAAAAGAAGAAACACCAGAAAATATGAAGTAACAACATGGAATTTAGCTTCCCGGTGGGGTTGTAAGTAAAACATGAAGAACACTGGGAACTAGGGCTGCCACAATTAGTCGACTAGTCACGATTACTTCAACTATCAAAAATTTAATAGTCGACGCGTCGTTTGAAGCTTTGTAAGACCCCAAAAGATGCAGGAATAAGTAGTAGGATTTAAGAGTGTAATAACGGACTGAAACAGAAGATGGCAGCACTGCAGTGCACAAGGATACCAGCTGCCATTAAACCCCGAAGAAGAAGCTGTGTCCCAGAATTCATAGCGCAGCCCTGCTCAGTTTTCAACAATGGCGGCAGCTAGTTAGTTTGAATATTACTCTTATTATTCTTTCTGGGTCACAAAATAAACATTTAACATTTTTTCATGCGAGAATGTAGCTGTGTAAACCTCAAATATCTGCTCCGTTTATCAAGACACCGCATATTTTCAAAAGCGCTCCGACGTTTTCGGAGACGTCTGTTACCCACTAGCTCGATAGCGAGCCGGGGGCTAGGCTAACTAGAGCCGTGAGAACACCGGACTCCCGGCAAACCATCGCCGTCTTTCGCTACTCAGGTTAAACATATATAAGTCACTTAGATAACTTAAAAATGTTATTGTTTGGCTTTTTTTTTAGTATTTTATTTGTTCCTGAGTAAATCGGTTTGGCTGAGATTAAAGTTATAGTTTTTACACAGCTGAATAAACATCAAGCAGATTATCAGAAGTGTGAGATGCTCGAGAATGTACTCCAGTGTCCTGTTATATTTTAGATAGTGTAGAATGTTTAGCTTATTTTAGAGTTTAGAAATGTGTTATCATAGAATGTAGAACTATTGTAGAGACATTGATACTGCCCTTAAAGTAATAAAGGCCTCACTGTGTCGTGAACTTAGGAGTAGAGTGTAGGAGGCCTCTCCCCCACTGAGTGGAAATTCCCCAGAGGATATTTTAGGGTGGGGGTCTCAACATTTGTAACTGGATAACTGGTCTGGAAGGGAGAGGGGTTTTATGACCTCTAGGGAGTTACCTACACCGATCAAAACACACACATCCACACGCACACTCACTCATGTGCACTCACACATACACACAGGTATGCGTACACAGTCACACACGAGCACTCACATAGACACGAGGGAACGAGCACATGTAGGCATTCATGTGCTCGTGCACATAGACATAGTTTGCAGCACACCGTGGGGGGTTTTATGATGGGGTCACCTCTATAAAGCTGGCTGTAACTAACAAAGGGGTGAAGATTTAGAGAGGGACACCGGCCTCGTCTTCCCTTCTAGAAGTGCATGCTTAAATGAAGATGAATAAAGATTTTGTGAAAATGACTACTGAGTCCGGTGCCATCTCTGGATGTTCGAGGAATAAAAAGAACCGGGGTAAAACTGATTTCCCAACAATAGCAAGGAGTTTATTAAACTTCACCGAAACAATTTGCAAATGTCATTTAAATTTAATAAACTATCATCTTGTCTTTATTTTTAGTTAGCACATACCTTAAACACTTAAAGCTGTAAGCTAATGATAGTTATATAAGAGCAGATGCTGCTGGTGCAATAAGCTGTACGCCCAATGGATGCATGATCTGATAAAATCATTTTTCTCTTTGTTAGCCACTACACGTGAAAAATGTTCCAAACATTTTGCCCAAAGAGTATAAGAACAATACACCCATAGCAGTAGCAGAGGTCAATTATATAACACGTTACTGACATATAACACAGATCCCTTCTTACAGCTTTACCAGAGGATCGCTGTCATTCAAGCTGAATGTTAAAAACAGGATTCACAGGTAATCACATGTGCCTCCTGTCAACTGTTTTATCCTGAACTTTTTTTTTTTTAAACACAGCTAAAACATTGTCTGTATAATGTCAGGTGTGGTCACTGGTTACACACACCTACAGCTCCACTCCCTGTGCTAAGACAAGCTTTATGCCATTCATGAGTCAACCTATGAGCTCAGACAGGGCATGTTTTTTGGAGGAAGATTTGAAGCACTAACTTGTAGATGCCAAGAAGCTGGTAGTGACAGTTCTGAAGGACATCAAGGTTCCACGGTGATCACAGTCTCACTCACTTTAATAATAATTTAACTAACAATTTTGAAATGACGCTTTATTGTCGAACACGTGGAAGTAGGGCTGGGCGATATGGCTTAAAAAATTCATATCGCGATATAATTTGAAGCATGTGCGGTAACGATATATATCATGATATATTCTTTTCTTCTGTATAACATATTTTCCACACTAAAAATCCTTTAATTTTCTCAAAATCGACAGTGTGACTTATGTATGAATTCTGATTGTGCTTACTGACCTCGAACAGATTTCTGCGGAAATCTGTTAAAAAAATGTTTTAGTACAACTTTGGTAAGCCGCACAGCTTGATGGATTGTCAGAGCATTACGGCTGCCGTAGTGAGGAGCTTCGCGGAGTAATCTGGGTCCAAAACTCCGTCAACTTCAGGTCCCAAAGTCAAACGAATACTGAGAGTTAAAAACGGTCCAAATTCTTTCATCTTTAATAAAATCATCAGCGTTGCTGCTTTATCGGGTGTAACAATTAAGTTTTACATCCAGGCATCCATGAAAACAGAATTTATTAAATTTAACGGAGTTAGAAGTTAGCAGGAAGTTAGCTCGCTAGTTTCCACCTAAACATTTCATACCATGTTCTGACAGAGATTTTTGAAACTAATTCAAACGTACAGCTCTGCTACCACTTCCAACATAAATGAAGACAGAAAACTAAACAGCAGTGGCGTTCGCAGGGTTACTGAAGTTGGACTACCTGGTATATAATGATGTGCTACGTGATTGCTAGCGACACAGCTATGTTAGCATAACATTAGCACAGTGAAGCTGGAGGATGAACGCCAACTTTTTTTCCACTCGATAAAAGTTAACGTGAGGGATTCTGGTGGTCAGGGACAAATGCAGTCGCATAGCAGGATGCTGTACACGGGCCAAACGTCAGTCAGGAGAACAACTGAGATCATTCATCCACAATACGAGGTTAGTTATTAATATACTGCAACAACATGGGAACAGAGTAGCTGCGAGAGAATTCAACATTAATGAATCAACGTTACGGAAGTGGAGGAAATGCAGTTTTCGGCTTTCCCCATATTTCAACAGTGCTTCATCTCCTTGCTATGACTGTCGCCCGCCATAATTTGCAGATGATAATTGTTTTAGCCGCTGCGATGCTTTCAACCAAAACAGGCGCAGCTTGATGACATCATCAACATGCGCTATCGCGAAAGAGCGATACAGTCAAAATCTCTATCGTTGGCCAAATTTATATCATTTCTATCGTATATCGTTTATATCACCCACCCCTACGTGGAAGTTCCAACTGTACCCTTTTTAATGATGTTTCTCATGTTTTGCAAGAAAAAACTAACTCAATTTAAACTATGCACAAGGCTTCACCCATCACGTGTCTAACAAAACAAGAAGCAAATCTTTATGGTAAATGGCCTGTATTTGTATAGCGCTTAACTAGTCCCTAAGGACCCCAAAGCGCTTTACACAACCAGTCATCCACCCATTCACACACATTCACACAAGCGACATTATAGCCACAGCCACTGACAGAGGCGAGGCTGCCGGACACTGGCGCCACCGGGCACTCTGACCCCCACCAGTAGGCAACGGGTGAAGTGTCTTGCCCAAGGACACAACAACTGAGACTGTCCAACCCGGGACTCGAACCGGCAACCTTCCGATTACAAGGCGAACTCCCAACTCTTGAGCCACGATCTCCCCAGCAACACAATCAGGTGGACATTTATGAGGTCTCCCTACTTCCAAAGCTCTGCTCAAAGCCCCAGTGAGGGTGGACACTGAATTTAATTGGCTGGGACACTTAAAAAGATCTCCACAGTCCCGCTCTCTTTTGGTCAAATGACAAATCTGGCTTGGCATTGGACTTGAAGCAAGGCTGATACAAGAAACCACACAGATCTGAATCCTTTCATCACCAGAGACTAGGGCTGTGCGATATGACCAAAATCCCATATCCCGATATAAGAATTCTATCGTCCTGATAACGATATAAATCACAAAAATGTAACAAGTGTTTCCAGCTGGACGTCGTGTAGCTGAGTCGAGTGTTTTAGCCGATGCATGAAACGATACATTTTTAGACATAAGTTGTAACGGCCGCCGTTTTCTTTGTGAGTATTTATTACACGGCGTGCTGCGGTGAAAAGCCTGTTCTAACGTTTGAGTCTAAGGTTTATTTTTTAGCACCTGACGGCTCTTTTTTGCTTCTCATCCGTAAATACTCTGCATACTCTTTCACGTGATTCAGTTTATTTTGAAAAGTCTCAACAGGATCTTGAGCTTTATTGTGAAAGGTTTATGTGGAAAACAAGCGGACACGCGATGGTGTTACCGTCGTTGTTGCTAACGACAACGCACAAAAACAGGCCCTTGTCCGTCCGTAGTGTGGTTATATTAAATATAAGAGAAAGAGAGAACTTTAAGAAATTAATATAGCCACTACAGTGACCATCAAAACGATGAAAAAATATTGCTGTAAACAGTTTATTTTGTGACACCACGAAACAAACGATAGCGTAAAATGAAACGATAGATGTTTTTATATCGTCATCCGATATATATCGTTATATCGAACAGCCCTACCAGAGACAGCACAAATTAAACAAATTGAAGGTGCGTTTGTTCACTTCTGTTTGATGTCTGAGCCCAATGGCAGTCAGGCAACAATGAAAGGTCCACACAGTTATGTGGTTTCACTGGAATTAAAACAGCTGTTTGTTCATGTTTTTTTTTTTTTTTTTTATTGGTGAGCCTCAGATAACCTTCTTACAGATGGCAATAAAGGCTGCTGAGCTACACCCTAGGGAGAAGTATGCCAGAATGTAATCTTATTTTTGTACCGCTGATGGATAAATCCACGACAAAAAAATGAGGGCCCACTATCTCACTCTGAGCACATCTGGTATTTGTCAGAGCCAATGCATCGAATCAGCCAAACCGCATCCAGTTGCCCGGACATCCCAGCTGGGGAGATTACTCCGCTCTGATGCACTTATCCTGGCATTTCAATAACTTGAGAATCAAAGCATCATTAGTTAGAGCTCCTAACACTGTTCAAATAGTGATGCAACAATCACATATTTATATTAGACATTCATCCTTTGATAGCCACAGTGACCTTATTCAATTCTTTTATGAAACTGATCAGGTCAGTAGTTTGTAACATTACAGCTATTTAATTACAAACACCAGTCAAATAGGCCGATGATGAAAAAATTGCCATGGGTGGTGCTTTTCATGACCACATTCTCACTTTTTTAATTTTGCTGGCTAGTTTGCAAAACTGTTGGAAAACTCTTATTGCATTTAAATGTTTTTGTTATTTTGATTTGCATCTTCTGTCTGCCGCACTCTGCATGCTCACACGGTGAAACAACGAGCACAGGAAGAGAGGAGAAACAAAGCACTGAAATGAAATCTAAAGAAAAGTAAGCCTGGGACAAAGTAATATCACTATTAGCTGAATTATTTTGACTTTTGTTTATTTGGGTTTCTTTGCTCACACATAACAGACACTTTTGTCTATCAAATGGTCAGAAATAAGGAAATCTAGATTTCATATACATATTGTGGTTACTTGTGTATTCATTCCCAAAGGAGCTTTCTGAGCTAGAAAAACTGCACAGTCTCTTCCGCACAGTGTGGAACCACGTTTATTAATTCAATACTAGTATCCAATGAGTCTTTGGTACCGGCCAACACCCAAAGCCAAGGTATCTGTATCAGGACTGAAAGTCAGATGAGTGCATCCCTACTTGTTTTCAGGTGAGTCTGTGCCTGTGAGCAGGGGAGGCTGTCGGTGATGTTGTTGCTGTGATTCCCTTTAAAGACAGTAAATATGATTAGAGCCTATAAAAGCATACTTTATTTCCCCAGGCTCTAGGCTTATATCCGGTATCAGCTGAGATAAGCACCACCTGTTCTCGGTCTACGTTACAAACACACATAGCAGCAATTTTTAACTATTTCAATTTCAAAGTTTCAAGCTGTACATTTCACTCATTCATGTGTTCACTGATTTCCTTCCTTATCCGCTTCAGGGTCAGGGGCTTGATGTCTATCCCTGCTATCATAGCATGAGAGGCAGGGTACACCCTGGACAGGTCACCAGTCTGTCACAGGGCATTTGTCTAGAAAATGTTAGCACTGCACAGCAGTATAATTTAGGAGATATGACGGGTGGGAAGCAAACATGCTATGAGTGTCATTATTTAACTGGAAAGCAATATGCTTTTCAGAGAAGTGCTTCAACAGCAAACACTAATAACAACTACAGAATGTTTGTAGCAGATGAAACGTCTGAAAAAAATAATAATTTTAGTGCATCCATAGAGTTGGCAGCTGGCTATTGGTACTACTATTCTGTGGGTGACAATGACAATGTCAGCATCAAGTCAAATATACAGCAGAACCACTGACAGTTTCCTCCGTTTCCTATGGAGACTGTAGAAATGAAATAACAATAGGTGACAAAATTATGAGCCTACACTTCACAGCTCCACAGAGAACAGCTGTACAGGCGCCCTGTCCCACAAATAAAGGCTGATTTGCTTAGAATTTTTAAGCATAGCTAATTTACCTATGTATTTGAATTGTGTGGAGTAGGGCTGCCACGATTAGTCGACTAGTCACGATTATGTCGACTATTAAAATCGTCGACGACTAATTTAATAGTCGACGCATCGTTTGAAGCTTTGTAAGACCACAAAGGATGCAGGAATGCGTAGTAGGATTTAAGAGTGTAATAACGGACTGAAACAGAAGATGGCAGCACTACATGTACAAGGATGCCAGCTGCCGTTAAACCCCGAAGAAGAAGAAGCTGTGTCCCAGAATTCATAGCGCAGCCCAGCGCAGTTGTCAACAATGGCGGCAGCTAGTTAGTTTTAACTTTACTCTTATTATTCTTTCTGGGTCACAAAATAAACGTTTAACATATTTTCAGGCAGGAATGTAGCTGTGTAAACCTCAAATATCTGCTCAGTTTATCAAGACACCACATATTTTCAAAAGCGCTCCGACGTTTTCGGAGACGTCTGTTACCCACTAGCTCGTTAGCTAGGCGGGGGCTAGGCTAACTAGAGCCGTGAGAACACCGGACTCCCGGCAAATCGTTTTCAAACCCACCGCCGTCTTTTGCTAGTCAGGTTAAACATATATATAAGTCACTTAGATAACTTAAAAATGTTATTGTTTGGCTTTCTTTAGTATTTTATTTGTTCCTGAGTAAATCGGTTTGGCTGAGATTAAAGTTATAGTTTTTGCACAGCTAAATAAACTTCAAGCAGACAGCTGATTATCAGAAGTGTGAGACGCTGGAGAATATACTCTGGTGTCCTGTTATATTTTTGAAAGCAAGGAGTTTATTAAACTTCACCGAAACAATCTGCAAATTTCATTAAAAATTAATAAACTATCATCTTGTCTTTATTTTTAGTTAGCACAGACCTTAAACACTTAAAGCTGTAAGCTAATGATAGTTATATAAGAGCAGATGCTGCTGGTGCAATAAGCTGTACGTCCAATGGATGATGATCTGATTAGTCGACTAATCGCAAAAATAATGGGTGACTAATGACTATCAAAATAATCGTTTGTGGCAGCCCTAGTGTGGAGCATAAACATACAACCAGATAACCACCTTGGTAAATAATATGCAAAAAAGCCTCTCTCATTGCAGAGCTCAAAATAATTAACCAGCTTCAGTAACACAAGGTGAATGTTTAACTACAGCCCGCATGTATCCAAAAAAAAAAAAAAAAAGCTATTAAATTTAAAATTACATCGCCATGGTAACTTATGCCGTAGATGTTTAGGTTCCAGATTAGAGATTAACAGACGTGAAATCACTACTGACCAGTATATTCTCTACAGAACATCTACCCTAAACTAAGCTTATGTTAAAATTGTGAGTTTAGATTTTATCTTTACTTCCAAACCCTTAAACAGCACCGAGTCTGCAGTGAGAGAATCAAAACTAAAACTGTCAGGAACAGGTTATGTTCCCCATTTTTAAAACACCATTTAATGCCTAACCCTTCCAAACTACACTGAAATATTTCAATTTATGTAAGCTTAGCTATAACACTTTTTCCCTTTATGGATGAAACTTTACCTTCATTAGATTTGGAAAGCTGCCCTCTATTTTTTTTTAAGTTAGATGTTAAACAGTTACAATTGCTCAACTCTTAGTATTAACAGTAACTCAGTAAAACATCTCTACTGTGGCTTTAAAACAGCCATATTGACTAATATTAGTCAGTGAAGTCTAATATTAGCAATTACACATGGTTAAAGTCAGGAACATTAAAGCAAAGTTTTTTCTGTAAATGTCATTACTCATTTTTATCCAGCGAAATTTTTTTTTTTTTTTACAAAGTTAAATTACTGGGAAAAAAAACACTTTTTATTTAATAAAAAAAACTTGCTTGGGGGCAGATCTGGAGCTTTGAAAATTAACTGTCAAATCAAGATTCAAGCTTAATCTAATGAAAATTCAGGTTGAGTAAATAATGACCCCAAATTAGATGCTTTATAACAAATTTTTATACTCTCACAGATGATAACAGTGTGGACAAAGCTAATAAAATAACTCCCCCCCCCAAATTTTTGAGATAAGTATCATGGTCGGGCATGTGTTCATTTACTCGCTCCGCTGGATTAAAAAAAAAAAAAAAAAGGAGATTCTGTTCTTTATCTGCCCGTTGCCATGGTGAGTCGTGGTAGCAGATTCCACTGAAGATCGCTTGCTTTCGCTACTTTACGTACACACTTAACTCAAGGTGAGCAAACTCAAGAGCTGATTGAAATAACTCTGATCAGTCTTCCCAGAACAAGAAAAATCAACCCGGCATTTATTATTAGACTCACAGAGTTTGCTGAACCTGCTTCCTGGTCTCCACCCCAGAACAACATGGGTCAGAATCACACCAGACAAAAAACTACATGCTCTGACTTGAGACCACAAATATACACTGAAATGTAATAAATTAGTCAAATCAAAAATAAATGAAGGCTGCGATAACTGACAGATACACTTTTTAAGTTAAAAAACAAACTGTGAGGTCGACTTATTGCAGGGATGTCAAAGTCATTTTACACCGTGGTACATACAGCCCTACACTTGGCTCTTAAGTTCACCAGACCACTGAACCTATGTGATAAATGTGTAAAATTACAGTCACTTTTGGTAGTTCAATGCCCAAACTGTCCAATAATATCAATAATGTCCTGTAAAAAAATAATCTATATCATAATGGAAAAACAGGAACTTTTTGTCATGTTTATCTATTACTTAATTACTTTGGTGTAGTGTGAATGGTAATGGAGTGGTGTGTGTGTGTGTGTGTGTGTGTGTGTGTGTGTGTGTGTGTGTGTGTGTGTGTGTGTGTGTGTGTGTGTGTGTTGGGGCGAGATGGTCTTTATCAATAGGAAAAGCTGTAAAACTTCTAAAAAATATATGGTTACAAATCTATGTACTTGTTCACAATTTCTAAGGCTGTCCACTGGGCTGGAATCCTTGCCTGGCCGATTCTGGCTTCTAGGCTTCATTTTTGACATGTCTGACTTATTGAGGAAGAAACAACCACTTATTTTTTCACGCACGGAAATACACCTGTGGGAAATCATCTCGGCTTCCTTTTTTCCAGGCACTGCTGACGCTTATATCACCGTACAAACAAACAAAAGTGAAATGAGTTCTCTATTTTTTCCTCTGCATGTCAGCATTAATATCATGCCTGCGCTCTCAAAGTAGAACTAGCATTCAAACTGAAAGCCATATGTGTGCAGGGAACAAGCAGTGCTTCAAAAAAGGTCTGAGTGGAAACTCCTTTTGACTGGCAAATGAGCTGGTTATTCCCGTGACCTTGGACTGCACACCTCAATAAAGGTTTGCCATGGAAAGTGTGGGATTGCCCTTATTTACATGCACACTGGCACAGGACGGAAATATGGAAATATTGCAAATATAAATTTATGAGTGCCAGATGCCAAGTCTGGTCCCAAGATTTAGTTCCCAACATAATTTCACCATCTCACTGCATATTTTGAGTAGCAAGAAAAAAAGGAGTATGGCATAGAAAACACTGTTAAATCGCAGGTGGACACCATGACATGGTAATATCAGATATCAGACACCACGCCAGGATCCACCGGATGCATTGCTTGTCTGACACAGTTAGCAAGAGCTGCTGCTACCCTGTGATTCTCCTGTTTCAGTGCTTGTCTCCTGTCAAGTGAAAGTGGAAACAGAGCTGCAGACATCCAACACTGCAGCGAGATATGACTGAAAGGCAGCATGGGTGGGGTGGGGTGGGGGTTAGAAAAGCAACAACATTATCAGCACTAGACCCGCTGAAGTGGCAAAGGCTGGTGTGGTTTATAATCCACAGCTTCTCCCATACATCACCCGGATACAGCGGGCGGCAGGAAATCCAAATTTAGCCAGCCTCATCACTCAGCGCGTTGCCCTGGGGTGCATTCGCGTTGAATTAACTAACACCAACAGGCTAAATGTGGAGTTTTATTTGGGACAGATGCCGGGGGCACAAGTGCAGCGCATGAAGATGCGGGAGCTGCTACGGTCCCTACCTCTAATCCTGATTTATTACACAATAATACGCACAAACCGTCTGTAGTCACGGCTGTCAGTCAACCACAAACACAATTAGCAATTATGCTAGCCGCCTGTAATCAACAGCAGGCAGTGGGGTTAGCTTTCATTTCGGTGTTTTTCTTTGCTTGTTTGAGCTTACCTTGGCTCCACCGGAGGTCTCCTGTTATGCTGTGCCACGAAAGGAAAAGGCTGTCTGTAAATATTTAAAAGCAGTCCTCCGGGGCGTGTGTCGGTCTGCTAACAGTTAGCTTTAGATGTGTTAATGTTTACGGGTGGTACTCGTCTTTGGGCAGCGTCAGCGAGTGATGACTCGCGGTTTCCTCAGCCCGCTGGCTTCACGTAGGTCCAGTTTTAATGTCTGAAATGTTTAAAATCAACTTTGACAATGCTAACACACTTTCTAATATTTATTTACCAGCAGTCCGCGGTCTATTTGTTAGCCACCAGCGTGCCTGCACGATTCTATCAGGACTGTTTTTGTGGTAAACGAAGTAATGTAACCGGAAAATGCACGACTTCCGGACGCTGATTTCAAACTAAAAGGTATTTAAAATTTTTAAGACGTCCGCGTTATGTATTTATGTATTACGTATTTCAGTCAAAATTATCCAAATAAGACAGTTTGGGGTCTCCTATCTGTTTGATTTAATTCATGAAATCTACTTCAGTGTGGGCTTTGCTTCAATTTTTTAACTTTCACATGGCAAATAAAAGTTTATGTCTTGTCTTTATCGTATTTGTCCAGTTTTTCTTTCTAAATCACCTTCTCCTATAATGTTTTATATGTGAATAAAATATAATTTTTTTTATAAAACAGTTATAGTTTATTTTCATCAAGAGTTGATCGTTTTACGTTTGCCCTGGCTCTCTTTGGGACTTTATTTTGAAGAGCCAACAGCTAATATCCCGTGTACGGGTTGTTACTGGATAACTTGACCCGTCAGCTCGAAAATTCCCCTCTGCTCGGGTAACGTCTGATTTCCCCTTGCAAACGTGTCAAACGTGTAATCGCTTTGGTGCACTTTCAAACAGCTGACAGTTACAGGTGCCTCTGGTAACACTACTTATTGGAATTCGTATATATAACTCATCAGGTTATTATTATATAGTCATGCTTTTTTGCTGAGATTAAATTTGTTAAGGAGACGTGCACATTAATTAATTGTGATCAATTCAAACTTTACCTCTGCCGGGTTTTCGTGAGTCACAACTACCATGAGCACCCCTGTGTGTTTTTGGTCGACCTTATTTTTAATGTAGCTGATCATTTTTCTGCCCCCAGTAATAACTACAATGATTATTGCAGCTGCTGCAATTGAGGAGCCGCAAGTATCCATGCCTGGGTGTGCGGTGACATCTAGTGGTGGTTGGAGTTTTGGGTTCGGTAAAGGTGCACGTGACAGGTAACATCTACAGGCGCAAAGCGGTATAACGGTAGTGTCATCGATGGTTTCACATAAAAATTCGACCATCAATCAGTTTTGTCATCATGGATTTTCCCCTAAACCAAATAGTACTGGACCATTTACAACCCGGAAATTTTTTTATCTCGATTTATTAAGAATTATGTATTCTTAATAAATCACCTTTGCTGGCATGATGCCAGATCTCTCTTGGAAATTAGATTTTTAATCTCGGTGACATTTTTACCAGGATAAGCAAAGGATTCATTAAAAAATGAAATTAATAAATAACTATCTCTCTCTCTTTATACGACTGTTATGTTATAAAAATGCTGAAAACTACAATGCTCATGAGATACTGTGAGTATACCAGCTGGGTGGATATATATACTTAACTCATACAGTTGCTCAGATTTTAGATCTGATTCAAAACTAATAAGATGTTACATTGTTGGTAATATTGTAATGGCAAAAACTGAATTAATCAAACTGCAAATCAAATAAGTGGAACTAGAAAGAGTTTTCTATTTAATTAGCTGAGTCTGCAAAATCAGATTTTGCCCTAGAAGGAAACCCCCAGGGAGTTCCTTGTATTTGAACTCACCTTTCCGGAGGATGGCTTATTTACACTAGTGTGTAATTACAAATGCCAAAAATAAAGACTGTATATCCTAAAACCTGTTTTCAAATTTGAAAAGCTAACTTTCACTTCAATATACACTGCTCAAAAAAATGAAAGTGACACTTTGAAAACAGAGCGCACTGGGCGCCAGCGTTGGACTGCCAGTATCCTATAGCAAACACCAGTCTGACTGCCTGGTGAGCACACAGCCCACTAAAGGTCACTGGGCCTCAGGCCACCCTCACGAAGTCTGTTCCTGATGGTTTGTTCAGAGACATTCACACCAGTGACTTGCTGGAGGTCATTTTGTAGAGGTCACTCTGGGAGTGCTCATCATGTTCCTCCATGCACTGCTCCACTGCTGATCAGAATGAAGGGCAACCAGATGTCCCACATGCTACGGAAATGTCTCCGTCATTTGCAAGCATTACAGAAACCTGGGGATCACAAAGACCTGTGCCAGTTGATGGGTACAGATGACAACAGTTAACAGTAAGTTCAAATGTTACTGTTATGTAAAAAGAAACCACATAAAAGTAAAAGGACTGCAGTGTCACCACTGTTTAACATCCTTCCCCCTGTTGGGCCACCAGACCAGTACATTAGACATTTTACTGGCTGCTTGTATAATTGTAGTAGCCCACAAAAAAAAAATCCAATTTAATAAATTTTTATCCTACTATACAAATATATATTTTACATTGTAAACCTATCTCAGAAAAAATAGTAACTAAAACATACAAAATCAATGTGGCAGTCAATCACGTGCTACTCTGCTGCAGGTACTGCTGCTGGTTTTTCCAGCAACCCTGAAAAAGATGAGAGGATGGATGGATGGAAAACAAACCATCATCCTTACACTTCCCACCCCCAGAACGGGGTACTAACACAAAAACCCCCGAATAATTTTATAGGAAACATAATAAATCACAGTAAATATATTTTTGCTGTACAACTTTAGACATCCTTTCTATTATGTGCTGTGACCTGTACATCACCAGTGTTTCTGACAGATCCTCTCTTCTCTTCCTCCCCTCCTCCTCGACTGTTCCCCCCTGCACTGCCTCCTGTTTCCCACAATGCTCAGCGAGCATCACCACCAAGATGGCCGACGCTATGGAGGAATATGAGAAAGAAGCTGGCTGCGTCCCTATTCTCCATCCTGAGGTATGGTCACTTGGGTTCACGCCTTCGGACGAACACATGAACGCAAAGTAAAGGCGTCACCTCGCCCTACGTGCCGGTGGCTCTGTGTTTTCCCCTTTCTTTCTTTTTTTGGAAAACCCGATGCCCCCTGCAAAACCACCGGTGGGGGGGTGGCAGCCAGCTAACGATGCTAAAGGTGCTAGCGCTAGCCCCCTCTCGCTGCTGCATAGCCTTTAACGCTGGGCAGATGTTCGTGTCATTGGTAACAAGCCAGGTTGTGTTTTCCCTGGAAGTGATCGTACAGCGAGTAAACAAGCCTGTAGTCTCCGTTTCAGTTCATGTGGGAAGAAGTAAGGTTACTGATTAATCTTGTACGACGTTAGCTTTGTAGCTAAACTGACAGGACTCACGCTAGCTGCTGTGATGTATATGTAGTATAGGTGGGTATGAAGCTGTTGTGTACTGTCGGTTGTTATAATAATAATATTAATATTAATAAAGTGTGAACAGCTAAAAATGGAGATTTAAAAACTGCACTCTGTGCATACAACCAGTTAGCTAACACAGAGGTAACAGTTGTCAGTAATGGTGTTTGTGTAGGAGCCGACCACCCGGGTCACAATGCTTTCTGTCACCTAATATCATTAGACATGGTAAGTTATTACTGGGCTGGTTGTAACTCCCTATATTACCGTAAATACTGTACCTCAGTAGAGATGTGAGGTGTTCCAGTGTTTCCTTTCTGTTAATATTCCACAACAATTCAGAGGGAAATGGCACGTTTCACTTCACTACATTTATCTGACAGCTTTTCTAATGGATGAGTTTTCTTTACACAGAACATATTAAGACTTGTTGTTGTTTTATTAACTAGAGATGTCCTAATATGTGAGGCAAACACTGGTGTTGCCCTGTTGGTCAGTGTTTATTGTGTCACATAAGTTGTGCATTGATTAGTTTTTAGGAGCTATTGTATCCAGAGCCAAAACAATTATTTGACTAGTCAAACAGCTGGTTCCAAACATTTGCTGGTTCCAGCTGTCATGTTCAAAAGTTGTAGTCGAATGTCAGTTTTTGAACTGAACAGTCAGCTAATGCAGAAAGCAATTAAAAACACTTAAAATTATTAAAAAGATATATATAGTCTGCATTGAGTAATTGTTGCTCTTTGTAAGCTGTTTTTTTGGTTAATGCTTACATTTACAAGCACAGAACTATTAAATTTGTCCTTTTACTTAAAGAATCTGAATACTTCATCCGCCTATGGATTTTTGTAATATATCAAGATGAACTAATTATTATTATTTTTGTTAATAATAGAGGATAATTTGTGACATACTTGTCTAACTGAAGAAGTATTAAAGTGTTAACTAATTAGCTAGCCTGAATGCAGCATATTTGTAGAAAGTTTGTCCATTTACCTAGATCTTTAAGTTGCAAATCTATTCAAGGCCAAGGTGACCAGCTTACCATTATTTAGCATTGTAGAAAGTCACGTTTAAGGAGTGCTATATAACAATTTAACATTTCATACCTCAGGGTAGTGGTATATTTTGTTAGGTTAGCTATTGAACACAGCCTGTCATTAGTTGCCATCTGTGCTTGGCAGGTAATCTAATCATCAGGGAGAGTTTTGTTTGAATGTAATGCAGTCTGGTAATGCTTCAGTGACGGATGGCTTGCTTTTCACTCTCAACAGTTCTTTTTTCCTTTTTTTGCTGGCCAGCAGGTCAAGCAGGCTTGTTTACCCTCAACCATGCTCAGTAACTGTCAAAGCTGGCAGTGAAAAGACTTCATATCTTAAATGTCTCCAAGATGCTGGCAGGATGAGTTGATGTACTTGGGCTGGTGATCCAAATAGTAAAATTCAAGCTCTGAATTTACGAATCTTCTTCAGATATTGGGCCAGTTAGAGCTCAAATAGTAATATTGCATGAACAGGCAAGTGGCCACTTTTGAATGGGTTTGCATGAAGGAGTCAGTGTTCTGCTGTCTTTTGACTGATCCTAGGTTCTTTACAATATTAAAGACTATTTTGCCGTACACCCAGCAGTGAACTATAATACCACTTTCAGTAGTAAGAGCAGGAATGATGGCAGACTTGCAGTTTAATAAAACCATGTGGTTAATAAACTGCTTTTGGAGCTTGAAGAGTTCAACAGTGGTCTAGTTCATCTTTATCATTGGAACATAATCCCAAACTGGGGCAGAGACAGTTTTCTGGTGTACTAGTCCCATCACATTGTCCCCAGCAACTGCGGTTGCTGTCTTTCTCAGCTGTCCTGCCTGTTTCAATAGTAGAGATTGACCTATAAGGGCCCTATCATACAGTAGTATGCAAAAGTTTGGGCACCCCTGATAATTTCCATGATTTTTCTTCAGAAATCATTGGTTGTTTGGATCAGCAATTTCAGTTAAATATATCATATAGCAGACAAACACAATGATATTTGAGAAGTGAAATGAAGTTTATAGGATTTACAGAAAGTGTGCAATTGTTACTTAAACAAAATTAGGCAGGTGCAAAAATTTGGGCACCCCTTCCATTTTATTGATTTGAATGCTTTTAGCACTAATTATTGGAACACAACATTTGTTTAGTAAACTCATTGACCCTTGACCTACATACACAGGTGAATCCAATCATGATCAGTCAAAGAGTATTTAAGGTAACCAATTGCAAGTTTTCCTCCTCTTTGAATCTTCTCTGAAGAGTGGCAACATGGGAGTCTCAAAACAACTCTCAAATGACCTGAAAAAAAAGTTCAACTATTCAGCGCAATTTGCACAAGGAGATGCTGTGTGGGAGAGTAATGCAGAAGAAGCCTTTACTGCGCACATGCCACAAACACAGTCGTTTGAAGTATGCTAGAGCACATTTGGACTAGCCACTTTCATTTTGGAATAAGGTGCTGTGTGGACTGATGAAACTAAAATTGAGTTATTTGGACATAAGAAGAGGCGGTGTGCATTGTGGAAACATAACACAGCATTCCAAGAGAAACACTTGCTACCCACAGTAAAATTTGGTGGCAGTCCATCATGCTGTGGGGCTCTGTGTCCAGTGCAGGTACTGGGAATCTTGTTAAAGTTGATGGTCACATGGATTCCAGTCAATACCAGCAGATTCTTGAAAACAATGTTCAAGAATCAGTGACGAAGTTGAAATTGTGCCGGGGTTGGATATTTCACCAAGACAACAACCCTAAAAACTGCTCAAAATCTACTAGGGCTGCCACAAACGATTATTTTGATAGTCGACTAGTCACCGATTATTTTTGCGATTAGTCGACTAATCAGATCATCGTCCACTGAACGTAAAACGTACAGCTTATTGCACCAGCAGCATCTGCTCTTATATAACTATCATTAGCTTACAGCTTTAAGTGTTTAAGTTCTTCTACTGTCTCCAAAAGGAAGTCATTTAAAATACCCAACTTTAGAGCAGTAAAAAGCATGTTTACTGCTTGTTGCAAAAATGCTTTTGCCTTAAGGATAGTTCCCCTCTTTGAGCTGTTTGGACTGACAGCTGCCCAGACACAGGTAGCTCTATCACTTTCTGCTAGGCTTTATCTCTGCTTGAATTTGGGTGAGTCACTGAGCTGGACTTCACCCCTGTGTTTCTGTGTGTGAAATTCTCATGTTTTACTTGTCTGATAATTAACAGTAATTAGCCGTGCATTACACTTTATGGATACAGCTTGCTAAGCAAGCTAGCATTTCCTCATAAGTCAACATTCCATCTTTTTGTCCAAGTATGGTTACTTTTGGCTTAAAAAAAACCAACAACATTAATGCTGAGCCCAGAACTGATAGGTGATGTCACAGTGGCCAATCATGGATGCTTTCCGTGCTCTAAATGTTGCATTTCAGACAGCTTGTTAACGCTGGATCTGTATGTTGCCATCAAGTCCAGATATCTTTAATATACCGCTCTCAGGCACACAGGTGGGGAAGAGAAATTAAATTGGCTTGGTTTGAGTGGTGGCACAAAGGACCAGTATAAGATAAATAAAGATTATTTTGAATTTAATTGGAAGCAAAGCAAAGCATAAGTATATTTGACAGTACTGAAACTCATCTGGATGTTTAATATCTCAGTGTTCTTTCACTGTTCTGTCAGACCCTATCAGATGCATTCATTGTGTATGAAAGCTGTATGGACTGGAGAGTTTATTTTAAAACTCACTAAACTGACTCAAGTATGAGCCTCCAACTCATAATTTGCAGTCTGGAGACTGCATTTATAGACATTTAAGTGATAATAGACAAAAACATCCCTTGAAAAGGTGAAGGGCAAGTGGTTTTCTCACACAAAGCAGGTGGTCTTTCTGTGTTGTCAGGATTATGTGCATCCACACCCACTGGTTCCTCCATTTAAATACATAAACAGAGTACTGCTTTTCTCCTCTTTTCCTTTCTTGTGTGATAGATTGAATGCTTCCTCTCTGTGATGGTGTAACAGTGAGCTGTACAATGCCATAATGAGCTTGCTGTTACTATTATTGCAGATTATACTTGGTAAAGATAAGATTTAAAAAATTAAAGACTCTCCTCATTAATGGAAATGAAATGAGGAGAACCCTCGTCTTATTTTCTCCCCTAACACAGTCCTTCCTGCGTGTTTGTGTGGAGTTGCCACTTTCAGACTAACTTAGTGAATAATCATTCTGTGCTCACTGCAAGTAAGCTAGCACTTTTATTATATGCAGGAAGAGAAGGCCAGCTAAAGTTCAAACCAACCAATAGAAGAGATTGCGATAGGTAAAAATGTGCTCATTACTTTTATATATTAAAGCTGATAAAGTTTTCCATTCAATAATAAAGGCAAGAACACAGCTGGGTCTCTCTTTGTCTAAACGTGGTCTTTCTCAATTCTGTGTGCCATGAATTCTGTGTTGTTTCCTGCTGCATCATTGCTCAGGAGCTGTCACAAAATGACCTTTGGCTTCACATCTACATGTCACCAGTAGTAACTCATCATAAACTGTGTTTTTCCTGTATACATAAGTAGGCTTGGCTTGAATTTGCTCCTCTCTTTAGCACAATCTGAGTCATTCTGTAGATCATGAAGAGCCGAGCAAGTCTAAATGTGTGAGACACCTGAAATCAAGCATCAAGTTTAGTTGTATACTTAGAAAGTCCTCTATTTTGCTTTTATTTTGCTTTGAACCAGCTCAGCCTGCCACTTGGAAATTTCCTCTCTTGAGGAATGTAAACAATAAAGGGTTATCTTATTTGGAAATTCAAATTAGTGTTGTTTTGTCCATAAAGCACTCATAAAGGTTGATGACATGCTCAGCTACTTGCAGTGGTAACTTGGAAAATGCTTGGAGCCTTCTTATTATTTCTCTCATAAAAATGGTGTTTCTCCTCTGCCCCGCTTCCTGATCCATGCATTCAAACTGTGTCTTGAATATTAAATTAACTCCTTGAAATAGCTCTAATTGCAGACGAAACCCAATTGTGATCTATGGCTATAGCCAGACAGAACTCCGGTCTTGGCAAACTAGGCGTTGCAGATGCGATACAATTTTTGCCTAATGCACTTCAGATTAAAATCAAATTGCTGGCCTCATACTTTGATTTGATTCCCTTTATTGAAGTATTACTACAGTTATGTCAACTGATTTTGTTGATTCTACTGTCATAATACCTGCTTATTTTTAATAGTGATACTGTCCAAGGCACATGATCACCACCACCCCCTGTAGAACTGTTGCCATATGTCCTACCAACCAGCTCCACTAACAGAAGCCAAGTGTCCGCCCTCAAAGGATAAGGTTTCAACCTTAAATCAATGGCATTAGTGAAGTAGATGCTGTTTAACTGGTAATGTTATCCCGCCTTCCTCCTACCTAACTGTTGTATTCATCACAAGTCAGCAGGTACACAATGAGGAAGCTTAAAGAGGCACAGGCTGCAATTATCACTAGAGTCACAAATGTCATCCTCGGCTTTTTTTTTTTCTGATGCCAGGAGAGACAGAGATGGTGGGGGTGGCCACAGAGACATGCGAGGGGTCAAAGGTTACTCACAAAGAAAGAGATGGTGCTGGAGAAAGTGATGTAACATCTGGTGTCTGTGAGTCTATAGATGAGCCCGCTCTTCCCGCTTCCCTCCGCTAACAGGAAAGCAGATTCCTTAACAGAATTGCACACAACTGAATATTCAGGCTTTGAGTTTCACATTTAGTATCCGGCTTCTGTTTGTCAGCCAAACAGAAAAAAAAAAAGTTCAGTGCAGTCATGATCATATTTAAATAATTTTCAGCAGCTCTTTACTCCCACTTTTTTATTTCCTCCCCTTGGCAGTTGGACTAAACTGAGGAACACATGGGGTTATGTGGATTTGTCAAATGACTAAACCTTGGCAGTGAAAGTACAAATGAATTTTGGCAGCTTTGATGCTCCTAAAATAGAAAGAAAAAAGCAGCAAGTAGTCACCTTCATATCTCTGCTCCACCCTCGTCTTCTATCCTCTCCCTCAACCTGATTTACCATGTAAAACAAAGTTATAGGTTGTAGCTTGTTTTTCCTTCCCTCATCACTGTTTGAATGGTGGTCTCTCTGATGATTTGCAGTGCCTGAGATTTAGGAACCATAGAGAACTGCCTCAATCTAAAGAAAGCAACATGATTTCCTTTCCGAAACCCTAGACTTAGTTGTATTTGTTTTTAGTGCTACGTTTTTTGCACTTGATACGTATGGCTGATGTTAATATTGCTAATACTGGTTTTTGAGGCCTGGTTCGAAAAGCAGACAATGCCATATTGCTGTATGTTAAGCCAGACAAAGTAAATAATACCATTTACTGTAACAGGGCTAGAAGAAGAAGGTTCCGAGTGTTTGGAGTTTACATTTACTCGTCCTAGTTTCCTGCCACAGTCCAGAGGCACATGTGTTTGGTTAATTGCTGATTACAAATGTGAGTGAGAATGATGATCTGCCTCTTTGTGTTAGCCCTGTGATGGACTGTTGACCTATCCAGTGTGTACCCCACCTCTCACCCTGTGACAGCTGGGCTAGACTCCAGGCGCCCCTGCTACCATGAACTAGATAAAAAGCAAAGAGGTTGGATGGTTGCATTTATGCTTTATTTTCTGAAAGCCATAAGTAGGCTTGGATACTACTATGGTATACCAGGGTATTTAGAAATTTTGATGGTAAAGTTTTTAATACCATCAAAAAACACAAGTAGGGCTGCCACAAACGATTATTTTGATAGTCGACTAGTCACCGATTATTTTTGCGATTAGTCGACTAATCAGATCATCATCCAGCAATAAGCTGTACGTTTTACAATAAGCTGTAAAACGTACAGCTTATTGCACCAGCAGCATCTGCTCTTATATAACTATCATTAGCTTACAGCTTTAAGTGTTTAAGGTCTGTGCTAACTAAAAATAAAGACAAGATGATAGTTTATTGAATTTTAATGACATTTGCAGATTGTTTCGGTGAAGTTTAATAAACTCTTGCCATCTAAAATATAACAGGACACCGGAGTAAATTCTCGAGCATCTCAAAAAAAGCCAAACAATAACATTTTTAAGTTATCTAAGTCAGTGGTCCCCAACCCCTGGGCCTCGGACCGGTACCGGTCCGTGAGTCGTTTGGTACCGGGCCGCGAGAGTTGAGGCTCAGGTGTGAAATGTATGGTTTTCAGGGTCTTTATCGGTATTCAGCGTCATTTTGTTATCGTTTTTATCGTTAACTCTGGTCTTTTCACGTGTGTTATGAATAAATCTTCTTTTTTTCGGTACCGGTACTAGTTTTATTTTGTTGTATTTATCCGCGACACCTTAAAGGCCGGTCCGTGAAAATATTGTCGGGCATAAACCGGTCCGTGGTGCAAAAAAGGTTGGAGACCGCTGCTCTAAGTGACTTATGTATCATGTTTAACCTGAGTAGCGAAAGACGGCGGTGGGTTTGAAAACGATTTGCCGGGAGTCTGGTGTTCTCACCGGCTCTAGTGAGCCTTGAACCCCGGCTAGCTATCGAGCTAGTGGGTAACAGACGTCTCCGAAAACGTCGGAGCGCTTTTGAAAATATGCGGTGTCTTGATAAACTGAGCAGATATTTGAGGTTTACACAGCTACATTCTTGCCTGAAAATATGTTAAATGTTTATTTTGTGACCCAGAAAGAATAATAAGAGTAATATTACAACTAACTAGCTGCCGCCATTGTTGGAAACTGAGCAGGGCTGCGCTATGAATTCTGGGACACAGTTTCTTCTTCTTCGGGGTTTAACGGCAGCTGGCATCCTTGTACATGCAGTGCTGCCATCTTCTGTTTCAGTCCGTTATTACACTCTTAAACCCTACTACTTATTCCTGCGTCTTTTGGGATCTCAAAGCTTCAAACGACGCGTCGACTATTAAATTCGTCGACGACGATTTTGATAGTCGACGTAATCGTGTCTAGTCGACTAATCGTGGCAACCCTAAACACAAGTGCTTCTTATTTTATTAAACAGATGTGAAGATGCCATGTTGAGGTCATGTGTTGTAGTGCGCTTCATAAAAATGCCATTACCATCAACTCTACTTTGTCAAACAGTCATCTGAGCTCTTTGGGCTTTAAAGGATGGACACAGTGATCACTCAACCAAGTGCTCTGGTTGATTGGTTTTATAAGACTATCCCACCATATGTTTCATAAATGTCTGGAAGATATAAATAAATAGATAGCACTGAGTGCTAACACAGGAAAATATGTTTATTGCTCATGCAGTTCAACAAAAAGATTCAGAGAATGCTGTTCAAAAGACGATCACGTGTGGACACTTTGTACATATTTTTTGTATTAATTATACGTCGCTGCTCAGTAGTGTTTAGGGCGACCGCTGGCAGGCTGCAGTCACAGCTGTCACTGGCAGATTTACTCAGCTCTGATGCATCTAACTCTGTGGGCTAATCAAAATAAAGTAAATTGTGATTTTTGTCTTGTAGCTCAGCATGCTACTGTTTGTACAGATGGCTCTATGGGAAAAGAAGCATCTCACTGAGCTGTGTATTCTTTTTTAAATTGTTATAAACTAGTGAAGTTCTTATATTCTTGTTAAACAAACCTGTCTGTATTGCTTTTTCCTGTGCACTTTTCTCCTTTTCCCGAAGGTGGGAGACACACGGGTTCCACAGATAGATCCCTGTGACTCTGTAGGGAAGTTAAAGCTAAACACTGAACATAATCATGAGCTTGTAGTCCCTGTGGCCACTGAGATCTCACCTCAAGCTACCTAGCAGCTCTACACAGGTCTGTCGTATCCTCAGCCACCTCCCCAGAGGATGCCTCATTATTTCTCAATCTTAAGTGCGTGGCAGCAGCAGCACAGCCAAAAAGACATGAAAGGCTGTGTAAAAGTCAAACCATGGGATTTTAAGGTGGTAATGTTGCTGGAATACTGTAAGGTTGGTATCTCTTCCTGAGACATGATCGCAGTTTAGACTCTAAATTTCATACATAATTTGTTTCTCTCTCTGCCTTGTGTTTATGTCCTTTTTCATTTTAAAAGGTCTTAAAAGCAATGAAGAAGAAGCAGCTTACCCCAGTTTAACATTGGGCTCAGTGCCCACTCTCAAAGTTACGAGTCTCACTGGCTAAAGGCAGAGTGGAAGCCTCTGTGTTTACCAGATGCAGCTCTCATTTCCGGGTGATCGAGGCTAATTGTGGTTTCTGAGGCGTTACCATGGAGGCTAATTGAATGTGAGTAGCACAGCCACCACATCCATGTGACAGAAGAGATCCTCAGCAGCTGCAGGACACAACAAGCTGGTCTCCTGCTGCTTTTATTCTCTTTTTATAATTGAATACTGTGATTAGCTATTTATATAAAAGCTGAAGTGTTCTGGAGCACTACACTGTGTGTCTGCATTTCCAGGAGCCTGTCCCCTGCAGTGCACTGCGTCCTAAACTTGTTTCTGTCACAGTGGTCTTTTCAAAGCCTTTTTGGCCTTTATGGGCCAGATATGCTTGCTGCATTGGTCACGGTGCATGCAATCAGTGACATTGCTGCAGCTCCTCAGTGTCAGTGCTGAGGGTGCAAGTAAGTTTAGAAAATGTGTTCAAATGAAGGCCCATGCAGACACATTTTCTCCTTAAGTCATCTGTTTTCATCTCTTGTTGAAACAAATTTATGAAATGAATCTTGACTGACGTCTTTATCATGTAGTTCTGTTGCAAATGTCTACAGAACAGTTGTTGTCCTCGCTGATCTTACATGCTTACTTCATAGCATTTGGTTATAGTCATCTAATTCCCCGTCCAAGTTTTTACTCCACTGCAAGTTTTGTTCTATATGTATTTTGTCACTTGTGCCCTTGTTGACCCTGCTGTTGTCGGATAATGACCATCTGTTTATGTTTTTGCAGCTTGAACCAAGCCAAACCAAAACTGCATCTAAGAATCAGTAAACAACTGTTTATGTGTGGTGTGGTATCTTGAACGTTTTCCCAGTATTCCAACCCAGTGGGGATATTTTCTTCTTCTTTTTTTGCCTTTACGTTGTTGGTGGCAATATCTGGACTTACTTGGACTCAAACATGAACAGAAGTTTGGTGTGACTGGCAGATCACCTTTTTGGTCGTTATGACCACATTTCAAACAAATGTCCAAAGAAAATACAGTGAAGTGATGTCATTTCATTTCCAAAAAAGGCAAGTCTGGTAGTAATTCTAGATAATATTGTCAGGGTTGCAGTACACTTGATGGCCTGTGTCCTCTCATCTTTTGACAGTTATGAATTTGACACAGTTTGTTGTCAACTTTCGTCAAACAAGTCTGTGCACAAACAATAACATGAGGCAAAATGGATCCATGCTTTCATACTCTTTACAGCTAATTCTGCTCCTGCTCTCCAAATGTTGTTCTCCGAATGTAGTCTCAGTTTACTGATCTTAGGAGTAGCACCTGATGTGTCTTCATCTGCTTCAAGGTTCATCCTGTTGTTCATTCAGAGATGCACTTCTCCATTCCTTGGTTTAACAAGTGGTTTTTTTTTGAGTTACTGTTGCCGTCCTATTGGCTCAAAGAAGTCTGGCCTGCTCTGCCCTCTGATTTCTGATATTTACAAGTCTTTTTCGCCTTTACAAATACCATCATGCTACCTAGTTACTCGACTCCATGCTGTCCAAGTCCAACTTCTTAGAGGGACAAATGGCGCTCAGCCCCGCGAGATTGAGAAACGGGTGGCTGTGGCTCTGGAGAGCAGGTCGTCTACTGTTCGGAGGGTTGGTGGTTCGATCCCTGGCTCCCCCTAGTCTGCATGCCAAATATCCTTGGGCAAAGTATTAACCTCAAGTTGCTGTCCAGTGCATCCATCGAAGTATGAATATGTCTGAATGGTAGTTAGTAAAACTTAAAAGCATAGAAGACAGTGCTTGTGTGAGTAGGTGATGGGTGGTATGAGCGCTTTGAGTACTCCGGAGATTAGAAAAGCACTATGTAAGAATCAGTCCATTTACCAGTTTGAGCAAACAAGTTCAAGACGATCTGTCTGTAGTCATTGATTTTTGTCAGATTCTTTTATTGCTACTGTATTGACGGTGCTTACGGTCTTTAGCTCCTTTTTAGCATGATAAGAAGAGTCACATGTTATTCTGCAGCCTTGCTTAATAGCATTGTTTTACTCCCAGAGATTCTAAACTCTTCAGCTTTTTGCTATAAAATTGTCAGTATCGTGATGTGAGCTCTGATCCCTGGACTTGCTTTTTTTTATTAATTGGAAATTTACAATTTTAGTACAAAAATCCTGTGATGTCACCTCAAACATAGGCAGGAACTTAACTGTCTTTTGTCCTCCCTGTTTACTTGTAGGAAATCAAACCCCAGAGTCATTACAATCACGGCTACAGTGAGAATGTCAGCCGTAAAAACCACGTGGATGACTACAGCACCTGGGACATTGTCAAAGCCACACAGTAAGTGGATTGTGTGTGTTACTGTTATCACACCAGTGTGACTTATGAAGGTGACATTGTTGTCTAGTTACCAGCTGGTCTAATAGGAGCCCGCATCTTTGCGTGTTTGTTTCTGTGTTTTTGTGTTGTCAACATACCGCAGGTTTTAAATCTGAAGCCCACCATGTTTTCATCTGTGGTTTTCTGATTCACTGTATGTAAAGAAAGTCATTTGCAAGGTCAGGACATGAGATGACTTATTGTTGGGAAGAGACGAAGCTTGAAAATATGTTCCTGATGGAAAAAAAGATATATATATCTCTGAGTGGCTGTAACACTGGATACTAGATTTATGTTATTTTGATTTGAGGTTGAGATTATTCACTTGCCATTTTATGCCACAGTGTGGGTGTCTTGTTTGGGTGTTTGCTTTTTTTTATTTTCCAGTTTTGTGTGCAGATTTTCTCAGCATCTCTTAGTTTTATGTATTTCACGCTGTGTTTGTTTATGTTTGTGCATTTGTATATCTGGCATTTGTACATACTTTAATCCTCCCCCCTCTGCCTTAGGTACGGCATCTTCGAGCGCTGCAGGGAGTTGGTGGAGGCAGGTTTCGATGTTCGGCAGCCAGACAAAGAAAACGTAACGCTCCTTCACTGGGCCGCCATCAACAACAGGATAGACTTGGTCAAGTGAGTTAATTCAGATCATGTGTTGAGGTTGTCAGGTAGTCAGAGATTACAGTGTAGCTCTTTGGTCAACTCAACAAAATGTACAAGACATCTTCTGGTTTCATATAAAGAACTGAATTGAAGAAACCAAAACCAAGTTAGTCTTACACATTTCAATATTTTTGTAAAACTGTAATACTTCGCACCCAGTGAGTCAAACAATGGCATTGTTTCTATTTGTGTTGATCTCCATTCGTTCATTTACGTTTTCATCTTGCTTTTCATTTTATTGACTTCCACTTCCTTTTTAATAGTTTATGTTGATGCAGTAAAATATGTGGATATTCATTACCTGCGGTGCCATTTACAGGATTATAAACTACAACTATAATTAGTTTCAGGTATGGAGGCAGCCTTTCACAGTATATCCCATCACATTGCCATTGACCTCTGTAATATACTTCTACGCTTATTTGTCAGCTGCTTTATGAGTCTTCCTTTTTAGGTAAACTGGCATTAAAATGACAGGGAATTGTACTGGTGCACTTCCATGGACAGATGAGGCACAGATGTTGGGTTTAATGTAACTGCTCTTGACTCGGTGGCTGTGTTTGTGGTTGTGAACAGCAGGTCTCTTTCAAACTTGGCTCACCTGGTTTTCAGAGAACCCAGGTTACACCAGTAACCAAACTTTCAACTAAGAAAAATCTTTTTGATTATACTACACTGACAAACTTACAGTGTAATCAGATTAAATGCAGCATTTCTGCTTACAACAATGTGAAATACCTGCATATCTAGCAGGCTATGTAGCTTATAGACTTAAATATTTAAAGAATGACCTTTTCCTAAATGAATATAAATCTGATATTAAAATCTGATTTTATTTTTTGAAGCTTTAAAATGTGGTTGAACAGCCTTATAAATTATCTTGTTTCTTATGAAAATTGTTTCTTTTTCAATCTTTTCGTTTAAGTGACACAATTTAAAAGTTTACGTTCAGTTTAAAACCTCACAAAAACATGTTTCAACTTGATTCTTAATAATGGAGAGATTGTCAAGATGCCAAATCTTGCCAAGTTGGTCGAGCATTTCGAGTGCCAGGTTGTAAATAAAAATAGTGAAAGAACTGTGTTGAGCAACCATAAAAGACTGAAGAGGGGATTTATATTTCTTATACAGCCACACCTATTAATAGGAGGTCCATATCACAGGTATACAAAGTGTAATGCTTCACCTGGTGATTGTGTTTGTGTGTGCAGGTACTACATATCAAAGGGAGCTATAGTTGACCAACTGGGAGGAGACCTCAACTCCACACCTCTGCACTGGGCTACCAGGTGACACGCTGATATATGCTACTCAGTGGCCTGAAATCGTCCACAGATCAGTGTTTTTATGTTTCGTCATTATGTTTTAATTAGAAAGTGACTAAATCTGACAGACACATTTTAGCTTCTCTGTGTTACGTTCAACAATGCTAGAGCTTCACTCGAACAAACATTTGTGAACTTGAGCCAAATCTATTGTTTATTCTTTTTTCTTTTTAAACCTTAGTGTTTGACAGTTAAATATCGATTTCCTTTGTAATGACCACTAATAACAGGGAAGAGCTCACATGACATCCACACCTCCTTTTCGCATGTAGACAGGGGGCTGAAGCTGTCTCCTCATGAATTATTGATACATTTAACGACAGGCATCTGCACCGTCACTGATACACTGACACCAAGGAGTCGTGTGTCACCCTCTGCTTTGACCCCCAAACCACCCCCATAGCCTCCTCTCCAGCGCCCAGTAACCTTAAAAAGCCCCCAGCCTCCTCAATCTGGATGACCTCAGAATAATAAGCAAATAACAGTCACGCTTTTGTGCAGGGAAACCGATACACACTTTAACTCTCTCAGGCAATAAAGTTAAACTGAAGCTGTGAATTTCTGTCTTTTTCACCTGTAGTTTCTCAAATCTTTATTGCCCTTTCTGGGACGTTTATATCGTAGACAGTGTTGGTCATAAAAAGCCAGTTTTAAGATCCAATATACTGTATGCAGTAAAAGCATGCAGCCACCATAGAAATAAAATGATAAGAAGAGCCAGGCAGTCAGCCTCAAGGCTTCATCAATCATGTGAGGGCCATTTGAGACTGTAGATGTTTACCTTGGTCACCAACTCAAAGCAAGTAAGGAAGCCGGGGCCTCTAAAAGACACATCGTTTTATCTTGTGCATGCTAACAGCTGTTTTTATTTGTTACTTTCTCTAGCTGTGGAGTAAAACTTCAAGATCAGTTTGTGCGTCTTTTAAATGATCCCTTTATTGTGTGTTTATCTTTTCTAGACAAGGCCATCTATCTATGGTGGTGCAGCTCATGAAATATGGTGCTGACCCGTCTTTGATCGATGGCGAGGGCTGCAGCTGCGTCCATTTGGCCGCCCAGTTCGGCCACACTTCCATCGTGGCCTACCTCATTGCCAAAGGACAGGTAGAGAACGCTGCAGCTCAGTATTTTCACAAGAGCGAATGTGCTTATGTGGATTTTTCTGGCATATGTTTAAAAGTCTTGTTGCTGCCAGTGTGAGATACAGTAACATATATCCCTCCGCTGGTTTGCTTTCTGGTTGTTTGTTTGTTTGTTTGTTTGTTTTAAAGCCACTCTGAGAGTAGTCTGTATTTTAATAATGCCAGTTCTCTCCATCAGGGGGAGCCTTATTGCCTCTCTTTTGCCTCTCCATGGCTTTTTCAGCTTCTTCAGATGTGGTCATTTGTCTTCCCTCTGTAACAGGATGTGGACATGATGGATCAGAATGGCATGACTCCACTAATGTGGGCGGCTTACAGGACACACAGGTGTGTTTGTTTTAAATGTCTGTTTTTACTTTGCATCTTTAAATTTGTCCCATCGTTATTTAATCCACAATTATGTCCAAACAGTTTATTTTAACTGGCAACACTTCACTGGTTTGTATTCCCAAATTTATTGAGGTCTTTTACAAGATGATGTCAGGGAAGCTCTGTAGCAGGACAATGGCCCTAAACATCAAACTAAATCCACCACAGAATGAATCCAGACTGAGAAAATGTGTCTTTTGGAGAGGGCCCCATTAGGAAGAGAGTCATCTCGGAGAGCTGTTGACATCAGACGTCCTTAGAATTCGCTCCCAGAGATGCTAGTGTGCTGTTATTGCTGCTGAAGGAGGTCTGCAGAGTTATTAAATCCAAGACTTTCCACCAGCAATGCAATAAAGTTCAGTAAAACCACAGAAGATTCTAATTGTTTCTGTGTTTTCTTGTGTACTTGTGGCTTATATTAAGATCAGGTCCCGTTTTACAACCAATCAATTGAGGAAAAAAACAGGAAATTCCATTGGGATTGCATACTTTCCCTTACCGCTGTAATTTACCACTGACAAGATATGTTAATTCTATAGTAGAACTTAGAGTTAGTTATAGTATTTAATAATTATATACACACTGGTCACACACAGGCGGGTTCTTCATGTTGCTACTCAGCTTCATATGAATATTCCCTAATCAGCTGTTTTTCTGGGATTTTGCATTTTAACTTCGTGGTTCATATAGAAGGAAATGGTCGCAATGTAACAGCGCGAAGCTTTCACGATTAGGAAGTGTGTAAATAAAACCATTTTTTTATGAAGAGCCTGTTTGTAAGATGCCCTTTACTTTAGTTTGACTCATCTTGCCTGGATCTCCTCCTCTGTGTGACAGTGTGGATCCCACCAGGCTGCTACTCACCTTCAACGTGTCTGTCAACCTGGGTGACAAATATCACAAGAACACGGCGCTGCACTGGGCCGTGCTGGCCGGCAACACCACCGTCATCAGCCTGCTGCTGGACGCCAACGCTAACGTCGATGCACAGAACATCAAGGTAAGCCACGGTTCTCTGTGAACCAGCGTCTCCCTGTAAGCATGCCAGGCTGTTAGCCAGGATGGCAGCCTCTTCTGGATCTTCTTTCAGTGCGCACACAGCTAAAATATGTCTTTTAAATGTATGCAGCAGCTGTTCTTTTTATTATTTTTCAGGGGGAAACACCACTGGATCTTGCCAAGCAAAGGAAGAACGTTTGGATGATCAATCACTTACAGGAAGCACGGCAGGCCAAAGGCTACGACAGCCCGTCCTACCTGAAGAGACTGAAGATGGACAAGGTAGAAACAGACATGGTTACGCTAGCCAGAAACCAAGCGCAGAGGCTTTGTAAATAAGTGAAAGGCACAACATCAATGCTACACAAAAAACGATTATCATTATGTAGCAGTCCAAGTTGCATTTGAAGAATAAAATCAGGTCCAGCTGTCTAAACTTTGCCATTAAAGCTCTTTCATCTTTTCATTTCCAACAGACATGCTCAGACCAGCCTGCTCAGGCTTAGCCTCTTTCTGCACTGCCACAGCATGTCTGCAGTTGCCAGAGAGTCAGATCTGTTATGATGCGTCATCATGGTCATTCACTTCCATCGTGATAAAGAACCTTTTTCTGATCAAAGTCTGAGCTTGACTGAGCCTGAATGCTTGAATGTGGGATGTGTTAAGTGGGCGTTAAAGCCAGAGTGACCTATGTCTGTGGTTAATAATTCCCACTCTCATAGAAGATACAGACTTTTTTCCCCTTTCTCTCAAGAGATTTTTTAGAACAGTAGTTATTAACAGTGCTTAAAATTCTGTTTGAACTCTGCTTTCATTTTTCTGTTTCCATCTTTCTGTCTGTCTCCCTGGATACTCTTAGCTAATTAAGGTAAATTAGACAGAAATCTAGAACACAAACAAACTGAATATGTTTATAGATTTGAGAAGTAGAAGATAAACTCACCATCCCATTTTGGGGTGTCCACATTAGTGCAGCCTTTAGTTTCAGGCTGTGTGCTGTAGTGAGCTTTAGTTGTAGGTTTAGTTGTGGAATGCAGCTAAATTGATTAAATTGCTGCTTGAAATTGAGATATTTGCCATGGAAACCTTTTTTTTTTTTTTTTTTTTTACCTTCTGGTCTAAAAAGCTTTAAAGTTATGGAAAATATCAATGGAGATTAAAAAAATCTGGTCAGGCTATCAATATGGATTCATTACGCAACCCAGGATCAAAAGGTCTTGTGCATTTTTGTCAACATCAACTATCAAGGAGAGGGTCAAAGGGCTTACAGCTTTGAGTGGTATAAACAGACAGTTAATTGAAAAATACACTTTGAAATCATGGCATCTGTCAGAAAAGTCAAACTTACCATTTCTCCCTCCCCCTCATTGTCCTGTCCACGTGTCTCTGCTCCTCCAGGAGTTCAGGCAGAAGGTGATGCTGGGAACGCCCTTCGTGGTCATCTGGTTAGTTGGTTTCATCGCTGACCTGGACATCGACTCCTGGCTGATAAAGGGCGTCATGTACGCCGGTGTCTGGGTTGCAGTGCAGTTCCTCTCCAAGTATGTCTCAATCACAACAGTACAGAGATTACTAAAGAGATTATTACATCATATTTAGCACATTTGTTATCATTAGGTAATTTTGTGCATTTAAATGTTGGTTGATTAGATCTCAAGTGTAGCAGTTGAACTGGAGTTCACATGAGGTGGATTTAAGAGAAAAAGTCTAACTGGTTTTTTTTTTGCTCATAAATGTTTCTGTTGTGCTTTTAGTTTTTCACACCACAGGAAACATTGTTAGCTGCCAAAAGATTCGCACTCAGTCAAACACCTGACAAGGATGTGTCATTTTTAATAATCAGATAGAAATGTGTGTTGCACTAGGATGAGGAAAAATCTGTCTGTAGAGTTTAGTGTGACCATCGCGCACACCCAAGTGTCGTCACACTGCACATGAACAGAACAGAATCACAACTTGACACAGATTCATCTCTGTCTCATCCTTTTTCAAACGCTCGGCCCCTTCTCCGTACACACAGACACTATGTTACTCATTGTTTGATCCCCATTACCACCACCATCTGGGCCTGTTGGTAGGATTCACTGTGCCTTGCAGTTAGCTCTCTGGCTACAATAACATTCATCATCCATGGTGTCAGCTTCATATTTACTGACAATCTTGGAATTCTTACTTGGTTTAACAAATAGTCGTGTGAGTAAATGCTGTTGAGTCAAGCTGCAGTTTGTCATCAGCTAATGGCTTCGTGTATTTTTGCAGCTGTTTGACTGCAGCACAGAGAGATGAAGCGTCATACTTCCTTGAGTCCATATGTGGTCAAAAGAGCAGGGTTAAATGTGTCATTCAGTCTAGCAACAGTGAATGCATCACGCTGATGTGTTAAAAGTTTGCACAAATAGCATTCATGGAAAGTGTAGTGAGGTAGTGCCGCCTACTGCTAAACAGCTTCTCTTCTCTCTCTGTAGGGCTTTTTTTGACCACTCCATGCACAGCGCTCTCCCTCTGGGAATCTACCTGGCGACCAAGTTTTGGATGTACACCACCTGGTTTTATTGGTTCTGGAATGATATCCTTTTGGTTTTTCGTGGACTCCACACTACCCAATGCACAAAATATCAAAGGAACTGAAATTAGAGCACCAAGACAGCCTGCCTTTACAGGTCATGCTCACTGAGAACATATTCAGGAAGATGAAATTAGCAATTTTTGTAAGAAGGGTAAAAACAAAGCTCAGTAAAACTGGAAACCTGATAGGTCATCACTGTGACATTGTTGACAGTGACAAAAGAGAGTAAATGGGAGTGATTCAAACAGCTGTCTAAAGCCAAAAAACAGAAATGTAATAAAATAATGTCGATGCTTTCATGGTCTGGAGTTAAAAACACTTCTAGAAACACTTTCTGTGATGAGCCGCTGTGCGAGGACATCAGTCTTTACTCTCTCTGAGGAAAATTTAGTATCACTCACAATATCTGTGCAAAAAAAGTGTAAAAACTGTTTTTGGAGCAGAAAGCTGTGATATTATTTGGAGATGGTCTCAAACAGAAAACTTTCCATGAACGGTTATGTTGAATTAACTCGTGTGTAGTTTTGGACTTTAGCTGATTTAAGAGTCTTTTGCAGAGAGAGAGACTTGCAATGTGGGGATTCAGTGTTTGACTCTGCTTTATTATCAGCACTGTGGCTGCTGCTTTGAACAAGCACTAAAAGATTTAAAAAATTGTCTCTGAGGATTCAGCTTGACGAATTCCTCAGCATCAACTGCTGATCTATTTGTTAAAAAAGGCGATCAGTTAGCTTCTTGTGAAGCTCTTTTCAGCCCACCGCTGTCATATTTTTCTTGGACTTGTGTGTGTGACACATCATTTAACTGTAAAAATTATTGTCCACATTTTTGGGGTTAGTTCACTTATATGTTAAAGCAGTATCTTTAATCTTGATTTACGGATAAGTCATGCTACAAAGACCCTTTCATGAATCAGTCATAAATACGAGTACATGTTTTGTAAATGTGATTGCTGGGTGTGGAGAATCTTGTACAGGGTGGGCCATTTGTATGGATACACCGTAATAAAATGGGAATGGTTGGTGATATTAAAGTCCTGTTTGTGGCACATTAGTATATGTGAGGGGGCAAACTCCTCAAGATGGGCGGTGACCATGGTGGCCATTTAGAAGTCGGCCATCTTGGATACAACTTTTGTTTCTTCAATAGGAAGAGGGCCATGTGACACATCAAACTTATTGGTAATGTCAGAAGAAAAACAATGGTGTGCTTGCTTTCAACGTAACTTTATTCTTTCATGAGTTATTTACAAGTTTCTGACCACTTATAAAATGTGTTCAATGTGCTGCCCATTGTGTTGGATTGTCAGTGCAACCCTCTTCTCCCACTCTTCACACACTGATAGTAACACTGCAGGAGAAATGCCAGCACAGGCATCCAGTATCCGTAGTTTCAGGTGCTGCACATCTCGTATCTTCACACCATAGACAATTGCCTTCAGCTGACCCCAAAGATAAAAGTCTAAGTGGGTCAGATCTGGAGACCTTGGGGCCATTCAACTGGCCCACGACGACCAATCCACTTTCCAGGAAACTGTTCATCTAGGAATGCTCGGACCTGCACCCATAATGTGGTGGTGCACCATCTTGCTGGAAAAACTCAGGGAACGTGCCAGCTTCAGTGCATAAAGAGGGAAACACATCATCATGTAGCAATTTCAAACATCCAGTGGCCTTGAGGTTTCCATTGATGAAGAATGGACCCACTATCGTTGTACCCCATATACCACACCAAACCATCACTTTTGTTGTTCCAACAGTCTTGGAGGGATCCATCCAATGTGGGTTAGTGTCAGACCAATAGCGGTGGTTTTGTTTGTTAACTTCACCATTCACATAAAAGTTTGCCTCATCACTGAACAAAATCTGATGTTTCTTCATTAGTGACAGTTTTCTTGCGTCCACATTTTGGCAAATCCAACACTGAACCAGTTTCACGAAACTTAGCAAGCAGTTTGCTGACTGTAGCATGGGAGGTGGGTGGTCTCGTAGGGTGTCTTGCATTGAAATCTGCTGCAATGACCCGGTTACTGCGTTCACCGGATATCAACACGATTTCGGTCCGCTCCTCACGTGTTAACCTCTTCGACATGTCAATGGCTGTGAACAAAGAGTAACCTGTAAATAAATCATTAAAGAATAAAGTTACGTTGAAACCAAGCACACCATTGTTTTTCTTGTGACATTACCAATAAGTTTGATGTGTCACATGGCCCTCTACCTATTGAAAAAACAAAAGTTGTATCCAAGATGGCCGACTTCTAAATGGCCACCATGGTCACCACCCATCTTGAGGAGTTTGCCCCCTCACATATACTAATGTGCCACAAACAGGACTTTAATATCACCAACCATTCCCATGTTATTACGGTGTATCCATACAAATGGCCCACCCTGTAGAATAAAGCTTATACTTTTGGCAGACGCTAACTAAAGATTAGCAGGAAAATTGCTTGTGTGAGCAGGTTACAGAGCAGTAAGTTGGAATAAAGGTGCGGTCAGAGGAGAGAGATGTTTATGCAAAGAGCAGAAGGAGCTGATTGAAAATACATGAAACAAGTGGAACCATAAAGCTCGAGCGTGTCTAAATGAAGGAGCTCTTTAGTTTTCTGCAGCTGTGTTAATATTTGTGAGAGCGTGTAGTGTAGCAGCTGGTAGGTGAAGGCTAACAGAGCGAGTGCCTGTTGCTCCCAGCACTGCTGCTTTTTTTTTTAAATCAGTGAAAGAATTGGCTTTCTGTTCCGAAGCTGCTAATTACAGGAAATGAAAGCAGAGGTCTCGTTTGTGGACGGCATTTAATTTTCTGCCTCGTTGCTCCCCTAATGGGAAGCGAGAGCAGGATACCTTTGGCCTGAGTTTGTTGAAAAAGATAACGCTGCTCTGAAGATCGTTTTGGTTATTTTTTTTAAATGCTGCTGGTGTCCTCGGCAGATTTCTCACGCATGTTTGGTGCACTTCGATTGCATTGACCATATATTGCTGAGACAGCTCTATTAGAGCAGCAGACAAGCTCTTGAGCTGCCAGCTTAGCATGTGTGCATTCATCTTGAAAAAGAGCAAAGGTTTGCTGGTGATACATTGTGTTTGCACATGAATCATTTACCAAAATAAGCCCTTTGAAAGATTTCAGATTTAACCATAAATCTGCATGCAGTGAGAGGTCTCTTCTGCTTATTCAGTTGAAGGGCATGCTGATTCATGTCCCAGAGTGTGTAGGCAGGTCAGCTTTTCTTGTGCAGCGCTGCAGAGTGTGGCATGTCTGCTGGAAACCGGTCAGCCTGTCACCCAGTTGTCAAGTCGACTGCTTGTTTTATACATTAGTACTCAGAATGTTTCTAATCTCATTTATGGAAATGAAGTGGTGTGCTCTCGACAACACTGGGTGGCTGTAGCTCAGGTGGTAGAGCAGATCAGCTACTAACCGGAAGGCTGGTGGTTCGATCCCAAATATCCTTGGGCAAGATACTAACCCCATGTTGCTCTGTGTATGAATGTTAGACAGTAAGCACTTAACAGTTTAGAAAAAGTGCTTGTGTGAATGGGTGTGATTGGGTGAAGGAATTGTATAAAGTTGTATGAAGCGCTTTGAGTGCTCAGAGTAGATGAGCGCTATATAAGAACAAGTCCATTTACCATCATTTATAACTAGAACTTAATGATAAATGTAATGTCACTGTTTACACTCCTGCATAGCAACAGCAGGAGACACAGAAAGGTTTTAAGTAAGCATTTCTCTGATGCTGTTAGCTAAAAGAAAATTAAGATTAAGGATGAGCTGGATGTATTGTTTGCCCACATGTGTAAAAGTGTTTAAAGCTACTCAAAGCATCTCTCGAATGTTTTCTCTAAAGCTTGCCATAAGCGCTTGCTGCTATAAGAGACTAACAGCCACAGTTTTAGCCACTCTTTCCTGGACTTTCTAACAATTTCATTGTGTTCAGTCTTTTTAATGCACAAAAAGGGGTACAAGTAGACATTCATCTCCATATTTGAGGAAGAAAGTTTAATGAAAGCAGGCTTCAAAATAAACCAGATCAACCATAAAGTCCATTTAGTGTGACATTTTTGTGTTGCTAGAGGCAGAAAATAGCAGCTGATATACAGTATATCAATGTGAAAATGTCATATTTCCATCATGTCTTCACTCCACTGACTGCATGTCTTGCTTCACCCAGCTCTTATTCCTGTTATTTATGCAACTGTGGTGGACGGAGATCAATTCAGATTTTCCAAAAAATGAGTTTAACATCGATGGGTGACTCATCTCGTCCCTCACCCATATGCTTGTCAGAAAGTTGTTCCAGCTCTATCTAGCACTTTGTTTAAGGCATACTCGAATGTCCTCTTTGTATTCTCCAGACTGTGCTGTCAGGGGAGGCATTGGCTTACCCTCTCTGACCCTGCAGGGCCCGGTTAAACAAATTGCGCACTGAGGCCCTGCACTGGAGGTTGGACGACTCCCCAGCTTCATGCATGCCTGCAGCTCAGATGGACTTGTTTTGAACTTTGACGTCCCACCACCCCCACCCACCTGATGCTGTGGGGAAATCCACAGATTCACACAGACTTGTAATAAGCAGGCAGTCAAAATATTAATGCACAGAATTGGACAGAAAGAGTTTGACAGACACGTTGCACACCTTTCTTCTTCCTCCCAGGTTTAAACTAAGAGTTCTGACCCACTTTCTGCCGTTGTGAGTCCATTATTGTTCTCAGGCCTGCTGTTGAAATGGGATCAAGTGACGTGGGTGGAGCTCTGTAAGAGCACGTTTAAGTCTTTTCCAGACTTGGATCATATTTCCCTCAGTACTAAGAAGGAAAAGAAGGGAAGACGTTTCTCCTAAGTGGGTTTCAAGCAGGTGAATGTCTGAAAATGGTTCAAATATGGCATTGAAATGGAAGGAGAGTATAGAGACTTCATGCAGATTCTTGTTTAATCAGTATGACTATGCACCATTTATCCTGCACTTGCTTAATTATACATCCTCTGCATGCTGTCATTAGTGACATGTATGACTCTGTGTCAGCTGCCTTTCCACCGCCGAGGCCTTCTAAAGAAAAATGGCTGCTGTGGGGACATGCTGACCATCACTCCCCAAGGAAGCATTGAGACCCATTTGTCTGAGGATTGGCATTGATCACCGGCCCTTCTTCAGCATCTCCACTAGTCATTGAGTTAGTAGACCAATTATATGGTTCAGGGAGTGTTTAACTTAGCGGGTCATCTGAGCGGGCGCAGTATCAGCACCCAGGTCTTTACAGAGACACTTATGAAGATCAATGTGCTCTAAGGGATGTATAGGCCTCTATCACTTAGTCAGTGCAGTCATGAAGGTGCTGGAGGGTTTTTCTCACCAACAAAAACCACAGTGGTCATAGTGCTTCTTCATAGCTGCTTACAATAGTGATTTGCTGCTGATCTCTGTTATCCTGAACCCTTATTGCCGCTTCAGTGTTGTCAGTTAGGAGGTTTGGTGTAACCTGTCACGTCTCTTTTTTACATGCAGCTTTTTTTGACAGAAGATTCCAGAGTTAAGCATGAAATGTTTGTGTGCATCCTCTGTGTCCAACACTTAATTTTTTAAAAAAAAGGATCAGGTTGTGCAACTGTAGCCACTATTTGAGTCAGAAGATGATACAGCTTAGATGGTTACAATAAACATGTGCTTTTTTTGAAGGCCAGTAAAAAGGCCAAGCTCTCTCTTCTGGTTAAAAGGCCTAGCTTGTGGCTAGAACTGCTGTTCTCTGTTCGGTCCATATTTCATGTACCAACTTTTGGATCAATTGCAAATTAAATTATTGTTTTTCAGTCAAGTTTGAGATTTTGAAATAGGGGATTCTGACCAAGCCAGGGGGTAGTTCTGACTGAGAAACTGAGCAATGCTCGCACAGCGGTGAATTTTCACCCACAGCATGTCAGCTGAAAATTCACCGCTACTTTATTGCTTTAGTGTAAACAGAAAATGATTTGGACCATAAACTATTTAGGAAAATCTTTATTAAGGTCATAAGGTCATTCTCTGCACTTAAGTATGTTTTTACAGCCAGAAGAGTCGCCCCCTGCTGGCCTCTAGAAAGAATGTAGGCACTTTTGAAAGTGCAATAGTTCTGTGATGTATCCTGGCGACTTTGCTGATGCTTTGACTTTTCCGGGCATCAGTGTGAGGCTCACATGAAATCCTTGATACATATTAAATATCCTTCAGGCGTTCAGGCTCCTCTCTGCTCATTTTCAGGTTCAGATCTTGGTAGATGGCTACATACCTGCACAACTCCAAGTGTTCCCATCAGCCTCAGTGCAGCTGTGGTCATGAAGTTAACTAATTTTACCAGATATTAGTGGCGCCATCATATAGTAGTATACACCTTAACCCAACAACCAAACGATCCTGTGTTTGGTCCCGGGTGGTGACAGATCTCTTGGAGGTTATGGCAGGAAGGGCATCTGCCAAATCAAACACGGTGGTCCACCCTCTGTGGTGACCCCCTGTGAATAAAGGAACAGCCAAAAGAAGCTTTCTTTCTAGTCAGCAGTTACTGTAAACTAAGATGTTGAACAAATAGTTAGCAAAACTATGTTATTGGTTATAGAATCTCTTCTTTCTGGATGCCTTAACAGACTGATACTTTATTGTGGAAATCAGCTAAATACCAAATCTAGGATCCCTGTACGTTTGGATTATAGTACACTTGAGTTAGAATCAGTTCAGATGTTTCAATTTCCCGAATATGATCTCAGCACATAAATGCAACACATTTGCCACCTTTTAGAAGGATCACCGTGATGTTGAGCACAGTTAATGTGCTGTTGATGGGCATCACAGTCACTAGTGTGAGGCCAGTTACACCAATTAAACCAGCTGCTATGAAAGAGTGTTTATATCTATAGACTGAAAATCACGTGGCTGTAGTTTGTTGAATCACTTTCTGCTTCATGCTTTAGTGTTGGTCTGAATTTTCTGGTACTTTTTCACATCTGCATGTCACTCCAGGTTTTTCTCAGACACAGAGGTGAGTATTTGGCAGTTTGGACTTCACAGTGTGACTCTGCTGTTTTCTCTGGGATTCAGCTGAGTCATGCACACCTGCAAAGCTGACTTAGACTGCAGCCAAAAGCTGGCACAGCGCACACTGTCTACGGGTAAACACAGGACCGTGAAACAGGCTGCTGATTTGCGTATTCGCCGAGGAATAGAGCATCTCTGTTATGATGAACTGGCCTTACATGCTCTTAGATGGATGTGTTAACTCAGTTATGTAATAACTCTGATTCTCTGTGAAATACATTAACTGTTTAAATCAGAAGCTGCTACGAGCTGCTTTGACAGGCTGACGCTCCCTCTTTAGCTTGGGTGGGTGGAGATGAGACAGAGCTGCTCCCTGCGTCACAGTTCACCTCGTAGTCAAGCTGCTATGACGAGAGAAAGTCTAACTCAAGCTGCCGTCAGTGTAGTAACACTTCCTGAAGCAACAGATCGGGCCGGGTGTTTCTATTCTCTTGCACAATAATGCAGTAGTTTCCAGGGAAAGTAAATTCCACGCTGCTTCTCTTATAACTCAGGAATGTGAAACATTCCCAGCTTAGAATGGGTTTCAAACAGTTTGCTGATAAAGTGTTACATCTCCAACAAGATAAATGTGTCTAGACGTGGCTGAAGCACGATGCTGTTTCTTATCGCCTTGCATCGGCCACCGGGGCTGTTACACTGGTTTAAACCGAGGAGCTCACCGTTAAAGTAACAAATGGAATCCTGTCTTCTTCCTTGACCTCATGCACATCTCCCCTTTGCCACCGTCCACGTGCCCTTCCTCATTAACACCCTGGCTCTGTTCTACAACTTTGGTAAATCCTGGAAGTCTGATCCAGGAATCATCAAAGCATCCGAGGAGCAGAAGAAAAAGGTAAAACCTGTTAATTTTTCGGGGGTGTATTTCACAGAGAGGCTGTTCTTGTTTTGACGTGTTGGTGTATGCTGGCATGAGGGCTAATGTCTCTCTTCCTCTCATTATCACACACTAATAGGAGACAACAGAGGCTCTTCTTGTTATCGGGCCCCACATCCCCATCCTGTGATTGATGAGAGCTAAATTTACCCTGCATTGTTAGCACAGTGCAGCGGCTGGGCAGTCACCTCAGAACAAAGGCTACGGAGCCCTCTGTTCCCTGTGGAGGATCCCCGTCCAACTCTTGCTGTCCTTTGATGTCGAATTTTGGATTTATTTACTTTGAGATTTGTTGTTAAAGCAAGCTGATAAAACACAAGAGGAACAACATTAGCTAACGCAGGAACTGGGCCGTAAAAAGAAAGGCATTGAAATTGAATTGAGATCTTCAATTCATACAAGCCTTTGTCCCAATTCACTGTGAGTCAGCCAAGCTTCCAGTGTGAGCTTTCAGCCTCAGCTTGGTCTTGTGTTGCAATGCCAAAGATGAATTTCTAGGGTTTTCATTCTCTCTCTCTTTCTCTTTTTTTTTTAACCTCCCCAGACAATTGTGGAGCTTGCAGAGACAGGCAGCCTGGATCTGAGCATATTCTGCAGCACCTGTTTGGTAAAACTCTTTTGTTTGTTTGTTTTTGCCCCCAAGCATCTGTAACTTCCAGCAAAACAGATAACGCTAAAGACGTATCATTTGTTTTTCCCCGCAGATACGGAAGCCCATTCGGTCCAAACACTGCGCCGTGTGCAACCGCTGCATTGCCAAGTTTGACCACCACTGTCCCTGGGTGGGGAACTGTGTGGGTACGTTAAGAACCAGCACTGCAGATTTACGAGGATCACAACAGCACACGCACTTCCAAAGAGCTCATGTTTTTCCTCCCCACATTCACAGCTGTCTTTTTTCATTGTGTTTTATAAAAGCTACAGCGAAGCTGTTCTGACTGAAGGCTCTGCTTTCAATTTACTCTGCTGCCGCACAACAGAGAGGCAAATTAGTGTATATAGGTTTTTACTGCCACGTCGGGGAACACTAGCAGGGCCGTAGTGTAGATCGCCTTAAGGTTAGAGTTAATGCACAGCCACTAAGACAAATAAACAAGCAGGTAATAATTTGTCATAGAAAGTAAAGAACCTGTAAAAACAAAGAGTCGAGGCAACAATGACGAATGGTTTAATGACAGGGTGCAGGAAATGAAGAGGAGCACAAAGCAAACCAGCCTTAAAATGAAGTGCTAATGGGAAGTATGTGTGCTGAGGATTGTGGTGTGAAAGCAGTGTGTAGATAATAGGGGAAGGAAGGCGTGGCAGAGGGCTTGTAACACTTTGAAAGCATGCGGTCAGAATGAAGCTTTGAAAGTGAGGAAACAGTCTGAACAAACAGCAGGTCCCTCCTCCTGACAGTCCTCTCAGCCTGCTGGCACCACAGAGCTCATAAACCCAGTCAATACAATTATATACACTGAACTGAATATTACTAATATTAAAATATTGTATTTTTACCCAGAAACTGCTGCGCAACTGTAGCGTAACAAATCATACAACATGCCTGCATACCCCCAAGTTAATGAATGTTTTCCTGCACAATAAAACTGGGTCCTTAAATCCTGAAGTGAAAGAATTCAATATTTTGATTAAACAAATGTAACCAGTAATGTCAAGCTCTGCTTTTGGCCCCATCTCTCTGAACACTGGAATAGTTATTTAAGGTTATTTTAAAGCCTGTCCTACTCAAATATGTGATTCTCATGGACATTTCATGCACAGACACTCAGGATGGTATACATGTAGGTTGAAAATGTATAAAAGCAATCAGATGATGCACCGTGTCTCTGCTGGTCCATCCATCCACATTTTAAAGTTGTTAAGAAGTATTTTAACAACATTTAACTTGTTAAAACCTGCAGATATGTGTGCAAAACCTTCAGTAAAAATGTAGCTGAACTTCAAGAGAAAAGGATGAACAGCTGATATTTTTTGTGTAGCACATGCCAAAGTTTCCTTGATCTCTGTAGAGAGTCAGAGTCCAGTATTTGGCAAAAGTCTGGGTTAGAGTTGATGTCAAGACTGTTATCTACAGAGATACAGTCCATCTTCATTTCAGAGAGAGTCAAGTGGATCAGAATGCTCTTTATTGTCCAGCACAGCACGAGTCCAACCAGGAACTTGATGCTCGGAGAAGAAAGAGAGCTTAACCTGGAGCACAGGAAGTGCGGGTGAAAGTAAAGGTGCAGGTTTGGGGAAGAACAGAGCCACGTGTGCATGAGCAGCGATTATTCGAGTGACAGGGCAGAGTTTTAAGGGAGAAGCTCAAATCAAGTAATCATGTTCTTAACTTGAAGCACTGCATTAATGAATGATGGGAATTACTTCTGCATTTCTCTGTTGTCTAACCTTCAGTTCTGTTCAAACAATTAAACTGAGAACTGGACGTGTATCGCTGTGACATTAGGACACTTGCTTCTTGTGTACAGGAAGTGGGAATCACCGCTACTTCATGGGTTACCTCTTCTTCCTGCTCTGCATGATCTGCTGGATGATGTACGGCTGTATCTCCTGTAAGCAGAACATACCGCTTTTAAAAATGTTGCTCATTTCTCACGCCACTCCTGTTTCTCTGCTAACGCCTTTGATTCTCCCTCGCTCCTCCCCCAATCAGACTGGAGGATCCACTGCGCCACCAGTTACGCCAAGGATGGTTTCTGGCTCTATCTGACACAGATCGCCTCCTGCTCCCCTTGGATGTTCTGGATGTTCCTCAACAGTGTCTTCCACTTCATGTGGGTGGCCGTGCTCATCATGTGTCAGCTCTATCAGGTACGAGTTTACGCCAAGTTTACATCGGAAAAAGCAGAGAGGTGTTGTTGTGATATAAGTGAGAACAGCTGTAATCGCTTTGACTCTCAGTAGCGAGTTACGTGCTACATTGCGGCTCACCTCTTTGCTCTGACATCTTGTAGATCGCCGCTCTCGGAATCACCACCAACGAGAGGATGAACGCTCGGAGATACAAGCACTTTAAAGTTACAGCCACCTCCATCGAGAGCCCCTTTAAGTAAGCGACCTTCATTCTCACCAGCTCACTGAAGCTGCAGCTGAGGTTAAACCATTGTCTCATCCAGCTTTGGAGCAGAGGATGCTTCTGCACAGTGAGGGGAAAAGGGAGTTTGTGGTTTTCTTACATTCTTAAAAGTTTAACGACACCAACTTCTCCCAGCGGTGTTGTCTTTTTTAAACTCACTTCAGTGTAAGCATCATTTTAAATATTATTTCCAAAGAAACTATTGAGGGTGAGAAACACAAAATTTTTTAAGTCAAAAAGTGAAAAACAAGAAAACAGAAGCAGGTTTTTTCTATTTAGTGATTTCTTTCTAAAATGGAATATTAGCAGCTGTTCAGGTCAGTTTCTCGGCTTTGAATTTCCTCAAAAAAGTGAAAGATTTTTGGTTGTTAGTTGGTACCATAACAGGAAAATGCATCAATTTGAAATAAGGCTAAATAGATTCAGGACCTTTACTGAACTGATTAAGTTTAGGGGGAAAAACATTTCTAAACAGTACTGGCATATAGTCGAACACTAGATATTAGTACTAGATAGTGCAGGTAATTTCACTCAGATGTATCATTGTATTAAATTCGGAGGGTTGAATTTCTGATGTATAGATTTCTTTGGCCTGTATTTGTACACAGAGAAAGAATTAAGCTCTGTTTTTGTCTCAGTGTACTTAACACAGCAGTATAGCATTTTTATACGTGCAATGGTGCAGAGTGCAAAGACGTTTGAATAAATTAATGAATAAATAGAGGGCAGATAACAGGCTGCTATATGTGTATGTATAGAATGCTTAAGCTTGCAGCATTAATTCCCCTCTCATGTCTCTCTGTAGTCACGGCTGCATCAGAAACCTCATAGATTTCTTTGAAATCCGCTGCTGCGGCCTGATCCGGCCCGTCACGGTGGACTGGACCACACAGTACACAATAGAATACGACCAGACGTCTGGCTCGGGCTACCAGCTGGTGTAGAGGAGGAGGAGTAAGAGGATGAAGAGGGAAGGGGAGTGTGAGCAGAGCGTGGATGGATAAATGGACGACCCTCACTCTCCCTCTCCACCCCTCCTCTGGCGAGCATATCTGAGTGATGGCGTTCTTGTGAGCACCTGCTTTTTGGACCATCTCTCCCTCACCGATCAAACAACAACAAAAAGAATCAGCCAGGACTAGCATGCTGTTACGGGGCAACACCACACCCACCCCCTCCCCCTGGCCTTCACCACCACCACCTTTACTACTATTACTACTACTATTACTCTACCTTTGCCGCTGACCAACTCTCTTCCTCTCTTCTCCTGAGCTCTTTGGACGGTGCGTTGCTGCCAGGCACAAATGCCGAGGAGAGAGGAATTACAAAACTTAAAAGCTCTTCTATCCGGAGACTCGACACTGCAGAAAAAGTAGAGCCACGAAGAGGCGACGCTGTTCTTTCCCCGTCCCCCACTCGATATCTTATTTATGGTGTCCCTGTCCGTGTGCCCCGTACATGTCTGTTTCTGATTGGTCCGGGCGCTCTGCCGTTCCTGTCACAACTAACTGTGGTGAAAGATAAAAGAAAGTTGTTTTTTTTTAAATATATACGTGTATATGAAAAAAAGCAAGAAATCGTTTTAAAGTATGATAGAAATAAGGGAATGTCTTTTAAGGTCTTGTTTTTTGTTTTTATTCTGCACCGTGATGAGTTTCCAGCGCAGCTGATGATTTGCCAACCAGTGCTGAACTTGTCATAGGAGAGAGTTTGGTTAGAGGGAGCCGCTGCAGAAGTCCCACTTCTCACCTGCTCGAGTTAAAGCTGCTTTCCTCTCGAGACACAGGCTTAGTGCGAATAGGAGGGGTTTAACCCCAGAGTAGTTGCTGTGCAGTAAGAACGCAGGATTGGGAGCGCACGGAGAACGACTCCTTCAGCGGCGACCGCTCTAGAAACGTGACAGAAACGATCCTACAGACAATGTGATACTATGTGAGGTATATTTATTTTCAAGCTATTTATAGAGAAAGTAACTATGTTCTAGCAACATCATCTTTACATTTCAGATCAACTTAGCTGAGTAGGTTTTATGAGTTAAAAAAGGCGTGCGTACGTGTAGCTGTAGAAGATGGAGGGCAGAGAAGCTTGCCTGCAAACCCCTGTAGGCGGCTACAGCAAGTGTATTTATTACCTGCAGAGTTTAAGAGAAGGCAGCGGGAGGACAGATGAGTTTACAAGGGTTTCATTCCGTGTTTTTCTTCAGAAGCTGTACAGTCTTATTTGTTTGTCGTGTCATTTGTCTGCCTACATTATTGCACTGATATTTTTTTTTTTCAAGTTTGAATTTTTTTTTAATTTTGGCCATTACTGAACAGAAGCAGAGCTTCACGCCGACGCTTCCATTGTTTACACAGAAGGAAAAGGACGGGCCGCCTCACATCGCTTTCTGTCCGGACCCCCGCACACGCAGCCTGCTCCACAGCAGCAGGAGGATGACCTGAGATGTCAAGAATGTGCATCTGTACATAAACATCATCTCCCTCTGCTTTTTCTTTTCATCAGTGTTAGCCCAACAGTGCTCCTGGACCTTTTTTTTCTTTTCTCGCGTTTGGGGGATTTCTTCCAAACAAGCCGAAAAAGGAGAAACTCGAGTGACTATACTCCAAGTGTATGACTGTAGCTTTTAGTGATGTCCGTCACTGCTGTCTATAGGCGTTTTAACTCTTACGAAGCTCCACTGCATGTATGATGCTTGGGACAGCCGGGCTGTCGCCGCCCCTGTCGTCGTCGTCTTCTTCATGGTGACAGCCAAGCGAGCCCTGTATCTGTATATAGTGAATGTTAAGTATTTGCAAGTACTTTTCTGCATTTTGTTCATTTGTCCTTTTTTAGGTTTCTTTCTCTCAAATCCAGTGTATTTAGTGAAAGTTGTCCTTCAGGTCGCCAGCTTTCCAGTGGGACCCTCCCTGTGCAAGCGTGTAATATATTTGAATGTTCCATTTTTTGTTTGTTTTATTTCTACCTTATATACCGCTGGGTTTGTTATTACCACTGGATGTACAAATTGTAAAGCAAAGACACTAGAGAACTAAGGCAGATGCCATTTTTGTTTTATTTTGGTTCTGTTTTTTAAAAGCTGAAATGTGATCATGCAATAGTTTTAAGGATAGAGGGAGGTTATATTATATAAAAGGCCTCCGAAACTTTTGAGCCTAGTGTTTGCATCATCAGAAGGGGACGGTTATGTCATCATTACATGTTTCAAGCCTCCATCTTTACTAACCACTGATGTCACTGCTGCCCTAAGAACATGACACACAGCAGCTTTGTTTTGTGTGCTTTAATGGTCAGAAGGCCCTGACCCAGCTGTACATTTCATATCAGTAACTAGCCTCTTGTGTTCTAATAATGCCTTTTAAGTGAACATAGATATATGCAGGCTAGTTTTGTTTTTTGTTTTTCTTTAGGGCGGTTCACCACTTCAGGCTCACACAGGACATGAATTCAAAGCCATCTCAGTCCTCACTAGTTCTTCCAGCAGCCTAAAAAGTCTCTTCTGTCTCCCCCCTCCCCCGCCTCTCTCACCTTCACCATGTGGGATAGTAAAAGCAGAAAAAAAGAAAGCACATAATCATATCCAGTGCCTCTCTGCCCACCTCCAGACATCACTGTTACTCCGCTTCAGATGTAAACATATGGGCATGGTTCAGTTTTAATGGCTTTAATAATAAAATACAGTCAAATGTGACCCGTTGGTTTGTTCATGTTTTTTATTTTATTTGTATCAACAGCACCTTTTAAGCATCAAAGCATAGAGGATGAAATGTGTTCATGTTGGGCAGAGTGACTGTGGTCCCACCGAGCCATCACTGAGCGTGAACCAGAGCACCGGCTCCTTGGCCATAACCGAACCCTTTGGGGCCAAAGTTCTTGGCATAACATGCTGTGGAGGGAAAGAAGAAACATCAACAAACCTCTCTACTTCTAATTGTCATTCTATTTGAAAGCTTCTTAAATCACTGCTACCAGTAAATTATTTATTGTTGTGTAAACCTGAAATGACACACAACACAAGCTAACAACACTGTGTCATGTTAGGTTGGAGCTGCTTTTCCTTGCACAACTTGATTCTTGGTGGCACAGGTTCAACAAAGTGCTGGAAACTTTCCTCCGAACGTTGATCCATATTGTTTCACAGCATCACAGTTTGCTTGGTTGCACATCCAGGTTGTGAATCTCCCATTGCACTACATCTCAGAGGTGCTCTACTGGGTTGAGATCTAGTGACTGTCAAGGCTGTTACATGCAATGAAATTATTCATATTCAAGAAACTATTTGGAGATGGTGTGTCATCCTGCTGGAAGCAGCCATCCACTGTATTCACATAGGCAGGGTCGCGGTGAACAAAGCTCATTTGATACTAATGTGCCAAGAAAATCCAAACTATTACCCCACTATGACCAGCATGAAGCGGGGATAAAAAGCAGGCTGGATCCATGTTTTCATGGTGCTTATGCCAAGCGCAGAGCCTACTGTGCAGAAATCAAGATTATCAGACCAGGGAATGTTTTTCCACGCTTCCGTTGCTCAATTTTGGTGAGCTCATGACAACTGTAGCCTCATCTCCAAAAGTTGTGTCTGTTCATCAGGACGTAGCGTTTTGTGGGAGAAACGTTTCATCACTCATCTCAGCTGACTGCAGGTTTCCAATCTTATAAACAGTACATTTGCATAATGACTGAAACCAGCCCACTGAAGGAACAAACAGCTGGGAGGTCAGTTCCTTCATCATGATTATGCAAATTCTCATGAAACGTGTCTCCCACTGAAAACGCTACGTCCAGATGAACAGAATCAACTGTTGGAGATTTACTTACCTGGATGATTGAGCACGCATCACGACGAAACTGTAGCCTCAGACTCCTGTTGTCAGCTGACAGGAGTGGTACATGATGCTTCTGCATACCTTGGCTGTAATGAGTTGTTATTTGAGTTGCTGTTGCCTTCCTATCAGCTTAAAGCAGTCGGGCTATTCTCTTCTTTTTGGACCCTTCTCTGATGAACTCTAGAGATGGCTGTGTGGGGAAAATCCAAGCAGATCAGCAGTTTCTGAAATGCTCAGACCAGCCTGTCTGGCACCAACAACAATGCAACGTTCAAACTCACTTAAAATCGCCTTTCTTCACCATTCGTTTGGTCCATTAACCAACCAATATCATGAACCAACAGGACCTCCGTAGGTGGATTTAACCATTAACACAACTGTGTCAAGATGTCTGCTGTGAAAGCAGTTTGTTTTCCTGTCGCTTGCACTTACAGTTTTGACCTCTATGACCCAGTGACTGAGCAGATCTAATCACTGCAACAGAAACCTCCTGTGTGTACGTGTTTCCAGTCCTTTCAGTAGCAGCAGCGCCTGCTTTCCCAGCTTTAGCTGTTTATTTAACATGCACGTGTTAAGGTTCAATACCCCCGCTCTTTGGATTGTGGTAAAACAAAGACCTGCAGAATTTCCATTCTCTGTGTAGCATTCCTAGATTTCATTCAATAAACCGCAGCGTTTCCTTGAGCTCTGTCTACAAACATCGGATCTGCTGTCCACATCTGTCTTTGAAACACTCAGGCGGGGCACCGTAACAACATCCAGATGTTGCTGAAACAGAGAGCGGACATGTCTGTTAGAGGACAGCGAGCTGTCAGATTGATTGATAGCGGCAGCAGAGCTGAGGGTGTTTGTCTTTAGAGCCGAGTTGCAACATTCCTGCCCATCAGTGCACGGTTTCCTTGTGACGTACAGCAAACAAGATCTGCTGACAGTTGTGTTTACGACTGTTTCTGCCAGCGTGTATCACTCTTCTGTTCAAGCAAAGCATCCCATTGTGCTGAGAGGAGAGAGCTTGTTGTGGAGGTCAAATTGGTGAGGCTCTGTTAATATGACAGAGCCAAACCCACAGAAAACATGCGACACAACACCAGCTACAGCATGTTTCACTTCAGAAAGTCCATCCCATTTGACTTTTTGCTAATATGGTCACATTCACTGGCACAGGAGCAGAGAATAATTTGCATAATGCCGTTACTGATCTAATTAGCTGACTTTGTGTTTGTGAGTAACAAGTCAACCGTTCTGTCTCTTTTATGCGAAGGCATCATCCCTTGTGCAAGTCACAAGACTAACAGGACACACAGCACAATCTTAAAAGTGAGCAGCTTTAAATGTTCCCCTGGCTCAGTCCTGAGACTGATGTATGTAAATGCAATGGCATTAGCATGCTGCCAATGAACATGCTAACATACTAGCATGCTAAAAAGCGTTTAACCAAATGTACATCAGAGACAGATGGAATGTTATCTGCTTTGCAGGTATTTGGTCACAAGCTGTACTGTTTCAATAATGCTGATGGCAGCAGAAAGTTAAAGGAACACACACATTTACCCCAAAGAGGCTCTGAAACCCTGTACCAAATGTCATTGCACTCCAATACCACTTGTCAGTCTTCCTGGTTAGATATTTGAGGACATGGGGAGTCCAAACAAACCTGACTCCAGTTTCTGCATTAAAGCAAATCTACCACAATCATTTCCAGCTCCATATTTTTATTGTTATTCCTGGACTTTACTCAACTTTACTCTGTGTTATTTACTTAACACGGAGCCTTGGTGCAGCTGTGTGGAAAATAAAAACAGTTTTAGTTCTCCTCCTTTTGGATTACGAGGAGGTCCTTTTAAGCAAACTTTAATCTGACCGGTTCCCTCACACAAACAGGTTTGAACAGCAGTGTTCTCCAACATACATTTTCAATCTGACTTTCGAGCCATGAAGTGTGGTATGCCACACATTTCCTTCTCTCACCCCAACTGGTTGTGGCAGATGGCCCCGCCCCTCCCTGATCCTGTGAGAGGTTTCTTCCTGTTAAAAGGGAGTTTTTCCTTCCCACTGTTGCCAAGCGCTTGTTCATAGAGGGTCGTCTGATTGGTGGGGCTTTCTCTGTATCATTGTAAGGTCTGGGCAACTGAACTGAATTACTGAATTAAAACTGAACTCAGTTAAAATTGAATTGAATATTATTCATTAACTGATTAATGGAGTGTCGATCTATCCAGTGGGAAAATGCGCTGGTGCTGGGATTGCTTTGTAGAAGCTGTAAGTAATCTCTCTTAATTCCTGGGTGGAGTTATTATGGTAGCGGAGACGTTTCTGGAAACCTTTTCAGGAAATCTAAATTGTGTCTGAAGCACTCTGTTGTAATGCTGGAATGAAGCATTGCAAATTATTTAGATTTGTCTCACCTTTGCAGTAGATTTCTCCATCTTTCTCAGTCTGGGTGGTCGACTCCAGGCTCTTGCCACATTTTGCACAGCGGAAACAGTTCTTATGCCATGGCTGCAACGAAAAGCAGGAAGATTTGATCTCATTTGATCAGCTATTATGCTTTTATGCCACAGCTAGATTAAACTGCAAGGCTCGTACAATGTCAGGTCAATTCTATAACAGCTGATACCTGCACAGGCTTCTTGGATCATGTATCATCAGTGCTTTTATTAAATCCAATTAAAGCAACTTGGCTTTCCCACGGCCTGGGGCGTTTTCATTACACAGAAAATTACAGGTCATGTCTTAGCCAATGAGAAGAGCCTCTCCTCCCATTAGGAAACACATTAACAGCTCTGATAACGTCACCAGCTGTTACTCAGCTCATGCATGAAGCCACAAGTGATCACTGACAGGAAATGATCCACTCCTCCCACTTTGAGAGGCAACAGAAATCCAGCACACAAATCGTTTGTCCTCCATGGACAGCTTTTCATATGAGCAACTGCTCTGAGAGTTATTGATTTCTGAAAACATCCTGCCGATACGTCCCTAGACGTAAATCAGAGCACTGACAATAGCAGGCTTAGTCCGATTAACACCAGCTGTCCGGAAGCTCCCATCCAGACTCTGTGGAACGGCTTCAATCAGAAAAACAGCATTCGCGTTCTCTCATTAGGAGAAACCGCAGCAAACCTCCAGCGTGTGGTTCAGCACAGGCAAGACCATGTGTGTTCAATCCAGTCAAACCAGTCTCACCCCTGTGGTTTGCAGACTGTGATCCAGTGGAGTTCAAGGACCTCATTTGTGCTGGGACTGTTCATGCTAAAGCTGTGTTTGATGAGAGTTGTGTAGCGCTGAGTGGAGTCTGCACACTAGAAAAGTGTTTTCTGAATAACATTAAATCACACTGCAGATTGCCATCGATCAAACTGATTTAAAGGTGTCTACAGTGCAAACAGAACAAAAACAGCACAAAGGTGCAGTTGTGTGTTCTTGAAGCAAGTCCACATTAACGTAATAATAAATTCATAACATTTTTGAAACTTGGCTGAACTAGTGAAAGTTAAATAGCTGACTTGGACAATGTCTTGAGCAGATGCCTCAATTCAAAGTTCATATTGGATTCATATTCAGAGATGCATCTTTCTCGTTTAAAGGGCAGCTAATATGCTGATTTCAACTCTGTTTGTTGTCATCTCAGACACTTCGACTGTAGCTTTGCATGAGCCACAGTAATCCTTGTTGCAGATCTGCCGTAAGCACTCTCTGATTGGCTGCCTATCACAAACCAGAGTTTAGTGCCTGACACGACCATATTAGGCATATCCAATGTCAGCTGAAGCCGAAGCTTTTGATTCACTGGATTGCTTGTGACTTCAGTATTGTGAACCTTGAGCAACCAACTATAAATGACGCAAAGTAACACGTCCCTGCTGTTGTGTTTTTATGTCCAAGACTGGATCGATCAGCATTCAGTGATGTGCCAGCTCATGGGGGTCACGATCCATCAAACCACACAAAACTTTAGTTCTCGTCACTACTGAGAACGACAAACGTGTCCTTGACATGAAGCATTTGTGTGATTTTGGTGAAGCCCTACAAAGTGGACACTGTGTGCCAGTTTCACTAAAGCCTGAAAAGCAGAGAGACTGAAGGTCTGTGGTGTGATCTTTAAACACACTTCAGGTAAAACTCTCACCTTGCCTGCCCCCATGATCTTCTCGGCTGCGTAAACCGAGTCTCCACACCGGGCGCATTTCTCCGAACCGCCAAACTTCTGAGCAAATTTGGATGGGTTGGGGTTGGTCGTGGGTCTGTGAGTCTGGGTCCTTGGGTGGGAAAGGGCAAATAAATATACGGCAAATTATTTCAGAGGAAAAGTTAATTTATTGTTCACATGTTCAACTCTCATTTCAGTCAGACTGACATTGGCCTGTAAATTCAAAGAGTCCTAAACTCAACATATCAGACTATTTGTGGTGCTAGTATTGAACAAAGTAGGATCCAAAACATTAAGATCCAGAAAACAACCTGACTGCTCTGCTGTCTGTTCTCTGCCAATGGTGGGAAAATGAGCAGGGCACCATGGGGCCCGGAGCAATGCTTATCGAAGGGTGACTGCCAGCCTCAGTGGCCCCTGAATGAAGGTCTTTGTGATGGAGGATACAGCAGGGTGAGCGAGATCCTTCTGGTTGCATAATAACTCTTTCATAATCGAATCACCTGACGTCTGAGGCAGGGTAATAATTATGCAGTGTAACAAAACCTCGGATGCAATTTTGCCTTAGGAGCGTCCAGAAAATATCCCCAACCCATTCCCGGGCTGCAGGCTGGAAGCTTGATGGAAAGCAACGATCCTGTTCGGTTAGATGATGTTTTTCACTCTTAGATCTTTACTTTGAATTTCAGACTTGCCTCATCTTGTACTCTGGGTCCCTTTTAAAATGACACCATTTCCAAGATTCATGTCTGCAGACTTCATGGCAGATGAATCAGATCTTATCAGACCTCAAAGGACAAACATGTTTCTCATGTAAAGGAATGGATTTAAACCCACTGTTACAATGTACTGTGTTGTGAGTTACTGTACATGCAAACTGTACTAACATTATAACCCAAAAAGGTTAGCGCATGGCATTTTACTGTAGCTAATGGTCGACAGTGAGAAGCCTGTATCCTCTTCAAAGACAGGTCCCAGTCTCACAGTTTTAAAGCAACCCAGCTCTGCACCAAAACCTGTTGAATCAAATGATTATTATTGGAGGTAAACACTGGTTATAGAATCTATTTCCAGAAATTCTCATTTTTAAAGACAATATTCGCATTAGTGTAAAAACAAAAATATGTTTCCATACTCTTTTTTTGTCTCTTTATCCAGATCCAAATTCTATACTACTCCTTCCATACTGTGTAGGAATCTTGTGGATCTACATCTGGGAATTGACTTAGCCAAGCTGGATTTGATAAAGAAGTGGAGTTTTGCCAGTATTCCTGTAAGGTTTCTTTCCTCTCTCAAAGCGCTGTGGTTCTTGCAGAAAAGGGCCGGGACTGTGAAGCGCAGAGGCTTGTTCATGGTTATGAAATCTTTACTCTGAACGACACTACTCGGGCAAGCTGATCTGTATGCAAACATACAGATTGTCTTGTTATTGCCATTTGTACGCATTTAAATTGCATCTGGTGATATTTTCAAATCAGGCAGAGATTCATTTTACAGGACAGCGCTCACCTACATAGCTACATAATAACCTCTATTTCTGGTTTTTGTGTGAAGTAGTTTGTGTATTTGGGATCAGCTTCAACCTCAGTTCCATAAGTACGTGCTGACAATGGCACTGTGACAGTCAGCAGCCACAGCTTATAAAGATCATTACAAATAATGCAACACTACACAGTGGCCTCGACAACCACACCACAGCATTACATCTGTGCAATTATAACTGATGAATGATGCTTTGTTAAGATATTATAGTTTCATAGTTACTGGCAACACTGTTGGGAATTTACACAAAGTTAACACTTTTTAAACTCCCACAGAAACAATAAACATCACCAGAACTCAGACGAGAGCCAGTATACAGCAAAGTTACATCACTGCATACAGTAGTGATGTCATGAAATACCATGTGCACATGTTAACTGCAATAACCATTGTGATCACAGTTAGTCAGAGTTACGCTTTAATCATTATGTAAAGGGAGTGTTTCCCTGACTGTCGCCAAAGTGCTTGCTCATGGGGTCATTTGATTGTTGGGTTTTTCTCTGTATGCATTATTGTAGGGTCTACCTTACAATATAAAGCACCTTGAGGTGACTGTTGCTGTGATTTGGCACTCTATGAATGAAACATTCATTGAAGTCCAGCTTACTCTTCAGGCTTGATTCCCAGCCGTTCTCCCCGATCCATGTTGAGTGTTCCTGCTCCCTGTCCATAGCCATAGCCTTTAGGACCGTATTTTTTTCCATAGCACGATTTGCAGTAGATCTCCTGGTCATGACTGGCCAGAGTGGTGCTGTCCAAACCCTTCCTGCAGACCACTGTGGACACACACACAGCAGCAGTTAAGTGAGAGGAAAGGTCTTCTAAATTCTTTTCACTTGGTTACATTTACATGTATTTACTGCCTAAATGTAGCACATGACATGTCTGAAATACTATAAAGATTTTAAGTACTAGATGAAATTCTAATATTTATTATTAGACTCCTTTAGAGTAGCACAGATCCATCCATATTCAATCTTTTACTGGCTTTTAGTGCGGCCCCTCAGTTCCTCCTCCTTGTTTCTTTCCCTTTACAGTCATTCTTCCCTTAAAGTCAGTGTTCTAAAAACTGCGTCCCTCTCACAAGCAGCACACAAAGTGCAGGTGAGTTGTGTGTCTGTGGTCACCTATTATGCTAACTTCTAACTCTGTATTCTTTGGGATTTCCTAAATTAGCCATGCAGGGCTCAAATTCATTTTTTGAGTACTCCACCCAGTGTCCGAAACATGGCCCTCCAGCTCCCCTCGTAACTAACTTTGTTCTGAATGGCTAAATTGACATAATGTACCTGGAAGGGTAATTTACAGTGTCAGCTGAAAGCAGTCCACTTTCTGTCAACAACAACTGTGGGAATGAAAAGAAGATTGTTTGTAGTTTCTGTTTTATCCTCCCGTGTAACTTTAATGACCAGTTTTGACACCTCAGTATACATCAATAAAGACGCGGCTTGACGAACATTAGAATATCTCTCCCACTGAAAACGCTACGTCCAGATGAACGATATGACAGAAACAAGGGTTACTCCTAGTAGGTGTCCAAGGGGGGAAAGTAAAATATCTGATAGCCACAAAGGTCTGAAGAGCCAGTTCAAGAATGTGAACCAGCTGCTAAGAATGAGAGGTTCAAAGACCTCTGGCATTTAAAGTTCACATCTACAATAATCAACAAAACAAGAACAGATTCTTCAAATTCCAGTGTTTTCTCTTATGACTTTAACACCATTTTGATTGCAACTGCAGGTATTTAAATAACATAAAGGTTAAAGAAAATCAATTCCAGCTTGAGTCTGGCTGTATACCAAAGGTGTTGGAAAAATTGACAGCATCTTGGCAGGTTTGTCTTAGCAGAGAAAGCAGCGTCTGTAAAAACAAAGGCTCCACGGGTGCTTTAGGCTGCACGCTTGTGCCCACGCTGGCTGCTGGGATTAGCTGAATTCTTTACACAATGGCCTTCGCTACGAGACTGTCTGAATCTGGTTTCAGATTTCACACAACCGGCAGGAAAAATGTCTCCATTCACGTCTGCACGTCTCCCAGCCAACACTGTCAAAACAAGACTTGCATGTCCCATTGAATGGCACCTAAATCCTGACTTGCCCTCCTCAGTTTGTGATGCACTTTTAGGTTTTTTGACAGTACTTCCTCTTTGCTTCAACTACATGTACACTAGTATTCCCCATGTGTTGCCACAGGCACTGACTGTGAATAAATAGGTGAGACAAAGACACAGATAGTGTACACAGAGTCATATGAGGCTGTGTGACTTCTCTGTCAGCATAAAGCTATCTTTCTTAAAAATCAGTGAATGTCGGAAAACAGAGAATTTGGACAAAAAAGTGCCCTTGCTCATCACCTCCTGGGTCAGACAAAGCTGTCTTTGTAATAGAGCTGCTCAAAAAGAAGAAACCCGCCTTTTGTGGCTCACACTGTTTTGCTCTTTTCTTGACAGCAGCTCTATGGAGAAATATCCTGATGTCTTCGCGAGGTCTTCACTGGAACATTTTCACTGACATTTTGAGGCTGGTTTGGGGTGAGGATTAGTGAGCGAAATGTCAGAGCAAGCTTTCTTAGGTGACCCGAGGAGGCGAAACAGAGTTCAAGCGCCGTCCTGCTTTGGCGGGGTCTACGCTGATGACAGGAACGTTGCTCAGTCTTATTCCAGATAAAGTTATATTTGCATTTTGATGCATTTGATGTACTTACTGCAGAGAAAACAGCATTTATGGAAGCTCTTGCCATCACACTGCACTTCCTCCGCGTGGTAAACCGTCCCGTGGCATGCTGCACACTTGTTGCCTCCGCCCCAGTTTGGCATGGTGTTTCTGACAAGACACAGAGATGATGAGAAAGGTTAAACATCTCGTCTGTTCCTCCTCTGAACTTCCAAACACGAGTGAGTAAAAAAAAGGACAGCTGTGTTTTCTGTCATATTAAAGCACTGCAGGATTTATATCACAATAGCAATGATTCGACTGAAAATTACAGCTACAGGCCACAACGTCTATCCCAACTGCATAAACAAAGTCAGCCTTGACAAAAGGGCAGACTAATACCCAGAGGAATGCTTGCGGGCGCCATGCCTCAGAGCTTTTGTTTCCTGATGAGCTGTGGCTGAAGGATGCAAACATTAACTGCACAGAAGAAGTGAGAAATAAACAGTGTCTTGTCACACCATGCGTCTCCCTAACGTTTGTCCATTTGCCTGTAATTACAGATTAAATCCCACTAAATACAAATGCAACATTTTAAGTTTCCCCTCACATGTCAGCACAAAACAAACCTGCTATGATATCATAGTTTGGAAATTAAACTTGAAAATGGCTGTGATTGTTCATTACACTCGAGACTATTAATCTTTTCTGTCACAGGTCTCCTCCCTGTTGGATTAGAGACTGCAGCACAGGCCCCCAGCATGAGAAGGGATCAAAGCCCACTAATGCTATACTTCAGCAGCTGATGAGAAAGTCGGTGTGGAAGTGCACAGGCCAACAAGTCTGCTGGTACTGGCTGTGGAAGTGTATTCCAGTCTATCTGAGAAAGAGTCTGAGCTTTGAGATCATGGCTGGACACGAAATCTTCCAGTGAAGCAAGACTAATGAAGCTGCATGGAGCTCCTCAAGAAAGATTCACTGAACCCTTTTCAAGAGAGGAAATCTGAAACTTATTATAAAATAAGAAATTAAGTGTTTTTTCCTGCCATTTCTCGCATAGACTACAGACTGCATTGGGACAACTGAAACAATAAGGCGACTCCATAACATATCAGTGAATGGTAATGACCTTATTTTATATTATTCTGGAATATGAACATATTGAAAAAAGACAGGAGTTAAATTCTCATTCTGTCAGCCACGAGCTGTAACGTTTTTGTTTTCATTTTTACAGTGAATTTATATTATTAATAATATTGTCACCCTTACAAAAAAGCTGCAGTTAAAGTTAAAGTTAAAATCACAAAGATGCATTTGTCTGCTGGCTTTGCCCTTAAGGCACAGTTTGACCAGTTTGTGCGATACTTGATTACAACTGGCTAATGAACAGCTGAACACCGAGCAAAGAGTTTTGTATTAACGTTAGCTCACTGCTGTTTCTGGCATTGAACCTCGTTTCTTAAGTATATCTAAGTTATCAGTGAAACGCACAAAACAGTCTGCGCAAAAGTTGCCCGATAACTAGTCTACAAACATTTTGCACCAAAGACCAACAAGATTAATTCAATAATTTCTGTAATTCAAAAGTAATCTTTTTATCTTATCTTGTCACTGGAACAGTGAGTAATTCACACCGCGAACCCAAACCGGTTAAACAAAAAATTACCTTAAAATATTTTTTAAAAAGAAGAAAAAACAGCCAATATCCAAAACTGGTTGAGCTCGACCTCAGAGTCTGAATGGTATATCCAGAAACCTCCGTGGTACCTCCAGCACACACACGCCGTACTGCCACACAGCGCTCTGCTCCGCACATTTACAGAGAGAGGAGGGGTTTCACCCAGGGGCGTGAACTCAGCACTGCTGCTTTCCCGTGCGGTCGGAAGAGTAACGATTTATGTTGACACTGAAGGTAGACTGATTAAAACAAACAAACAAACAAAACGTGGGTTCAGTGACAAGCCAGCTGATAATAGTTTCCCTTCGAGTAACCAAGTTGGAAGAGGTTGTGAAAAGTGTTTAATTTGTCTTTTGTGTGGGATAATTATGGTGGCAGTAGGATTGTATAATGATGGTGGATTATTCCTATAACAAAACCCCAAAAGACTTATTGTTTTATTTTATGTCATGTCACGTACCAGTGGCTCGGATTTCAAATATAGAATTATTGTCTTATCCATTTATACTGGATCATGTGGTTGAATATATTACTACAGAGAGCATGCAGAACCACCAGCTGTGTGCCTGAGTGCAGTCTGTCTTAAAACTCATGGATTTGTGCAGGAAAAAGGAAGCTGGTCTTCCTGTTAGGATTACAGGAAAGGAGACAGAGACAATAGACTTTAGTACAATAGACAATATTATATCTCTGCATTTGCGCATGCATCCATTTACAGGGAAATCATTTGCAGTATCCCAGAAAATTTGTCAGGGCTTAAATCACCACTGCTGTAAAATTTGCTGTAATCTTGCACCCTGCTGGACACAGAATGTAAAAACCACTACCAGAAAATTGTTGTTGTTGTTTTTGTTTTGTATCACTCAGGCAAGATAAAGAAAGAAATCCGTTATATCAGACACTACAGCTCTGGAGACAATGGCAGTGATGCGGCACTCGCCAGTACAACACTCTTCGATGACTACATCATAAACCTCAAACATAAAGGACCGACGATTCTTATAAATAGATACCAAACTATATATGAAAGCTAAAACTGATACAAAGCCGTATTCTAAGTGAAAGATTGACTTCAGCACAGTTCAATAAGACACACAACAGTAATTAATTAAAAAGTCAAATCACAGAAAGAATCGCTCTTGAGTGGACTTGAGTTATGCCCTTCAAAGAGGACCTGTTATCGTTTCCTGTTCTGTATTTTTTTCATCCTTATACAGTGGCTTTGCATGACTCAGTTCAAAATAATCCTCATTTATCTTGATGCAGTCTTATCTGCCTTCCCATTCCCTTATAGCATCCTTGTGATTGGCTGCCTCATGCAAACTGAAGATTTGAACTGCAGGTAAGCGGGACTGTGCTCACAACCAGCATCTGAAACAAAGCAAGGAGGGGGAACTGGAATTTTTTATGGCGTGTTATAAATGAAGTGCGTACTGGGACACCTGAAAACAGAAATCAGCTATAATTATAAAGTTGCTATTTTCACATTTCATTTATGTTCCAAGTTATACTGTCGATTGTGTGAAAATAAAAAGGTATAGTCAAAGCTACAGTTTCAACACAAAAATACATTTTACTGCTGATGTTGCCCTTTAGGCACCGAGTAGTTTTTGTGAAACTTGGTTACAACTGGCTAACAAACAGCTGAGCACTGAGCAAAGTGAGGAGTTTGACATGAATGTTAGCTAATCGCTATTCTGTGACATTTCCCTGTGTCGTTAATGAAACATCACTACTACAGTAAAGAGAACATTCTGGTAGAGCCTGCAGATAAGGTAAATGCAGAAAAGCTTACAAACCGACGAGATAAATTCCAGCTTGATTGCTTCCAGCTATACCTTACCATTAGCCCACCACAAACTTGCTACAAATAAAAAAATCCCTCCATTAAAATTTAAAGTAAATGGGAAAAACTGTTGTATCTCATTAAAAAGGCATTTCTGAAAGCTGGACAGAACTACTCGGGGCATGCTGTAATAACTAAATGAATTTTCAGAAAGTATTCAGGAATCTCAAGCTTTAGCTATAAGGTCAGGGTACCTTGCTCCACTATAAGAAACATTCTGGGTAAAAATAAAATTAGTTAGAAAGAGGAAGGCTGGAACTATGAGTAACCAAAGGAACTAACAGGATGTGCTCCCCGAGGCTTCTGGGACAATTTTCCATGATTGCATATAGTGATAGGAGAAAAATCAAGACCCAGAATATACACAAAAGAAAGAAATGCATTGATATTATAGACTATATTGTTAAAAAACAACAACAACAAACTTAGTGAGCTGGAGGAAAGTGTACATGGAGTATGAATGATGTAAACACCTGATGTAAAACTACAAAAAGTAGCAACGTTAGTTTAAAAAATGAATTCAATAAAGAGCTCTCTGTTGTTTTGTGACAGTTTTAGGAATGTGGCAGCACACCTGGGTTTAATAAGCCTCGTGTTCAGAAAGAATTTCTAAAAGCAGAAACTAAGGCGCAATAATAAAGAACAGATTTAGGCAGGTAGAGCTGCTGCTAATATGGTCACAAGTATTTGAGAGGAGAAAAGCCATGCCCTCATAAACGGAAATGAAATGTGTTTTTCACAGCGTTAAATGTTGAGCATTCAGAGAAGAAGCAGAGAAACTTGCCTAACCCTAACCCCCTAACCCTCTCTGGAGTGGAGTGGAAAAAACAAATAACTGGCCATTAAGCTTAAGCTGGACAAGTACTTTAAAGTCAATACTATAGTAATGTATTACTACACTTTTTTGGTGGCTATACTTCCAGAGACAGAATAAAACAGGTTCAGGAATAAAACTATATGTTTCTGATTTTAAGAAAAATGCAAGAGTTAAATCCATAAATACAAATCAATAAAAACCAATGCTGATGTTACTGTGTAGCAATTTCCTGTTAAAAATGTTCAAGAAGCATTCAACTGTTTGGCGCTTTCATCTTTTAATATTTAATGTGCTCATGTACTGTGAATGGAACCTGGCATTAAGATGGGATCCAGGGGGTACGTTCTTATTAGATTTTGCCCCCTGATAGCATCCAGACAAAGAGCAATTCAGACGACCTCTTTGAAAAAGAAAAAATCAAGGGTCCAGTGTCCCCTGCCTGGGCCCCACCCTGAAGCCAGCCTGGGGAGCGAGCTTGAGTGCCCCAACCTGGCAACATGGGCCTGCCTTTGTTTGGGTCCACCACCCGCAGGAGGTGGTGAAGTGGTTGGCTGCAATGTGTGTCAGGTAGCACTTAAGGAGGCCCTGGCGGTGGGCAGAGCGGGTATGCTTGTATCATCTTGCTGCCTGCATGTTTTTTTTTCCCCAGTAGACAAGAACGTTGCTTCCTTGTACCTTCACATTGTGGATTGAGTCCTGATGTTGTTTACACATATGTGCCAAATGACAGTTCAGGGTGCCCAGCCTTCTTGGAGTTACTGGGTGCAGTGCTGTGGGGGTACCTCACCTCAGAGGCTTCTAAGCTCACAAGAAGAACAAAAGTAAGAATAGGAGGGGTGTGGGAGATTACCCAACTAGTCTACGTGTATTTTTTTGACTATGTTCTGTGGGGGATCCTGCGAGAAGTTCTCAGATGATCTGAGAAGATCTCAGATGATCAGCCATCAGAAGATGGGTACACTGTACTGTAGGGAGATGGTCAGCAAGAGTACTCAGGTAGGTTTTGGTCTTTAAGTAATGCTCATTTAGTACCAAGGGGCTTAAAGTGTAAAAGAAAAATCCCCCTAACCATCCCACCACCAGCAACTTGAACCGTTGACAAAAGGCAGGATAGCTCCATGCTTTCATGTTGTTTACCCCAAATTCTGACCCCCACCATCCGAGTCATCAGACCAGGCAGATTCCAATCTTCTAATGTCCGGCCTGTGTGAGTGTTGTGAGATTATTACACTGTCTTATGTTACATTATACCTCTGATTTAAGCTTATGAAATCATTATGTAGTTTTAGGTTGCATTATACTCCTGAGTTAGAAGGTGAAATTATTAGATTGCTTAGGCTGATTTGTATTACATTAAACTGCTGATTTACTGTGAATGAATCACACTGTTCTATGGTACTTCATACTGCTGATTTATAAAGAGAATACTGTTTGCAGAGAATCATGGCCGTGCTTTTCTGATTGTAGAAAGAACAAAACATACTGCACAAGAAGCCAAGGCCGTAACCTAGGCTCACTGAGAGAGAAAGAATGTGAATGCTTAGTTCTGAGGGGGCTGAAGCTATAAGAATGTGAGAAACGGTCAGACACTTCGAGATTTAGCCGGACACCCTCCCGTTCACATCTCCCGTCCGGACGTTGGTAATGCTGAGTGTTGTATGGAATAAAGAGAATTGTATTGATTAAAGAGGTTGTTGATTGAGCATTTATACACCGAGTGTTGTTCTTCCTTCAGCCCAAAGATCAAAGAATTGGGATATTTAACAGTGGGTGTGATTGTAGCCTCGATATTCAGTTCTTATGCGGGGCACCTGGTGTGGTCTTCTGCTGCTGCAGCCCATCTGCTGCAAGGTTTGACCTGTTGTTCATTCATAGATGCTCTTCTGCATCCCATGACTTAGCAAGTAGTTATTTTAGTTACTAGTGTCTTGCTACAACTTCAAAGCAGTCTGGACTCATTAAGACTCATCAGAGCAGGAAATGTCATTTCAGTCTTGCATCATCTAATTGTGGTCAGCCTGTGAGAACTGAAGCCTCAGATTTCCTGTTCTTAGCTGACAGAAATGGCACCCACTCTGCTGCAAGCTTTGACATTTGTGCTTTCAGAGATGTTCCTCTCACCGACTGACTGTTGCCTTCTGATCAGGTTGAAGTAATCTGGCTATTCTCCTGATTTCTGGTATCAACAAGGCATTTTTTATCTTGACGACCACCACTCATTAGATATTTCCCCTTTTCCAGACCATTCTATGTAATAAACCCTTGGGATGGTTGTGTGGGACAATCCCAGTAGATCAGCAGTTTCTGAAATACTCCAATAACCATGCTACATTCAGAGTCTTCCAGATCTTTCTGCCCCATCCTGATCCTACATTGAGGTTGTAGATAAATGCAATAAGTTGCTGCTGTGTGATTAGCTGCTGGATATTTGTGTTAATGAGCAGTTGAGCAGGTGTACTGAATAAAGAGTCATGTGAGTGTAACAATATTACCTCTTCGAGTGGAAGTAATAATTTCTCTTTTTTGTAGTGGTAATGGTCGGGTGGTACTAACAGTAATGCATATTTAAATGCCAATTTCTTGCTTTTCCCTCTGTTTCCGGTGTTTTTGGTCAAAGCAGACACTTGGCTAAACTGTCTGTCTATTTAAAGTTAATTGTTCCATCTGCTGAGTTTTAGTGTCATAAATGCCTCACAGGGGCCAAAGAGATCCATCGAGCGCTCACTCGGCTCACTTTTACTGCTGATATAAAAAGGCTTTGATAGCTACATGTTTGTATCCACAGATGGTATGTTTTCTAATTGCTACGCACTCAGCCCGATCTGACCCTGAGATCACACTTGATGTGTTAAATGTGTTGTCCAGCATTGAAACTCCAATTCATCGCAGATAAGAATCGAAACGCCAGGTTTTTTTTTTTCCTACATGTGCAGCCTGAATGTTAATAGTCTGCACTGCCTCTGCTAGACATGTGAACCATTACACATATTTGGCTTTATCATACTGATTATCACATGGATCATATGTGACTGTTTAATACACAAATCAGTACAGTTTGCACCAACAGGAGTTGTGTTACAGATGAAGCGTCATCTGTCTACACTAGCATCGCTTGTTTCCATCTGCTGGGCCACTATGAATTTGAATTATTAGTGGCATCTGCACATTCCCAAATTGGTAAACTGAAGCCATCTGTAATTGTATTAACATTGGGATTCTTGTATTAGTTTATTTCCTGCCCCTTTTGATTGTAGATTAGAAAAACAAAGCGTTTAAATCATTTTTTTTCTTCTTTGACATCCTCACGATAAAATGGAGCTGTTAGAAATACAGACAAAGACTGTAAAGCTGGTCTGAATCATTTATTTTGTTTCAAGTCACACAGAAATGTTTGGCTCTGAACTACATCGTGTGTGCAGAGTTACAATGAAAGAACAGCAATGAGTTTCCAGCTGTTGCAGCTCCTAAAAGAACCGTGCAATAACCATTATTTTTAAAATCAGGACAAAGACAAACACTGTAAATGACACTATGGATAAGTCATTAAAAATATTGACATAAACGACACACCCACTGGTTAGAGTGGATTATCTGTACAGCCTTTGGCGTGACATAGCTAAGCTCTCCTGAATAACTCCTACTATTGGGTTGTCTGGGCCTCGTTCACTGACAACCTGAGAAAATCTGTTTTGAGGCAACAACGATGTTCTCTTAGCAACATGCCCCGTTAACTAAGGCACTAGTTTCCCTGTATAAACAAAGGAGGAAAAACACTTTACAGTACTCTGATACTTTTCCCAATCCAACTGTAGCACAGTCACTAGTATTCAAGTACCTGAGAGAATTGCCACATTGTCTTTCAGCACTCAGTAACAGTGGTTACACATAAGAATGCACATAGCACCAGCCGGGTACGTCTTCCTGACGAGAACACGAAACCACCCGTAAGCATCGAGAAATATAACAACTGTTCCTTCAGATACTTGTCTGGCTGTAAACGTTTAAGGCTTTAGTGATCATTTTCTTAATGTCTAGAATGGAAGGATTGTCCAACCACCGTCATTGTAAACCGGCGTTCAGCAGCTCACACGTGTCCTTTTACACCTGTTTTTGTGTATCTAAATCTGAATGGGCCGATTACTACAAAATTACGGGTACATTCTTCAAATACTTAGTGCTAAAAACTTAATGTTTCATTACAGACCCTGTAATCGACATATTTTCACTAAGATATAAATAGCAACTGGGCTACAACAAAGGGTGAAGAATTAGCAAGGGTGTAACGATTACAAAGCAAAACTCGAAACAGTGATCGAATCATCGGCGATGCCGTGTTGCATGCCCGTTTTCCTGTGCTGTGATACCCATGCAGAGAAGTTAATGCCTGAAGTGTGGCAGTGTGGTGAAAGCTGTAACATTAAAAGACTGTTTCTGGTTATTTGTCCCCTTTAAAATAATATTATGTATGTATGTATGTATGTATGTATGTATGTATGTATGTATGTATGTATGTATGTATGTATGTATGTATGTATGTATGTATGTATGTATGTATGAAAAGCATAAAATGAAATGTGCTTTTGGATAATCGTTACAGCCCTTGTAAATAGGTAGCTTGATCATTCTAGGAGGAAACATAAAATGCAGCTGTGACCGGCTCCCATCACAGGAGGGCACTGTTGCATTGGTAATACTGCCTTACTCTTAAACCTAACCTTGAGGACGTCTCGATAGTTTTGAGTGTCTGATTTCACAGTGTGACACCCCTTTCATAAAACTCAGTCAATTAGCAAAATATGAGACTCTCCAGGATTTACAAGAAAACATTCGATACTCTTGGAAAGTTCTTAATTTATCTTTAGAAACATAGCACCAAAGGTTTAAAACCATATTCTTTGTTTCATTTTCGGTTCACCGCCCTCAATTTTTAAGACGGCGCGTTCAACACAAGCTCCCGTCTCTTCAGCTGGTTGGATGGTGGCCAATGTCGAGTCTCCTCTGTGCTGATCCCCTTTTTCGGACAGCTGGCGCAGCACTGACTACACTTCCCAGAGTGCCCGGGGTCTGAAAGAAAGCCTTTGAAGAAGATGCTGGGGTTTCCTTGGGCGTATGTGGAGTCTGTAAAGAGACAGAATGCATTTAGGGAACATTTAGACAACCCAACGCATAAACAGCAGCCACTGCCAGCAGTAGATGCAAGCTCACTTGCTGAAAGGTCAGTGGAAGTCAGTAGACTGAATATTATCTAAGAAAATGGGTGGGTAGACGTGACTCTACACACTGAAAGTGAGAGTGGGATTAATGCATCATTACAACGTGGTCATTAACTTGTCCTATTGTTTATAACGTCGCGTGAATTTGCTGCCCAGTAACTCTATCAGAGCTAAACCAGCATCACTACACTGGTCTTTGCAGGCAGTAAAGTTCATTCCCATTTAACAAGCTGGAGATTAATCAGTCTTAACTGCTGTGACACAAAGTGTCCAGATGAGTAAATGAGGGTAAACCTTCCACAAAACAGATGCTGCACTTGCTCTCGTGTCAAGCTGTGTTGTGACATTTTCCAGTGCCTGATACGAGAAAGGTCATGTTTCATTATGAAGGCTAATGTATGAAGGCTTGATGTATTTTAGGGCAGACAGCTGTGTGTGAGAGAGAGCAGGGTTACAGCAGTACAGTCAGTTCTTACCAGTGGTTCTGGCGTGTTGATGCTGATGGTCTGTCGTGGTCTCGAGGGAGAATGTGGCGTGCCAGCTGACGACCTGTAAAGCCCGCTCTGTTCTGGAGTGGACGGCGGTGGAACCGGCACCACACTATACGGCGCCCCCCCCACCATGAAGTGGGCAGGTGACATCATGGCAGGCAGACCAAAGCTCAGTTTTGTGTGAGCATCAGAGCCTTGCTGCTGTAGACTGCCGGCCACCAGGGGGTAATGGGAGAGGGCAGCAGATGGTACCAGGACATAGGGCAGTGCCAAGGTGGGAACACTGCTGGGAGGAAGTGCTAGACTGGCCGCTGGTTGTCCAGCTGAGAGCAGGAAGTTGAGGCCATTTAATCCTAGAAAAGAGGACAGGAGACCGATTAAAAGGTTTGAAGGATTTCTTTTTCTTCTTCTTCTTTTTTTTTTTTTTTTTTTTTTTTTTTACAAAGCAAAGATAAATAAAATTCAGTTCCCAAATCCTGGGAATAAAGCGCTCTGGATTTCCAGCACTGAAAGGACCTGCTGCAGGGAATATTCTCAGTAAAAGAGTGAAAGGGTGCAAATCATAGTGGCCCTCTCTTACAAGCCCTCTACTATCACAACAAATCATAGTTAACATCTTGCTCTGCGTGCTGCTAAAACAGTGCATTACCTGCATTGTTGGGGACATAAAGGTAGTGCGACGGCTGAGCGTGCTCACTGCTGGTGTTGCCACCCCCACTCTCGCCGATCACCTGCTCTCTGCAGAGGCCTGCTGCTGCTGCACCAGCTTGCGAGCACTCTGCTGTTTCCCTGCAAGCTTCAGCTCGAGTCTGGAAAGAGCAGGAATGACATCTGATGTTACAGCCTTATGATCTGCATTTGTTACAGTCCTTAAAACTCAGACTATAACACGTCTCCCCTTCTAGTAACAAAGTCAAGTCATGTTCCTGGCTTACGGTTTATTTTCTCAGGCAACCTTTTAAAAAGACCAACCTAGCATGTGACACCGAACCATCCAGTTACTTTGATTTTATGTATCCTGATTAACTGCACCAGGTTTTCAAATGATCAATTATCTTATACTCTACTGAGATGAGAAGTCTTTAATTACACCACACAAGACTTATCCTGATCAGTGAGCATGGCACATTTTCCATTTTCAGTTTAACTGTCTGCCGTGGTGAATTACTAACAGGATTTTCTGACTGTCAGAATTACGGCACCGAACCGAATAATTAGCTTGGAGTTAGTTTTTAACTGGAACAAGAATAGCAATTAGCAGCAGAAATTAAAATCCACATCGCCACAGAATACCATCTCACCTTTTCACATTTCTCTAACGCAGAATTTCCCTTCTTTTTAAGTACCATCTCCTCCTCCTCTCTTTCTTCCTTCTTCCTCTTCGTTGCCTCCAACCTGGGTGAGGTGTGACCTTCAAGCATCTGGTTTGGCGTTTCTGGCGGTCTGTACAGCATGACCACGGAGGGTTGGGACAGGCTGGGCAAGTAGGCCAAGCAATGGGAAGACGGGGAAGCAACAAACAGGTGCTCCGGGTGGGGGAGTGGTGCCAGAAGGGTGGAGGAGGGGGAAAGGGCAGTACTGCTGTTGTGCATGAGCCGAGTCTGCGGTGGTGTGCCGGGTCGGTTGCTGAAAAAGGGGGGGGGGGGGAAGAAAAGTAAGCTATATTTCTCCTGCTACTTGTAGACTGAGTTTTTGCCAAGAATCTGATTGAGAAACATTTGTTTATGACTACAAGCATTAGATACTGCAGTGTTCGACTAAAGTGGAACACTGCTTCTCAAGCCTTAGCTTCTAAACATTTTGACCAAATTGTTCCTGATACAGAGGAACCACAGAAAGTTAAGTCACAAATCAGTCTCTTGCACACGTCAGTAGCCCCCTATCTATCTCAGATAGCAGGCTTACATGTGCTTAGGCTTAAAACTTTCCTTTTAGATAAAGCATATAGTTAAGCTGGATCAGGTGACCCCGAATCCTCCCTTAGTGACCCTGCAATAGGCCTAGGCTGCTGTGGACTTCCCATGATGCACTGATGTGTATTATGGGAAGCCCATGGGAAGATGTGTTGGTTATGATCAATGTGTTTTGTTTTGGTCCCATCTTCCTGCCATCACCCTCAAGTGCTCACAGCGGTTGGCTGCCCCTCGCTGGTTCTGCTGGTTTCTTCTTGTTAAAAGGGAGTTTTTCCTTCCCACTGTCACCATGAGCTTGCTCAAAGTGGGTTGTCTGACTATTGGGGTTTCTCTCCATTATTGTGAGGTCTTTACCGATATTAAGCGCCTTGAGGCAACTGTTCTGATTTGACGCTATATAAATAAAAGTAACTTAAATTGAAGGTGAAGGCATATTTGTAATGGAGCATGAGCTTTACGCACATGACTAGATATTTGAAGTTAAAGGGTAAAGTGTGCAGGATGCAGACATAACAAGATGAAATAAAGTTTTTTTCTTAAAACTTTGCTCTCGCATCAGAACACTTTTTTTTGTTAAATAGCATAACATTACAGGGTCCTGGCCATAACAAAGCCTCCAGTGGCAATGAGTGAGTAAATGACAAATAAGCAGGTTTCAGCAAACTGTACAAACTGTGCAGTTTTTTTAAGCACAAGCTTTATGGTCCTGAATCCTGCTTTCCATGGTTTGAAATGCAGGTAAAAAAATTCCTGACCTGATCAAAAGGTTACTGTGTTAGAGCTGGGTCTGTGTGCCCCTACAATATCTCAGCTGAAACGCAGACTTGAAACTGGCCACAGGCATAAACTTCTAGCTCTCATCCTGTGGGCTACCACTGCCCCCGGTGCACTTTTGCCTAACTTCATTTTTAAAATATTCCTTTTCAACACACACTTCCATGTCTTATTATCTTACTCCCCCACAAAACACTTAACAGCCACAGCCTTGAGGCAGCTGTGGTTTGGCCACGAGTAGTTTAGTTAATAATAGGAAACAACATGAACTACTGTGTACTCCATGTATGCCGCCAACTTATACACTCATAGGAGACAAAAACTATTAATGTCCACAGAGTCAGCTCCTGTTACATGTAGCCTTGAGCGAAACACATCAGCCAAATCAAACACTGGCACTGAATGTAAAACATAACGAATAAGAGAAGGTTGCAAAATAGACTCTGTAAGGGAGAGGGCAGCATCTTTTAACCTGACAACAGAGATGACTTTGAATGTGTCATGTATAAAACTCAAACAAAAAACTTTTGGTTTAATAGTAACACTTCAGATGGAGAAAGCTGATCTTTGAGATGACCCAAGTATCTGTGTGTTAGCGTTTACTCACTCAGCATTACTTCCAAACTGCAGCTGACACGCTGCACTGTTGCTTGTAGTCCTTCTGGAATAATCCACAGGCTGGTTTTGCAGGGCTGCAGCATAGAGACAACAAACAGACAGGATATTGAAAAAGCTCTATGCCAGTGGTTCTTAACCTTGTTGGAGGTACCGAACCCCACCAGCTTCATATGCGCATTCACTGAACCCCTCTTTAGTGAAAAATAAAATGTGATTTTTTTACTGGTGCACAAAATGAGCCATGCATGTCATGGCGAAGGCTCTGCCGAATCCCTGAGACCGACTCACCGAACCCCTAGGGTTCGATCGAACCCAGGTTAAGAACCACTGCTCTATGCTGTTCCGCAGAGTCAAAGCGCACGACTTGCAGATTTAAAAAAAGGCTCGGGGACGCTTGGCCGTCTCCCGCCACCCGATTGGAAACAAACAACTCCCCCAAAAATAAAATCTCTTACCGGTTACTTCACGTCTCGGGCTGCTGGGTGCGGAGCTGACCTGCCGCTGGACTGCAACAGATGTTGGCGTGATGCTGAAGGAGGCATGACGTGCCATTTTTGCTTTTCTGAGCTCCTGTCCTGGCTGTGCAGACTCAGATGAAGCGATGGCTGCTACATTCAAAGTGTTTCCTACAGGTAGATGGATGACGACTGATTTAGGGTAAGAGCAATGATGACAAACGCAGTTCTTAGATTGACAAAGGTCTGGACTGTCTTATATTTTCAAGTTACTCTAGCAGAGTTCACTGAAGTCATCTTTAACTCTCACCAGCATTCACAGAGCTGCTGAATTCAACCGGGCCGAGCCACTTGAAGGCCGGCTTTCTGCCCCTCTCCTCTCTGACATGAACCTTCTTTATGAGGCTGAGGCTGGTCAGCACGTTGGCAATATCATACAGACGCCGCACCTTAGCTGGAGATCACACAGACACAGTGTTTGGTGAAATACTGTTTCCTGGAATCTATACACGTCACTATACACGTTGCAGCACTTCTGGATTTCTTACTTTTGTACTTGCTGTGACTTGATGAGTCCTGACTCTCCTCGATGAGGACCTTTGCTGCTGCATCCAGGGTAACAGTCTGAGTTTTGGACACCAGGAAAAGCATGACAAACTTCTGGCTCATGATGCGCAGAGATTTGTCTTTCCTGTTGCTACCGGCTGCAAAGACAAGCAGAAGAAACGGACAGTGTAAAAAGCTACTGCTTTCTTAATTAGCAGTGAAAATCAGCCCACTAAAAACCAGTGAATCGTATGTTTAATTACATTTTATTCATTAATAACAGGCACCAAAACTCCAAACAGAAATTCAAAGTACTTGTCAACATAAACTTGTTTCTTCTGTACATCCTCAGTCTGAATGAAAACATTTCAGAGACGTGAAATCAAACCTGAAACCTCAGTACAACTTTTACAAACTAGATCTTTATTAGAATCCAGCCACATTATAAGTCTGCAAACGTACAACCTCTTAATGACAAGCTGTGAGCAGACAGAGGCAGCGTCGCTACGGTAACCAGGCTTGAATCCATTCCTGTGGGTTTAAGGCCTTATTCAGCTTTAGTGTTAAGCATTTGCCCGTGAAAATAAGCCTACACCTAAACTGTTACATGCAGGCAACTGAAGTGATACTTAGTCTAATGAAGACTACGGTTAACGTCTAATCTTTATTTGGAGCCAATATGGAAGAAAAGGCACACTCTCCTTATAGTGTTCATTTTAAACACTCAAAACTCTTCATCTCCAGTCTTATTTTTCAGTTTATTACCGCTTCCAGCATCTCCTTCCCCCCCGTCATCCTCTCGGCCCGGTCCGGTCTCCCTGGCCTCGTTGGCCTGCTCCATCTGGAGGTGGTAGCCCTGCTGTCGGCCCTCACACTGCAGCTCCTCCAGGGTGGCTTCCAGCCGCTGACGACCGTACCAGGTGTAGCTGTTTTTGGCTATCCGCCCCACAATCGTCAGGGACTCCAACACATTCACGATGTCGTAGATCCGCCGCCGTTCCACCCCTGACAGGATTACAGCAACATTTCTCTAAAACATGTGCACGATTTGAGCAGCAGTCATTCCCAAATTCAATAGCAGTGTTTTCCTGGCCCCATGAAGAGTTTACAGTGAGACAAATTGTAGTCATATCCTTCTCCTGTGTCCAACTGCTGCTGCTGCTCTCAAATTACTGGTTCTTACCCAGATTGGCTGCCACTTCATCCAGCGAGATCCAGATGGGGCTGTGAAGCGGTGGGTAATCAGGATAAAGGGCAAGGAACTTCTGGCAAAGCAGACCCAGACTTTTCTGCTTTCTGCTCGGCTTTTTCTCTGCATCGTCCTCTTCATCAGCGGCTTCAAACTGGACAGAGATCAATGCCGTTGTCTTTTGGATTAGTCAACCAATCCAACAATCCACAGCTTAAATGACTAGTCTTTAAACAGGACTTCAATAAAATATATTTTTCGGAGAATATTAATTTAAACTACAACACAATAAATCCAATCTGTGTTAAAATGTCCTTTTAAAACAAACAAACAAAAACAAAACACCACACCTGACAAGAATCTTCCACCTCTGGATCCTCCACCACATTATCTGGGCTCGCTGGCTGGTCTTTATCATTCTCTATTGGTCTAAACAGCACCTTTTTCATCTCTCTGTCCCGGATGTCTGGGCTCGCCGCGCTGATCAGCATCTTCAGGTTAGCCGTTGGTGTCCAGGGTTCGGTCAGAGACGTGTGTTTGATGGGGGTAATGTGGGCGAGCTCAGAGGGAGCACCTTTTCTGTTGATCAGCAAAGTAGGAAGGGTGGACTCTGCAGATTTTAGCGGTGTTGATTTTCTCTTCTCTGCACACATGTTCTCCTGTGATGGAGACAGTTATGTGATCGAATTAGTGCAGGTTTGCCTTAATAAAGGCTCAAATATCCTCTCATACAGAATGAATTGCAAAGGGGTCATTTTATAGCAAAGAATGATGAAAGAAAAACATGTAATCCTGGTTGAATTTATTCATACCAACTCATCCACTATATAAACACACATCTCCAAAGATCCGAATAAGCCATCCATATGCTGAATCTGAGACCGGAGGCCTGCTCCTGAATCTGGAGGAATCAAGCAACTCACACTGATTTGTACAACCCTCAAGATCTTATTTAGCACTGTAGCCCACAGCCCTTGCTGCTGAAAGCCAAAAGCAATAAGCTCTCACGTGACTGAACACAGCGCTCTGATTGCGCTGATTTCAAAGCTTTCTTTCAGATGAATCTTATAAAACCTGCCTCACCTGATTTAAAGCAGGGTGCCACCTTAGCCTACCTTTTGTTCCCCGCGAGCCCCATCCTCCTCCTCCGGCCCCACCGTTGAACTCTTCCTTGGACTTGAGAGGTCTTTCAGTGCGAGGCATTGAACCTCCATCTGGGAAAAATGCGTTCCAAAGTAAAGACAAATATTGAGAATGGGAATTGTAAAGTTACACTTAAAAGTAAACCCAGATCCGTGGTCAGCTGAATTTGGCGCAAAGAGCATCGGCTAACTAGCCTTCATAAAGCTAACTGCGCTGCTCTTCCTCAACCCTGTAACTTTACAGCTGAAGTGCCGCATTAACTTTTTAGCTGACAGTAATTAGTTTACAGCTACAGGTATTAATATACAACGTTAGTAGAATGTTATTTCTAAGTTGCAACACGAGTTGCGGCCGTAAATTATTTTATGCAAATGGGTCCACAGCTTTAGCCGTTGCTGAGCCTGTGAATAGAGGTAAATGCGTTTCTGATGGATGTTATAAGTCAGTAAGACTTAGCATTAATTAGTTACCTAGCCAGGGACACTGTTATAGCTGTGTTGCAGAAACCCTCCGGAGGGAAATCACCACTCTTTACCTTCGCTGTTGAATGAATGAAATCGTCAAGTGTGGCTCTGCGTCCCCGTTTTACACACTTGTCAGGGCGCCGCTCCTTCAGACCGACATAGCAGTTTATTTCCCTCTTCAGAAAGAAGCAGGCAGTCCTTCTCAAATCCTTTCTTCAGACTCCTGTTCAGCTATACTACTCCTTGGAGAATCCAACATCACCCGCTCAAGCTTGTTTTCTGGCGCTCTCCTACAGCTGGGTCACTCAGCCAATCAGCGGTCAGCTGACTGACTCCGTCATACGGCTCCAGCCACTCAGTGCTATTGTACTCGGGTGCGCGCCTCAGATAATACCAATGAGGGACCGGACGTCCACGCCTCCAGATCTGTGTTGGCGGGGCAACCGGCGCGTTTATGTTCACGAAGATGGTCATAAGAAGATGTCTCACTCTAGTGATTTTATTTTCCTACATGGAACCTGAAGTTCTGGCTGATTAAATTTGAAGGTGTTTGATGTATCCTAAAAGTTTTTGTTAGGTTTTTAATTAAAAGAATTTACACGACTCGAAGTTTAGACAGCGAGTAAATTTGATGGGGAAAGTACAAAAGAACAACAACAATAATAATAATAACAATAAAAAGCCCAGCCTTCTCACTACAGTGTGGAAATTCGTGGGTACCCTGTGCTCATGGTTTGCGATTTCTTTAGTAAGTATTTGGTAATACCTAAAATTTATTTAAAATAAAAACTGACATTTATTTCAGAGCCTGTTCCTTTTAGGCATACTGTGAGTAGCCGACACTTGAGAGGTCAAGGAGTTACTTCTATAGACGATCTTTGTTTCTCAGCTGAGAAGTTTGGCTTGTCTGCGTCTTCTCCCACGGTCCTAGCAGCGGCAAGTAGAACTTTTTTTGCGCCTACAAAGGCGCTTTTAATATGTTCAGCTTAATCACTCCGGCGCTAGTCTCTGTGGACGGCTGTAATTAGCTGATCAGCTGCTGAAACAGACAGATGGGAGGCGGCGGAAGGGGGAGGAGCGCGAGTGGCGCTAACAGTACCTGGGCCATAGCGGGAAAAGCGGCGGTGGGAAAGTGGGCTCACTTTCTAGCAGCCGGGATCCCGCCCTGTATGCAAACTGGTATGCAAACTGGCAGAGGACGAGCTCTCAGTCACGAACCCCAAATGCTTGCATAATAGCCCCCAATACACACAGCATGCCGCCAGCTCCCAGTCAGATGTGAGCTACAGCAGAAAACGTGTAACCTCAAAGGTGTTTATCTCAAAGCGCAGGAAACGTGCCTGTATTTCAAGACTGTAGGGTTGCTAAATTTGAGTTATGTCTATCACAGAAAAGGTCAATGACAGTGGCTTGCAAATAATGACTGTAGCAGACTGCTTTTCTCAAGTTTGAAGAGATGAAGAGATAAAACAAATAATTTAATTACTAAACTACATGGTACATCTGGGGACAAAAATGTCGGTGTCCAATAATTTTGCTGGATTTCTAGTGCAGTGCAAGAATTTGTGCTTTTTATGCATCAATTTACAATTTGTTTTCTCGCTTTTTAAGGGAAAACATAAACCAGGTAACAATTCAAATGAATGTAACATATCGATCTCAGGCATTCTGTGGTTTCTCAAATAGTTGTTAGTTACTACTTTCACTGTCACTCACAGACAGCATGCTGTCACCAAAAAACAAAGAAGAAAATCTTGCTGTCATTCAAATTCACGTCATTCATGCATAAAAACTCGCTTTTCCTCCCCCGAGAGGCTCTAGGGCAGAGATTATATCTCTTGGGTTGGCTTGTTAACACACTGGTGTTCCCCCTAAAAAGCTGGATGAAGTGGCTGGGGAGAGGGAGGTCTGGGTGTTTCTGCTTAGACTGCTAACTCCTATCACAGGGACCTGGGTAAACTTCAGATAATGGACGGATGGATAGTTACTTGTGACAAAATGACTACTGCACACTCTGTTAATCATTTTCTTTGCAAAATGACACAACGATGATTACCTTTATTTATCCTGGTGCTACTCTGATAAACCTATTCCCTCATTTTGACTGTAGCAATGAATTGAAGGCCAACAGTAAAAAAAGCAACCAGTGTTTCTAACTGATCCAGTTGCATTCAAGCCTTTTGTTCTGCTGGTGTTTGGCTTGATTTGAGGTCAGCAAGTTCAGGCATGTTCTGTGGTGGTTGTTAATGCAATATAGTCAGAGAATTGTTTAAATTCAGTAAACGAAACAGCCCCACTCAGGACAGCATATACATTTACTATGGGAACACAGTAACCATTAGACTGAGAGTAAACAACAGGCTAGTGGTGGAGATTTCCTTTAAAGCTCAAAGGTAAAATCCGTTCTGTCGGACTCCCTCCACTTCTGTTTCTGCCCTTTATTACCTTCCTCTGACTTCTTGTCACTCTGACAGACTTGTTTTCTTGTCCCAGCTTTGCTGCTCTGACCTTTTATTAAACTACTCCCCTGGAAAACTTGTTACAGTTCACACTGATCTCAGTAAAGACATCTGACACTGGCATTTAGGAAAGGTTTCAGACATAATCCTAAAAAAGCATCACCAGTAAACACACAAGAAATAATTTTGGAGAATGTTACTAATAATGGAGGGAATCACAACCTGACATGACAGGAACAACATACAGTCATGTGAAAAAAATGTTTTCACAGCATTCTGCAGTCCTGTGATAAACTAAGTACAGCTTGTTATTTAATAGCTCGTAGAACCACATTTAGCAGCAATAACCTGAAGTAACTGTTTTCTGTATGACTCTATCGGTCTCTTCAACGAGGTTTGTAGGTGTCCGTTTGTGTTCAGCTCACTTAGACTTTGACTGGATTATTGCTTCCCCTTAATTCTTTTCTTTTTCTGACATTCTGTTTTAGGTTTGCTGCTATGCTTGGAGTCATTGTCCCGCAGCATGACCCAGTTTCAGCCAAGCTTTGGCTTCACATTTGACTCTAGAATACTTTTTAATAAAGAGCAGTTTGCGATTGATGTAATGACTTCACAGTGTCCTGTTCCTGTGGCTGTAAAACAAGCCTGAATCCTCCCTTAGTTATGCTACTATAGGTCTAAGCTGCTGTTCCCATGATGCATGACGAGTGTTTCTTCTTCACTCACCTTTTTTCACACACTGTTTTTATACACCACTCTGCATTCATTCATTAGTTATTATTAATCTCTGGCTGTCTTCCACAGCATGTCTCTTTCCTGTCTTTCTCACCTCAACCCCAGCTGGTTGTGGCAGATGGCCGCCCCTCCCTGAGCCTGGTTCTCCCAGAGGTTTCTTCTTTTTATAAGGGAGTTTTCTCTTCCCACTCTCACCAGTGCTTGCCCATCAGATGATTGGGGTTTTCTCTATTTTCTCTGTATTATGGTAGTGTCTATACCTCACAATATAAGGTGCGTGGAGGTAACAGTTGTTGTGATTTGTGCTATATAAATAAAATTTAATTGAAAGTTGGTGATTTGATCGTTGGTTGCTCCAGTATGTATACCAAATTAATCTTGAGCAAACCCAAGTTGCTCTCCAGTGTGTTGCAATCTAACAGGGTGTTAATGTTAGATAGAAAGCACTTAGGCATAGAAAAACGTGCTATATACAAACCAGTCTTTTTCTAATTGTACTGTCATAACTCTAACATTGTTGTGTGTTGTGTTGGCAGTGAGCTTTTTAAAAGCAGCCTGCAAACTAAAACAAACCACAACACCCATGTAACACATTATTTTCTGACACTCTCATTAACTGATGACTGACTAGATAAATCATTAATCATCATTGCCTGAAATGGCAATGAGATACTGCTAAGATGTATTCTTTACATTAATGAAGAACATTTCACCCATGGACCCCAACAAAGAGCACATTTTATTTCAATTCAATTCAATTCAATTTATACAGCACCAAATCTCAGCAACAGTCGCCTCACAATAATACATACAGAGAAAAACCCAACAATCACATGACCCCCTATGAGCACTTTGGCGACAGTGGGAAGGAAAAATTGGTCTTTAGCCAGAACGTGATGTTTCTCAAACCTTTCTGTCGAATTCTCACAAATTGTTCCTTACACACACAAATCTGGCATTCATCAGTATTTGGTTAGCTGAATTCAAGAGCAATGCAAACAAATTAAGAAGTGCTTTACTCCATGCAGTACATGCAAATGTTGAAATTCCCGATGTCTTAGGAAATGGAAACCGCATTTTTAAACATTTAAAAAAAAAAAAAAAACACGTATATTTCATTCACTGCTTACATTTTTCTAAGATGCCAACAAAAATCCCCAAAGTGTTAAATAAGAATATGGAATTAGGAATAAACTCAAAGAACATAAAATGTAGTAGTACACTTAATTTATCCTTACAAATCGTCATGGCAACACTAACTTTTTTTGAAACACTTGATAGCATCAAATTTAGAACAAAGAAACTTTGCACTTTCTTCGTTTCAACATTTCAGTGCTATTGTTACAATATACTGAGAAAATGTGTGTTTAAGGAGTTGGATCCTTCTGTGTTTGTGTTTTCAGCTGAGCAGGCTGTGATTTGTCCGTATTAGGCTGTCGTCAGTTGAGTTTGTTGGGTCTGTAGCGGCCCAGCGTTTCTCTCTCCATTTGCCTTCGCCGATCTCTATGATAAGGCTCACAGTGCAGTTTACCATGCTGAATTTCTCCAAAACGGAACTGGGAAATTTGGATTTGAGGTCAGGGGTTTTAGTTTCCCTTTTCATGAATATTAGGATATCATTGTTTCTATATTATAGGTAAAACGGCTGACATCCCCCCCTTTTGTTTAAAGTTCAAGTTTGAGAGTTTAAAGTAGTTTGTCCACCAGAGGGCACTCTGCAGCTTCCCTGTTGGCAACGCACCTGTTTGGACTACAAATACAACAACCAGCTGATCGGAGCAGAGTCGGGCACAGCATAAAGGAGTAATCCAAGACTTGACATTGACATTGTTGTATTGTCTTAACAAGGACCCATAAATAACTACGCATAACAAATTCTATGGAAATTTTATGCATCTGAAAGAAAAATTAAACAGATATCTCCAGACACACTGGACATTTGAATTAACCAGTCGGGGCATTGGGATGACTGTTGCATCCCAAAATCTTAGAGTAGACATGCAGTTATACAAAAATAATGGAAAGTCATCAGAGGCCACAGATGTTACAGTCTTTATTGCATTAGTTCCATTTCAACTGTCTGTAAAAACTAAAACACGAGGAGGCCAGAGGCCGGTTTACAGACAGATGATACATTACACAACATGAATAATAATAGATGAATGGCGTGGATAGAAAATAAACCACATCTGAGAGAGGTATTCTCTATCATGAGCGCCTTTAGTGTAAATGGTAGTGTTTGATGCTCACATCTGCAGAGGGACGTGATCCGATTCTACCTGGCAAGCAGGACAAAAGCAGCATTAGAGGAAAACAATCTGCTGCAGTGTGATGTAGTGTCGACTGGCCAGATGCTCGTTAGGGTTCATATGTGTGTGTGATGTATGGGTAATGGAGAACGTCGGACATCTGCAGGGGGCTGAGCTCAGTGGATTCAGCACAACTCTGCAGTGAAACAGATCGTCGCACGAGGGCTCGATTTCTCAACACATTGCCTCAGCAGGGTCACCACTGAATTCCAAATGTTAGCAGGTGCTGAAAAGTGATCTGTCTTCACTGCCTATGTTTTACATTATTTATATTATCTGAGTAATTTAAAGTAATTTGTACTCCTAGCATATGCTGTCAGGCTTTTAAAGCACTGGGTGCTTATGTGCATATGTGTGTGTGTGGGTATCTGGGGGTGGTCCTGGGGGTTTACTGCCACTGCCAGCAGTTACAACCTGGAGAAAGTTTGTGTCTAAATGAAATAAGACTACTTCGTTTATGTGTTTTGTTTTGGCCAAACCAAAAATTAATTCAAAAGATGCTGAGTTTAAAATAAAAATATTTTTTAACATCACTTTTGATATTTTTTTTTAAATTAAAATCACTCATTATTTTCAAAAACTTTCAAACTCTAAAGCAGGGGTGTCAAACTCAAATACACAGTGGGCCAAAATTCAAAACTGGAACAAAGTCGCAGGCTAACGTTAATATTTATTGAAATATATTTATTCCTCCAGATATAAGAATGAATCTTTTCTTATGGACTCAAACACGTTTTGCTGAAAAACTGAATATGGAACAAGCAAAGCTTAATACTAAACAATATATATATTAGCTGTATAATACCAGTAGGCCAGCTCTGATAGTAATTTGGTATGGCTTTGCGGGCCAAATGTAATTAGGCTGCGGGCCAAATTTGGCCCGTGGGCCAGAGTTTGATATCTATGCTCTAAAGCAACTGTGGAGCAACTGGACCATTCTGTAGCTGAAAAAGGAGACGGCAATTGTTGGTATTTCTTGTTATTTTGTTCTTCTGAAGAGCCACCTAAGTCTTGCTCTACTCATCTAGACAGCTCAGTCAAATTCTTTCACATATACAGTAACTTCTTTTACTATCTAAAATATATGAATTTTGCAGCATTAACAACATATGGAGGTTTTTGTCAATAGTTGTTAAAATAGGAAGTACTGCCTTATTTTTGATTAATTCCCAAAAGTGCCATTGGTCAGCATGGTGCCAATGGAAACTATGGGTTTGTGTGACAGAAGAGGATGCCAAGTATAGGTGGAGCCAGAGATCTGGTGTGGCAACTTCCATGGCAACAGCTGGCATAAAAAGAGCATAAGTGCTTAGCGATGGTAGTTAAGGGGCCGGTGCAGATTAAAGGAGGAGTGGGTAAGGTAGAAAGGTAGATGAGGGTTGGAGTCCAAGTTACTTTCTCCTTCTGTGCTTCATTCACACACTTTGTATGTTGGCAGGAGAAGTGGGGGTGGGAGGTGAGGGGAGAAGGGTTGGGTAACTGTGATGGACCGAGTTGAAAAAAGCAGGAGTCATCTCAGGAATGAGAAAAATAGGGTTTCCATTTATTTAATTCTATTCCATTTCTATTTATTTAATTCTATTATTCTATTCTACTCTATTTAACCTAAAAATTATATTTACAAAAGTAATAAATGTTGAGCTCATAAAAGAGGTCAAAGAAACAAAACTGGACTCAGGCAAAGAACTGTGAACTTAGCAAACCAAATGACTGCCCCAACAAACATAACTGACCTAATTACACAAATGGGTTTTATAATGGCTGATCAGACCACTACGACACACGAGGGCTAACTACAAAACACAATCATAAACCACAAAAATGATGCAGTACAGTCTAGTTTTTTAAATAAACTAAACACCGAAGAAGAAAATCAAAAACCACTAAACCCTAAACTCCAATATTTAATTTAATTACAAAAGCTTTTTTTAATTAAAGAAAATAGACATTCTCCCCATTCAGCAGGAAGTGGTGGTGCGTTCAATTATCCCTCTTTGTATTTAACAGCTTTAAGCCCTGGCCACCAAACTCAAGTGTGTTATTGTGTTCAAATGAAAAATACACAGGAGTTACTGACTTTAGACTGTGGCCGTGGGTTTGGCCATTACAGTAACAGAGAGAGGGGACTACACAACAGGAGTCTCTGTCCGCCATCTCAGTCGCTCTCTCTCCTCATTCCTCTGTTTTCTCTTTCATTTGTTACTTCTCATTTTTCTCTGCTCCTCCTTTCTTTTTTTCTCAACCTGGTGCCGCTCCTTGGCTTTTGTCTCTCATGTCACCGTCTGAACAGAATTCTTTCTCTTTGTAATTCACACGTAAACCTCTTCCTTGTATACACGGAAACACAAGTCATAACCAAAGGTCATAAAAGACTTTAATGAGTGTTCCTGTGGAATGTAGCCGATTCACACCAGGCAAATTATTCAATTCAAGTATAATCTTATGAAATATTACATGCTTTAACATTTCTGTAATACGTTTGCAAGATGAAAAGGTGCTGTTGATGTCCCAAAACCTACCTATGACAAGCATGGCCTTTATGCTGTGGTAAAGAGGTAAAAAAAATAAATAAACCTGAGAGGTCAACACTGTGGACGTATTTGAAAGAGGAACTAATAGCGTCTGATGTTGTTGCAGTTTCTGTGCCTGTGACAAAGTGGAGCAGTTGCAATGCTCTCCATTTGTCCCATATGTGTTTACCTTTTTTTGCACACTGTACACATTATTCTGTTTCTATAATAATAATGGATTAGATTTATATAGCGCTTTTCAAGGCACCCAAAGCGCTTTACAATAGGGCGATCGTGGCTCAAGAGTTGGGAGTTCGCCTATAATCGGAAGGTTGCCGGTTCGAGCCCCGGCTTGGACAGTCTCGGTCGTTGTGTCCTTGGGCAAGACACTTCACCCGTTGCCTACTGGTGGTGATCAGAGGGCCTGGTGGCGCCAGTGTCCGGCAGCCTCGCCTCTGTCAGTGCGCCCCAGGGTGGCTGTGGCTACAATGTAGCTTGCCATCACCAGTGTGTGAATGTGTGTGTGAATGGGTGGATGACTGGATATGTAAAGCGCTTTGGGGTCCTTAGGGACTAGTAAAGCGCTATATAAATACAGGCCATTACAATAGTGATATTACGTTCTGTATCGAGGCTTCGAAGCTTGTGTCGAGTAATTGAGGGGGCGTATCGAGGCTTGCTTCATTTATGGGAGCAGCTGAAAATGATGACGTCCGAAGCCTCGCTGCCCGGCTGTACCCGACTGGTTCATGAAGTGGTTCATGAAGTGGTTCGAACTTTGCCGCGAGATACGACAGCTAGATATAAACCCCTCAGACTTCATTCAAAGATGTACGTGTTTGATGGAGAGTTGCGGTTAGTGAGAGTTTGGAGACAGTTTGGAGATTTATGAGAGTGAGGAGAGAAAGTCAGGAGAGAATGGAGCCAGCTAATGCTGGGCTACACTGTGTGTGATATTTATATTTGTGCTTTGTCTTTATTGTCTTTCCTCAGGAGAACAATCTCAAATAGATGAAGACCTGGTTAGCATGGTGATTGAGGACTCCCAGCCATTTAGCATTGTGGAGGACAAAGGATTTAAAAGATTTGTTAAATCATTAAATCCTAGCTATGCTCTCCCCAGTAAAAAGGTCATAAAAGCAGTGAAAATTTAGTTTTTACAGAATAAAATGTGAACAGGCAGGACTGAGGCCTCAGTGTGTAGCTGTCCATACCTCAACGTTACAAAAAGCACAACCACTGTCCACACCCCAACCACACCTCACCTCACAGTAAATGATCATTTCCATTTTAAGCATTTCCAAATAATCATTTTTCATACTGCCAGTATAAATATACACAGTATACTGCCATCACTACAATATACATGTTTTACACACTCCTTTTGTTGTTGACATTTACAGGCTGTGTGCAAAAGGCCACACTCTTCAAATTCATGCCAACTAATATTTTTACGTCCAGGTGTCCTGCTAGAGCGAATGAAGCTTCAAGACGCTTTGTGCTGGAGTGAGCCAATTGGATGAAAAGCTTCAGTGCTTCATGAAGCTTCATCTGCCCATCACTACTTTACAATGCCACTATTCATTCACTCACATTCACACACTGTATTTGCTATGATTTGCTATTTGTCAAGTAACATTGCTTCACTCACTATCCCGGGTTTGTTTGTGTAAGCGTTTTGTTGCCGGCAAATCCAACATCATTGTGAAGTTTGCGGACGACACTACAGTGGTGGGTCTTATCACCAATGGTGATGAGACGGCTTACAGGGAGGAGGTCAGCGCCCTGACCCACTGGTGTCAAGACAACCATCTCACACTCAACGTCGCAAAGACAAAGGAGTTGATAGTGGACTTCCGGAGGTGCAGAGAAGTACACACCCCCATCACCATCAACGGCGCTGCTGTGGAGAGAGTGAGCAGCTTCCGGTTCCTTGGCGTACATCTGGCTGAGGATCTTACGTGGTCAGTACACACAAACAAAACAGTGAAGAAGGCGCAGCAGCGCCTCTTCTTTCTCAGGAGACTGAAAAGATTCGGCATGAGCCCCCGCATCCTCAGGACCTTCTATCACTGTGCCATTGAGAGCATCCTCACTGGATGCATCACCACCTGGTATGGCAACAGCACCGCCTACAACTGCAAAGCTCTCCAGCGAGTAGTGCGATGCTCTGAACGGATAATTGGAGGTGAGCTTCCCTCCCAAGACATCTACAGGAAGCGCTGCCTGAGGAAAGCGGGGAGGATCATCAAGGACTCCAGTCACCCCAGCCATAAACTGTTCAGACTGCTTCCATCAGGAAGGAGGTTCTGCAGCATCCGGTCCCGTACCAGCAGACTGCTGAACACGTCATAGACACCTCAGCTTCACTACTGGAACTTTAACATTATGCACTCCATACTGTACAGTAATGCCACTGTTTTGCACATATTCAACTCTGTATATTTTTATATATTTTATTTATTGTTTACTCTATTTGTAAAATATGTGTACACACACACACACACACACACACACACACACACACACTTAGCATACACATCCAGAAATGCATATACTATTATATATTGTACATATATTTATTAGTTTCAGATGTAGCCATTATTGTATTTTGCTTGTTTACATTATTGTATTTTGCACAACTCTGTTGCTTGTGAAGCTCGCACACAAGAATTTCACTCACATGTGCTGTACCAATGTACCTGCACATGTGATGTGACAATAAAAGTGATTTGAAATCAAACATTCTGCAAATTACACTAAATACTTAGTTACATGTTTCTTTATATTTTATTATGTTACAGATTAAGTCATTTGTTCATACTTACTTTGTTTGTCTTTTCAGTCTTCATGAGGATCAGGTGTGGGGAAACGCCCACCTGGCATTTCCTCATTTTAAAGTCCTGATGATGTCACACATGACATCATCAGGTCAAACCAAGTGGAGGGGTTTCTTTTTCCATAGAGATGCTTCCTTTTGTTTGTGTTAAGGTTTAAAGGGATTTGTTGAATGATTTTCCTTTTGTTAATACTGCCATTTAGTTGTGTAAATGTGCATATTAGAAGTGTGTAGAGGTTTTGTGTTTTTAGATAATCTGTGTAGAATTTTAGATCCCTCAGTTGAGTGAGTGGTACTGGCTGGGCAATTGGAGGGGAATTGATGGCCCTATTTAACGCCAGTCTCTACCAGATGCAGGAGAGAAAACTGTTCTGACCCACACCCCTTTCTAGAAGGTGGTGGTAAATACACCTCAAAGTTGTTTGCCAACTGTTGTTAAATTGTAGGAGAAGAAGAAGAAGAAGAAGAAGGAGTGAGGTGAGCTGTGTTACCAGATCCATGGTCTGTTTTTTGTTAATTGAGTTGATTTGGGGCGAAGTTTTGTTAAGTTAAACATTAAATTAAGTTCACTGTAAATAAATTGCTCACCTCTGGAAATCTGAAATGTCTGCGTAGTCTGCTTCCTTGACGTTCGAGTCTGACTACTTCAGTGCCTTTTTTCAACACTGCGCTTATGATCTATAACTTGTACAAATGTGAATCAGATCATAAAACTGAACCTAACATGAACTAACATATTAGATTTATCAAAACGCATCAGATGATAATCCACCCACAAAGCTTTTGGTATGAGTGAAGAGGAAGGTGGCAGTGTCATGTTGCAGGGATGCTTGACTGTTTACAAAGTGTCACAGAGATTTTGCATTTAAGAAAAAGATTCTTTTGTTCTGAGAGTTCTTACAGTAGAGAACATCAGGCAATGGTGCAACTGGGCAATGCATGTTTTAAGCGTTATATACAGAGATGGGAAGTAACAGGTAATCCGATTACTTTTCAAGTGGGTAAAGTAAGGGATTACTTTTCCAAAAGTAATTAGACTACTGTTACTTTCCCGTAGCACTGAGTTACTAAAGCGTGATTTTGTTTGTGAGACTGTCTCATGACAGTGACGTGCGAGCGTGCAACATCCGTGGCAACAACAGACGTGTGTTGATCAACAATGGCTAATATGGAGTGCAGGAAAGAGTACAACCATGCAGCGTAGAAGTACTTATTTTACTTTGAGTTTGATTCTGTAAAAAGTGACAAAAACATTAGCATCCACTGGTACACTCTGCGTGGGAAGAAAACTTCTTTCTGTTAAACTCTGAATCTGAGCAAGCACCGAGCAGACAGCCACGGGAGTGTTTTACGTGCATATATTTGAAAGTGAGTGTAAACACAAAAGATTATCATATTTTATATGCTGGAATATGCAGAAAATGAGTTAAACGAACTTCAAGTCAAAGACTGTTGCGTGCAATTAAATTTTTGCTTGATGCATTGTGCATAAAGTTAAAAGATGAAAAGAAAAGGTCTGTTGCTTTTTATGTATTCAGGTTGTGTATCATGTTTTTTAAAAGTAACTAAGTAATAAAGTAATTTGAAAATAAGTAATCAGGAAAATAATGGGATTATTTTCTTGGAGAAGTATTCCATAATTAGTAACTAATTACCTTTTTCAAGTGACTGACACTTGGCATCACACTATTTTCCACATATTTCCATTTTTCTATTTTATGAAATACATGAAAGGCTAAACGTGGTATATTGTTGGTTAAGTGACAGATTTATAAAAATCTGCAGCTTCATAATTAAAACTGTTTGCAAGCACAAAGAAAAGAAAATGGCTTTTTAGATTTATAAACTGTGCAAATGTACATTGTATTTTATGTACAAGCATTTATAAATTGTAAATATGTCTCATTTCCTTTCCGATAAAGAATAGATTTGTACCTCGATTTATTTGACCTTTTTGAAAGGAAAATGAGACCTGATTTGGGGTCTAATTGGGTCGATTCTCTTTTGGATCGTGTCAGTTAGCTTTACCTCTCAGGGTTTCCCATAGACTGCTCTGTGTGGCTGGACGGCATTCTTTGTGGCACCACTCCCTTCAGTGTAGATAAACACAAGTCGCAACTGCCAGTAAAAAAAGAAAAGAATGTTCCAATGGAATGAAGCATCATCTCACCAAGCAAGTGTTTTTGTACTGAAGCAAAAAGTTTATTCCAACTGTGTGATTAAAATATTAGCCCATGTACTTGGTAAAACCTAATAAATGACACCGGTATTAACTGCACCTCACACACCCATGTCTGATCAGCAGGTGAAAAAGGAGAAAACAAGACACTGCAGGCCTCACCTCAGTCCTTCAGAGAGTGAGGACTGGTACTTAATGCTTTTCCACTCTGATCACTCAAAGCTCTATTTTACTACAAGCCTCATTTACACAAAATCACCTTTTTCTATACCTAACCAATCTGTCTAACATTCACGTCAGCGCTCACATGTATGCAACAGGGGCAATCGGGGTTCAAGGCAAGTTTATTTGTATAGCACAATTCAACAACAAGGTGATTCAAAGTGCTTTACAGAGACATTAGAAACAAGAACAAATAAAAAGCATGATTTAAAATTGATTAAAACAAGCAAATAAACTAATTAACAAACAAACAAAACAGTATATAAAATCAGAACAGTAGATAAAATCAGTAGTTAAATGTAAGTTTTGAAATTTAAGCTTAAAAGTGTGGATTTGGTGCTTTATTCAAATGCAGCTGAGAACAGGTGAGTCTTCAACCTGGATTTAAATAAACTGAGTGTTTCAGCTGATCTGAGGCTTTCTGGGAGTTTGTTCCAGATATAAGGAGCATAAAAGCTGAATGCAGCTTCTCCGTGTCTGGTTCTGACTCTGGGAACTGATAAAAGACCGGATCCAGATGACCTGAGGGATCTGGAAGGTTCATACTGGGTCAGGAGGTCATTGATGTATTTTGGTCCTAAACCATTCAGAGCTTTATAGACCAGCATCAGAACTTTAAAGTCTATCCTCTGACGGACAGGCAGCCAGTGTAAAGACCTCAGAGCTGGACTGATGTGGTCCACTTTTTTGGTCTTAGTGAGGACTCGAGCAGCAGAGTTCTGAATGAGCTGTAGTTGTCTGACTGATTTTTTAGGTAGACCTGTAAAGATGCTGTTACAGTAATCAAGCCTACTAAAAATGAATGCATGGACTAGTTTTTCCAGGTCCTGTTGAGACATCAGATCTTTTATCCTTGAAATATTCTTGAGGTGATAGTAAGCTGACTTTGTTATTGTCTTAATGTGTTTTTCTAAGTTTAGGTCTGCATCCATCACTACACCCACATTTCTCGCCTGGTTTGTGGTTTTTAGATGTATAGATTGAAGTTCTCTGGTGACCTGTAATCGTTTTTCTTTGGCGCCAAAGACTATTACCTCAGTTTTGTTTTTGTTTAGCTGGAGAAAATTGTGGCACAACCAGTCATTGATTTCCTCAATGCATTTACCAAGAGCCTGTACAGGGCCTTGGTCTCCTGGTGACATTGTGATATATATTTGTGTGTCATCTGCATAGCTGTGGTAGTTTATTTTGTTGTTCTTTATAATCTGTGCCAGTGGGAGCATGTAGATGTTAAACAGAGGGGGTCCCAAGATGGAACCTTGGGGAACTCCACATGTGATACTTGTCTGCTCAGATGTGAAGTTACCTATTGATACAAAGTATTTCCTGTTTTCTAAGTAAGTTTTGAACCAGTTTAGTACAGTTCCTGAAAGACCTGCCCAGTTCTCCAGTCGTTTGAGTAATATGTTGTGGTCAACTGTATCAAATGCTGCACTGAGATCCAGTAAAACTAGGACTGACATTTTTCCACTGTCTGTGTTCAGACATATGTCATTAAACACTTTGGTCAGAGCGGTTTCAGTGCTGTGGTTCTGTCTAAAACCTGACTGGAAGGCATCGTAGCAATTATTCTGTTTTAAGAAGTAATTGAGCTGTTGATAAACTGCTTTTTCAATGATCTTACTTAAAAATGGGAGATTTGAGATCGGCCTGTAGTTGTTCATTTGTGTCTTGTCAAGATTGTCCTTTTTCAGTATAGGTTTGATTACAGCAGTTTTTAGTGGTTCTGGAAACACGCCTGATAAAGAAAAGTTGACGATCTGTAACAGGTCTGACTCTAGTCTTTGAGACCTTTTTGAAAAAACTTGTTGGCAGGACATCTAAACAGCAGGAGGAGAAGTTCAGTATTTTTCCTGAGGATACTTCAAAGCGTGCAAACCACTGACCTTTTGGATTGGGTAGATGCCCTGCACGAGCCCCTAAGGGGAAATCTAAAAGCTTTGCTAAAACATCTCTTGATGAGCCTCATCAAAGAGGGCAGAGAGGTGGCAGCTGTGAGGCTGCCCTGAGTAGAAAGTCAGGTGTTAGAGCTTGAGTGTAACTGGCCAATGCAGTATGATGATGATCTAAAGCAGCAAATAAGATAATATGTGCTTACAAACCTTAGATCAGGCAGCACTAAAGTAGATACTACACAAGACAAAGGGTGAAAACTCCACAAAGTGTCACAGTGATCTGCAGGTATCAAAAACATTTAAATTGTGAGGAAGCTGAAGCTAGTCTTTCCTGAGAAAAAGCAGTGCTGTGCTCAATGACCGTGAAAGAAAGATATTAAGACTAATCAGACTTTTTAGTTCAGTTTTCTCTCTCACACACAGGAAGGAAGGAGCGCCTTGAGGCGACCTTTGTTGTGATTTGGTGCTATATAAATAAATTGAATTGAAGGAAGCAGATGAAGCACATATTTTCTTCAAAATCTCTTTGTGAAGGGGAATATTACTACACAAACTATATTTCAAATGTCTACAAAACCCCCCAAATACTTTTTTTTTTTTTTTTTGATTGCTCCCCTGAAGTTCTACTTGTACTTATGATCCTGCAGTGCTGCTGGATCCCCCTCTTCCGTGTATGAAAATACAAACCCTTCAGCTCGAGCTACATTTAGGGAAAGTCGTCAGACTTGTAGGACAAGTTCTAGTCCTACAGGGAGCATGCTGGCATGCTGGCGGCACCACAGTTCAGTTCATTTAAAAAAACAAAACAAAACTTGTCAGTCACTAAAAGCAGTTTGTCAGTCTGTGTCAGAGTTATGATGTTTGAATAAGGGTGACTTTGATGGGAGCGGAGGTGTCTTGGTAAAATAAATGATCACACTGCCTGGATTCTCTTCTGCTCGTTTCTTTATCCTCGTTTGGTTGTTGGATTTCATTGTGATGCTGTGATGAGGGATATGGATATTGGAGTTTAAATACTGGGGAAGATCACATGCACGTTTTCACAAATTCCACAAAAAAAAAGAAAGAAGCAGCAGCTTGTTAGTTTCACTGTTCACAGGGTTGTTGCCCTGTGAATGTTGACCAAAAGTGAACACAGCCCTTGCAGGGACTTCACATCTAGTGCCATTCTGTTTGAACTATTTCACAGATGAATTTCACTGTAAAAAAGCCATTACTTAACACTGCATCTGCATTTCTTTATTACAGTCCTTTAAATAAAATATGCGATTTGAAAGCATCTCTAGAATCCAGAACGTTTGTATGGCAATTTCTCCCTATTTTTCTTTTTCAAATTCAACAAAATCAAGAGTTATGAAAAGTCTGAATTTCCTCTGGGTTTATATTGTCATGTAGTTGTACAGTATGTCAGTATGTGTGCTATAGGTCGTATATGTGAACCAATCTGGTACATTTTAGTTATATTTTAAAGAAAAAATTTCATAAAATGAATTTATTATCTTAAAAAAGTATAGTTTTAATTAATTAATGTTGAACAACAGACATTTGAGCCTGTGAGGTGTGATACCTAACTACTCGAGTGTGTTACAAGCATGTATTACTGTTTCTTATAAATACAATCACAGACTTCCCTGTTACTAAATATTCTCTCACTGCTTGGAAAAAATACAGAGCTTCTATATCTGCTGGGAACAAAAAACAACTTCCTCCTCTTCTAGCTATTCAGAACTGCCGGAAAAACCAGTTCGGTCTCATGGTTCACATACTTTGACATGCACATAGGCATATGCATCCTGGTACAGTAGTTCAGCAAAGATGCAGAGATTTTTTTTAGAATGTTTAGTGTGGTGGAATTTTTTCAGTTGCAGTTTTAAGACATTTAATTATTTATTTCATATGCGAACACAAACATTTGATGCTTCTTTGTACTTATTTTACAGGCAAATCTGACCAGCTTGATCATTTAAAAAGTGCAAAAGCATATCAGCATTTTTTCCCCCCTGTAAACTAAATGTTTCCCGTTTTTAATTTTGTTTTTATTGAACTTTAATGATATTTTGCAGTCTCTGTGACTGAATTCATGATTGTGTATCTTTTTCACGAATTGTGACATTTCACCGTTTTAATGCCAGAGTCTCTCGCCAACCAGCTGTTACGCCAGTAGCTGGACTCATGTGTCTGGGATCCGTGCAAAAATGGTTGAAGTTGTAACAGATGGGAGTGTCTTTGCAGTGAGTACGTCTGGTCATGTGTACCAAAGGTAAGATTGTGAGCCGTGTGTTTTACTGCCAAAATCAATAAAATTACAGTCTAGTTTCACGTTAGTGTCACCAGTAACTCTGGAGCAGGGTTTCAGTTTAAGCACCACATGTTCACAGATCCTTTTCATTTTCAGTTTGCTCTAAGGGCGATGAAGGAAAATATTTTCTTTTAGCTGTCCACACAAACACTTAAGAAGGAAACTGTGCAAACCGTGCATTACATTACATTGTCACTGGATCTGTGTTTGACTAGTGATAGCAAAAATGCAACTCTTTTCATGTTTGGCCCTGTTTTGCTGCAAATAATACACAGATTAGGAAATTGATCTGTTATTTTGCAGACTCTAAAAATACACATAAACTAATCTGTCATTATGCGGGTCATTTATCACATAATATTAAATCTGTAGAAATAATTTACAACTTAATTTGGCAAAATCAGTTATTTTGCCATGTTCTTATAGACCAGGGGTCGGCAACCTTTCTGATGGCGAGTGTCATTTAAAATTTCCTCAGAAGTCAGTGTGCCATATGATTGCATTAGCAATAAATTTAATAACGCTCTATATTAACAGTTACACAATATATAGAACCACTTTATAGAATTATATTTGTTTGCAGATGTTGGCAGCTATCAGCGAATAGTTATCAGCTATTTGGAAACAAAAAAAGACACTTTTTAATCCATAACAGCAAATGAACTGTACAACAGAAAATACAAATGCTATTTATGGTCTCCTCACAACAATGATAAGAAAAATAAACTGAGCCAATATAGCATGTTTGTTGATACAGAGACACACATGTTACTGTGATCTCTGGTCTCCCACTCAGAGACACAGGTCTGCGAGTGTCCAGCATTCAGACGGCTACCTGAGGACTCATGTGAGAGAAAATCTGCTCACACAGATATGTAGAGACAAATACGCTGCAGCAGCATGTGAGGTCCTGCACACTGTAACCAGCAGACTCCAAACACAGCACCCTCAGGCCCTTTTCCTGATCTCTGGGGACTTTAATCACATCTCCCTGTCCTCCACTTTCCCCACCTTCACCCAGTATGTTACCTGCCACACCAGAGACAATAAAACATTGGACTTATTGTATGCCAACACCAAGGAGGCATACAGCTCATCACCTCTTCCTCCCCTGGGGGGCTCAGGTCACAATCTGGTTCATCTCCAGCCTGTGTATAAACCTCTTGTACACAGAGAACCAGTAGTGAAACGCACAGTAAGGAAATGGTCGGCAGAGACTGAAGAGGCCCTGAGGGACTGTTTCCGTTCTACTGTGTGGGACAACCTCTGCAGCCCCCTGGAGGATGACCTCAACAGCATCACAGACTGCATTACGGATTACATGAACTTCTGTGTGGACAACACCATACCCATCAAAAAGGTATGTTGTTTTTCTAACAACAAGCCACGGATAAATCCTGAAATTAAGGCTCTCCTCAAGGAGAAGAAGAGAGTCTTTAGATCTGGAGACAAACAGGAGCGGAGAGTTGTTCAGAAGAAGCTGAAATTGAAGATAAGGCAAGGAAAGGAAAACTACAGGAGGAAGATGGAAGAGCAGCTGCAACAGGACAACATCAGAGGGGTTTGGAACAGCCTGAAGACAATCTCAGGACAAAAACTGACCCCCCAGGCTGCAGGAGACTTGGGGTGGGTGAATGACCTAAATAAATATTTTAATAGGTTTGATCAACCACCCACCCCTCCCACAGCATCGTCCCCCTGCTGCAATCTCCTTCATCTTCAGGGCCTGCCTGTCCTTCATCTCAGGACTTCACACCTCTCAGCTTCACACCTCCCAGCTCCCAGTCATTACACCCACCCCTGGCTTCTGTGTACTCCAACATACACACCACTCCCCCAAAATCCACTCTTTCTATCTCAGCACTTCAAGTGAGGAACAAGCTTCGCAAGATCAAGGTGTGGAAGGCTGCAGGTCCAGATGGCGTCAGCTCCAGGCTCCTGAGATGCTGCGCAGATGAACTGTGTGGCATCCTAGGATATCAACCTGAGCCCGTCACTGGGGAAAGTACCACCGCTGTGGAAGACCTCCTGTGTGGTACCGGTACCAAAGACCTCCCATCCCAAGGACCTCAGCAGCTACAGGCCGGTAGCCCTGACATTGCACCTGATGAAGACCCTCGAGAGGTTGGTTCTAAACCATCTGCGCCCCCTGGTGAGGTCTTCATTGGATCCACTGCAGTTTGCTTACCAGCCTGGCATTGGGGTGGAGGACGCCATCATCTACCTCCTGCACCGAGCTCTGACTCACCTGGAGAAGCCTGGAAGCACTGTGAGGATCATGTTCTTTGATTTCTCCAGTGCTTTCAACACCATCCAGCCACGACTTCTGAGAGACAAGCTGGAGTTATCGGGAGTGGACCACCACATGTCCCAGTGGATGCTGGACTACCTCACAGAACGTCCAGAGTATGTGAGGTCACAGGGCTGTGTCTCTGACACGCTGGTCTGCAGTACGGGGGCCCCACAGGGAACTGTGCTGGCACCGTTCCTCTTCACCCTCTACACTGCAGACTTCTCCATCCACTCCCCACGCTGCCACCTACAGAAGTTCTCTGACGACTCTGCCATAGTCGGCCTCATCACAGGTGAGGACGACTCAGAGTACAGACAGTGGACTCTGGACTTTGTGGACTGGTGTCAGCAGAACCACCTGCTGATCAACGCCGGGAAAACCAAGGAGTTGGTGGTGGACTTCCGGAGACGCAGACCCACCACACTGACACCAGTGAACATCCAGGGAGTGGACATTGAGATAGTGGACTCTCATAGGTAACTGGGAGTTCACCTGAATAATAAACTGGACTGCAGCCACAACACCGATGCTCTTTACAGGAAGGGTCAGAGCAGACTCTACCTGCTGAGGCAGCTCAGGTCATTTGGAGTCCAGGGAGCGCTTTTAAAGACCTTCTATGACTCTGTGGTGGCATCTGTCATTTTTTTACAGTGTTGTATGTTGGAGCAGCGGTTTAACGGCAGCTGAGAGGAAGAGGTTGGACAAAGTCATCAGGAAGGCCAGCTCTGTTCTGGGATGCACCCTGGACCCGGTGCAGGTGGTGGGAGACAAAAGGACTCTGGCCAAAATAACATCTCTGATGGACAGTCTCCCACCCCATGCATGTAAATGCTGCTGAACTGCAGAGCTCCTTCAGTGACAGACTGATGCATCCTCGATGCATGAAGGAGCGTTTCCGCAGGTCCTTCCTCCCTGCAGCTGTCAGACTGTACTACCAGAACTGCTCCCAACAAACATAGATGTTCACATCTGCGCTGTAACTGCAATAAGTTAATTAACCGATTCGCACTACAACCTGCTCTGCCTCTTATCTGTAGTTATTTTTATTTAATTTAACAACTGTACAATACTCTCTGTATATAGTAACCATTGTCCTTAATGTAAATATGTAAGAAATTCTGTATGTTTCTGTTCTGTGTCCTGTGTACTGTTTGTTTGTATATGTGTCTTTTTGGCTGCTGTTACAACCAAATTTCCCCTTGTGGGACAATTAAAGGATTATTCTATTCTATTCTTCTATCTATTCTAAATAATGTCAATAAGGCCTCTGCAATGTTCTGAAGACAGTTAAACTTGTCAGGTAGTGATGTCCAGCAGGTGAACATGCAGCTCCATGAACACGCACAGCTGTGGATTCCAGCTGCTTCGATGTTGCATTAACTGGCATTACCTCAGCCAGTTAATGCGAGACAAATCCAGCTGCTCATTAAAGATTTCTGGTTTGTTCAGAAAAGAAAACATTGGTCCAAACGCCTGAAAGTCCCAAAAATGCATTGTCTCGAGTCTACGGATGTATCCGTGTATTTCCATGGTGCTGATGCTGTGCTGAGTGGACAGCTCCTGAAGCTTTTGAAGTGTTGGAATGTGGAAAGCTAACAACGTCCCTCTAAGTTATTTTTAGCCAAATACAAGTTGAATCTGGTAGTTGGGGTTGTTAGCTATGATACCATCATTAAGAAGCGACACAGCTAATGTGTCTATGTGAGCTAATTTGCGATGTGCACCGCTGGCCCAGCCATTTATTTTTTTTTTTGATGCACCTTCTCAGATTAATTCACTGCGTGTCGTGCTCAGGGCTGGACTGGGACACAAAATCGTTTTAATTAGAGACCGGCCCACCAGGTATTAAAGCCATAAAGCCTTTGAATGAAAGCAAATGCTGCTGTGACAGTGATGTACAGTCTTGTTGGTATATGTATGATTTCTATACATTTTACATCAGATAAACACTTTGGTTGTAAGCTTCAGATAATTATTTAATAACAGCGAGACATTTTAAATGAGAATAAGAAAGTATTTCTTTGTGCCCCCCTTTCCCTGTTAATGCCCTCCTTGGCCCCCTGGCAAAACTTTCCTAGATCCGCCCCTGCACAGTTACCAGCTGTCAGCTACATAAAAAAAGGATCCTGGTGTTATTTATCTCTCAGAAACAGTTCATAACTTCAACTCATCCATGTCACCTAAAAGGTAAACCTGTTTCTCCATCACCTGTTCAGCTCTGATGGTTCAGTAAGGACATCTCCTGGTTTCATCTTCATGTTTCCCTCTCACCAGATATACAAACCGACATCATAACCAGCAGCTTTACAGCTGTGGCTCCAGCAAACCTCAGCTGATACTAGAAATTAATATTAAATAAATTCTAACAACAGCTGATCAAGCCTAGACGTGCTGCAGTTTAGCGCGACATCTGGCGGTTTCCTCTTTCTGGCGCAAAGTGGGCTATAAACAAAAACGAGAGAAAAGCTGATCAGCTGATCATTGATTAGTTTCATGATTGAAGTAGCAACAGGAGAGGGAGGGAGAGAATGAGAGAAGAAGAGGCAGCTGTGCAGCGTAACGACAGAATAACTCCAGCTTTGTGTCTTTTTCCATCCCAGACAAACTGCGTCCCTTCTCAGCTCAACACGAAACGTGTAATAATTTCTCTGAATACGAGACGATTCCGTTTGTACGGGACGGTTGGCAACTCTAGTAACTAACCTTATGAATAAAATAAAGTTCACTATCAGTAACATCATAGCAACCACCCAGCTTTATAGAAACTCTGTCATGCTAGCTAGTACGCAGTACAAGTTATTGTAACTGACTGTAAAAAGTCAGCACAACGAAAATAAACTCCAGCTAAACTTGGTTCATATCTGACCCAGATAGACTGCAGCTTTGGTGAGGCCAAATGGCATGACGAGATACTCGAAATGCCCCAGGTGAGTGTTAAACGCAGTCTTCCACTCATCCCCCTCCCGAATGCCGACCAGATGTAGGCGTTGCGGAGGTCGAGTTTAGAAAAAATAACGGCACCCTGCAGGAGCTCAAACGCGGACGCCAGCAGTGGGAGAGGGTACTTGTTCTTGACAGTTATGTTATTTAACCCCCGAAAGTCAATGCAGGGGCGCAGGGTCTTATCTTTCTTCTCAACAAAGAAGAATCCCACCCCGAGGGGAGACGTGGAGGGCCGAACAATACCTGATGCGAGGGAATCTGTGATGTAACGCTCCATGGCCTCGCCTTCAGGCTTAGAAATACTGTACAAACGGCTGGTAGGTAGGGACGCTCCAGGAAGAAGATCAATACAGCAGTCATAGGGGCGGTGGGGTGGGAGCGACAGTGCTCGGTCCTTACAAAACACTGGAGCAAGGTCGTGATAATCGCTGGGAACTTTAGAGAGGTCAGGGGTCGTGGAAACCTCTGCTGGGATATTATCTGTGATGTTAGGTAATGCCGACTTTAAACATTGCTCGTGGCATTTAACACTCCATCCTGTCAAGCAGCTGTGAGACCAGTCTATTTGGGGGTTGTGCTGCTGTAGTCACGGATAACCTAATACCAGAGGTGTTTCAGGGGCTTTGAATAAAAACAGACTGATCTTCTCAACATGGTTGCCGGAGAGTAGCAATTGGATCTCCTGAGTACAGTGAGTCACTTCGGCAAGTAATTTCCCATTCAAGGCTGACACTCTTAAAAGAATGCAGCGACTGTATCTGTGCACTGTTCAGAACTTGTGGAGGTCTTGGCAATCAGATGCAGGCCGTTTTACATCCCAAGAGAGTTTACTGTGATGATCATCGTTGCTGTTTACATCCCACCTAGTGCTAGCACAAATGCTAAAGCTAGTGGAACACTCAATGAACTCTAGAGGATTATCAGTGATCTGCAAACAGCCCACCCTGATGGCTTCTTCATTTTCGCTGGGGATTTTAACAACACCACACTTAAATCAGTTGTACCCAAATTTCACCAGAACATTAACTTTGCAACAAGAGGAGACAATATGTTGGACCTTGTTTATACAAACATTAGTGGTGCAACGGATCACAGTTGATCCAAAATCCGAACCGATCCCACTCCACTGTTCAGTACGCACGTGATCCGAAGATTCGAAAAAGGAAAAAAAAAAAAGTATGTGTATGGTGGTCAGTCTGTCAAGCGATAGTTATGGTCAGCGCTAGCGGTCCAAGTGGTGAAGCAGAGGAGTTTGCGGCATTTAAGCAGCACTTTGTTGCCCAATCCGACCGGGCTAAAGCTATTACTAACATATTGGGGTGTTTAGCTGCAGACGGGAGGCCGTATTCCGTTGTGCAAAACAAGGGGTTTAAACTGTGATGAACGTGTTTGAGCCATGCTATGATATCTCGTTGCGCGTCCACTTCAGTGTGACAAGATCATTCCGAGCATGTATGAGCAGGAAAAGTTTAAAGTTATGGCTAAACTGTCCCGGGCATCTTCTGTTGCTCTGACTACAAATGGGTGGAGCTCCAGGGCAACGGAAAGCCACGTGACCGTGACCGCTCGTTGCGGAGTGGTAGATACAAAGCCCTGCACTGATTACATTAGATTAGATGAAACTTTATTTATCCCTCAGGTGGGTTCCTCCGGGAAATTCAGTTTCCAGTAGCACAGCACCGACAGAAGTTGCAGAATGTGAGCAGAAATATACCACATATGCACATATATAAATACAGAGTATACAAAAGGGATAAATAGAATAAATAGGAATAAGAATACAAGGGAACGGCACATTTCAAGTGAGTCTATTACACCGTTGGATATTAACAAAAACGATTGCACAGTGAAAAGGCACTACAGCTTACTTGTTCCCCCCTCCTTTGTTCCCGTTTCCCCTCCCTCTCCCCTCCAGCGAGGAGTTAAACAGTTTAATGGTGTGTGGGACAAAGGACTTTTTAAGTCTGCTGGTCCTTGACTTTAGGAGAAGCAACCTGTCACTGAACAGACTCCTCTGGTTGTTTATAGCCGTGTGCAGAGGATGCAGAGGCTGCCCAGCATGGTCCACAATGTCCATATTGCACCTTAATTTGTTTTTATATAAGTGTGTGGAATGAGTCTTCAGTTGAATGTTTTTAATAGGCAAAAAATACTTAAATAAGTAAATGGCGAGTCGAATTTTTGTCTTTTTTTTTTTTTCTATTTTTGCTGATCTGAAAATTTATCCGATCCTTGACTTAAAACCGTGATCCGATCCGAACCGTGAGATTTTTGATCCGTTGCACCACTAACAAACATCCAGCATGCATACCAGGCTTCACCCCTCCCCCACATCGGACAATCAGACCACATCTCCATACTTCTCACTCCAGTCTAGAGACCCATCAACAAACGGATCAGACCAGCCTTCAGAGAGGTGAGAACATGGCCAGAGGGGGCCATACCTGTTTTGCAAGACTGCTTTGAATGCTCAGACTGGGATATATTTAGAGAAGCTGCTACATACTCAGACACCGTGGACCTGGAGGAGTACACAACTTCAGTGACCAGCTACATCAGCAAATGCATTGAGGATGTCACTGCCTCCAAGACCGTCATCACCTATGCAAACCATAAACCCTGGTTCTCTGCAAAGCTACGCAACCTGATGAAAGTCAGAGACTCTGCCTGTAAGGCCAAAAATAGAGAAGCTTACACTACAGCCAGAGCAGATCTATCATGGGCCATCAAAGACGCAAAGCGGCAGTATGCACATAAGATCAACACACATTTCACAAGTACAAAGGACACTCGGCGCACGTGGCACGGCATCCAAACAATCACGGGCTACAAGCCAACACCTCCAGCATGCAGCAGTGATCCCTCTCTGCCAGACCAACTAAATGACTTCTTTGCACGTTTTGAGACAGAACAAAGAGCCAGAAAGGAAGATGCCCCCCTCACCCAATGACCAAGTACTTTGTCTGTCCACAGCAGATGTCAGGATGACACTTCAGAGTAAACCTGCGAAGGGCTGCAGGACCTGACAACATACCTGGCCAGGTGCTTCGGGAGTGTGCTGACCAGCTCGCAGGCATCCTCACGAACATCCTAAACACATCACTGAGCCCAGCTGTGGTACCTGCATGCCTCAAAACCACAAATCATCCCAGTGCCAAAGAAGTCCACTGTGTCCTGCCTCAATGACTACCGGCCGGTGGCACTTACGCCCATCATCATTAAGTGCTTTGAGAGGCTGGTATTGAGGCACATGAAAACTCAGCTTCCACTGAATCTGGACCCGCTACAGTTTGCTGATCACCAAAACCGCTCCACAGATGATGCCATCTCATCTGCTCTTCACCTTTCTCTCTCCCATCTCGACAAAAGGACACTTATGTCAGAATGCTGTTTATTGATTTCAGCTCAGCATTCAACACAGTCATTCCCCAGGAGCTGGTAAAGAAGTTGGACTCACAAGGAATAAACACCTCCCTCTGCATTTGGATCTTGGACTTCCTAACTGACAGGCCATAGTCTGTCTTCATAGGAAATAAAACCTCCAAAGTCGTCAGACTGAGCACAGGATCGCCGCAGGGCTGTGTGCTTGGTCCACTGCTGTTCACCCTGCTAACACATGACTGTACTGTGCAGTACAGCTCATTTTTACCGAAACATAGCATGTTATTTATTTGTAATTCCTAGTTTTATATCTCTTGGAGATATATCCTTTATATATTTATAAATGCACCATGGGGGGCTTAGGGTGAAACAGCATTTCGGTACACTGTATACTGTGTATACTACTGTACTGACAATAAAGCTCTTGAATCTTGAATCTGAAGTAAGCCTGCAGAGCGAGAGCGAAGTGCTCTAATAGGGTGATATGGTACTACAAGGTCATTAAGATAAGATGGGGCCTGATTATTTAAGACCTTGTATGTGAGGAGCAAGATTTTGAATTCTGGATTTAACAGGAAGCCAACGAAGGGAAGCCAAAACAGGAGAAATATGCTCTCTCTTTCTAGTCCCTCTCAGGACTCTTGCTGCAGCATTTTGGATCAGCTGAAGGCTTTTCAGCGAGTTTTTAGGACTTCCTGATAATAATGAATTACAGTCGTCCAGCCTGGAAGTAATAAATGCATGAACTAGTGTTTCAGCATCACTCTGAGACAGGATATTTCTAACTTTAGAGATGTTGCACAAATGGAAGAAAGCAGTCTTACATATTTGTTTAATATGTGCATTGAAGGACATGTCCTGGTCAAAAATGACTCCAAGGTTCCTCACAGCGTTACTGGAGGCCAAGGTAATGCCATCCAGAGTAAGAATCTGCTTAGATACCATATTTCTAAGATTTTCAGGGCCGAGTACAATAACCTCAGTTTGATCTGAATTAAGAAGCAGAAAGTTAGCATCCATCCAGGTCTTTATGTCTTTAAGATATTCCTGCAGTTTAACTAAATGGTGTGTGTGATCTGGCTTCATGGACAGATAGAGCTGGGTGTCATCAGCATAGCAGTGAAAATTTATGCTATGTCTTCTAATGATGCTGCCTAAAGGAAGCATGTATAATGTAAACAGAATTGGTCCTAGCACTGAACCCTGTGGAACTCCATAATTAACCTCAGTGTTAAGCTTGAACATGAACAAACTGTAAATGACTTGTGGTTCAAACTAGCCTACCATCTATTACCATTAGTTCATCTATAAATTCAGCATCAAAAGTAACAAATTCTTGACTTTGACATAATTATGACATTTACGGGTCAATGTGAAGCACTTCTGTTTGAACTGAGGTGGAAAATGGGTGCAGCTACTCTGCTGTACAGGAGGAGGTGTTGTTGCATTGTGCATCTCCCATAGTGGGATTTATAATAAAAGAACACCAGAGGTCTGGACCCTGTTAAACTGATGAATATATAACACCATCATAATCTCATGTAAGCTTGTCTACTATGTGCAATGATCACAAAGCAAAGAGCCAAAACAGTGACAGGAAAGCCAGTAGCTGTGCTGAATAAAACTTGCAAAAATAAAAAACTGAATCCAAACAGTCTCAGCGAATCAAGAGTTTATGAAAGGATGGCAGGTGAATGATACAGAAGTAAATATCTGACAGCATTCTAGTAGTTATGCATGTTGTTGCTGAATCACTTAAGATGTAATCACAATAAAACAATCAATTATTTTCCCACGTGAATTTTTCCATTGTTGACATAATGCTGATCAGTTTTTACATTGTTTTATGCGACAGAAGAGGAAAGACTACAACCACTAGCATAAACATTTCAGGATGATCCCATACTCAGTCACGACCCACAGATTGCCACGATCATAGCTCACATGGTTGATGCGAGAGGGCATTGGTATTTTGGTCCAGCTCGTGCCTTGTGGAGTGCTGCTGTCGATGCCTTGTCTGTAGAGAGAAGACATTGATACTTAAATCATTGGATCTGTTTTATTTGTGCAATTGAGGTTTTGGCCTCAGCTCCTCACCATATTATCTATCCCGAGTTAAGAGTTGTAAGTCTCATGGTTGCTCGGTCTGGTGACCCAAATATAATGTTTTTGATTACTTCATGTTCTGTGATTTGGGGGTTTCTCGTGGTCTAGTCTGTTGCATTTCTAGCTCCTTTGGTTATTCCTTAGTATTGTTGGTGATTTCTAGACTTTAGATTTTGTTAATGTTCTGTGTTACATCTAGTTATCTAGGTTTCTATGTTCGTGTATTTCCTGTTTTACTTTGGTAGTCTCATGTCCTGTGTTAGAGTTTTCTGTTTTGCTTCCTTCCTGTCTCGTGTGTCAGATTAGGTTAAGCTGTGTCTCTCTTCTGTACTTATTGTGTGTTTTCCTTTGTTCTTTGTCGGGTCGTCTGCATTTCCTCTGCTCTTCTTCACTCCACATTTCCAGGTTTCATGTTTTCTAGTTCAATGTTTCAAGTTTCATGTTCACCTTTTCCCAGTTTAGGTTTTGTTAGATTCCTTTCTGCCATTTGTTTTGTAATATTTGTTGCAGCCCTAAATAAAGGCTTGCTTTCTGTTAACATCCACCTCATTTGTCCGCATTTGGGTCCGCATTCTCTTCTCTCCACGCCGTCTGCCTTAGCAGGCGTGACAGGAAGAGGTAAATATGTTTAACAGATGTGAAAAATGAGATTTCTATGATTTCTTTTAAGTGAACACCTAAATGTATTATAGAGGAGAGACAGATCATTCAAAGAATCCACAACTGAAATCTGAAAATTCTTAGTTACTGAGTTTCTGAGTTACAGAAACTATGATGATTATAAGTAAACATTACTAGTTTTCTTTTGTAGCATTTGACTGGTGATTCTACACATGAACATTTTATGGCTCAGTGATCATTACAATGAAAATCGCTTCTAGAAAGATTTAAGCACAAATTGCCTTCGTGAGCAATTTGTTATTCATTTGTGGAGAGGTCATTCTAAGGTTGAAGAGGAAAATAGTGGTTGATCCATTGCATGGATAACAACAGAGGAGTCAAAAACACAATAACCTGATTCAAACAGAGACTGAAAGAGTCAAAGCAAAAAGAAAGAAGAAAGAACAGAAATACTGCCAGGGCTAGTTAAAATGCTTTCAGACTAGATTAAGTGTTTACCTTTGGAAGACTTCTCCTCCTCTATTTACAACAAAGACGCTTCCATCAGTCCCAATTTCAACCTTTACTGCAAGACCATCCACTTGTATCCAGCCACTGATGCCACAGGTGCTCGGTGTTACTTTCTGTCACGAAAAGCAAATATGGTGAGATGTCTTGATCATACAAATAACAACACAAATGATCATTAAAATAAAAAAATAATTTACTGTGAAGTAGATGTTTTGACCTGAGTTCACTCCCCAGCATCCATATTTTGAGCTGCAACTGACATACATTAAAAGCCCAGGCAGGGTTGTCCAGCTCAGGGTGCTCTGTTCTCTGTAGGCTGAGGCAATGGTGCTTTTCAGACAGTGGATGGTGGAGGTGGAGGTAACTCCCACCACCTGACCATCACCTCCAGCATCCACCTGCTGTAATCTCTCACCTGAAGACACACAGAGGTACAGATCATTCATTCAAACAGCTGCTACCGCGCACACTCTACTGTCTTAAGTCTGTGATAAAGCTCACCAGTCGCATCAACAAAGCTGCCAGCTACGTATTTGTAGACGTCGTTGTCTTTGAGGTCAACACCCCAGATTCCTGCAGGTCCCACTGAGACATGCTTCAGGGTGAGTGAGCCCATTTTGTACCACTGTGATCCAATCAGAAAGTATGCATAATTGTTGCTGTCTGTCATCACAACGTTCCCCTGCCCAGCATCAATCTGTACAGCAGGAAACTGTTGTGGACCCTCCGTGCAAGTGCAGCCTGTGAAGAGAAAACCATCAGTCATATGAATGGAACCTTTATTTATTTTAAGGATAAAAATAATTTGCTTCTTGGTTGGTTTAAACAAATATAGTAAATGATAGTGTAGTTTTATTTTGAAAAACTGGACTTACCATGACTGACTGACAGGTAGTTTAGCATTAGCAGCAAGGCTGCGATAGCTTTCATCTTGTTTCTGAGTCTGTCTGCTGCAGGACTCTTCTGGGTGTGTTACTGGATGTTTGCTGAGCTACTGCACTGCACCGTTTGCGTGAGTGTGCATTTTATAATTTACCAATTATTGTGAAACATGAAACAGATTTTCTTTCTTTTTTTTTTTCTTTTTTTTTTTTACACAATTTAGGCAAAGGAGGAAGTTGTGAAACAGGGATTTTTTTCAAGTACAACCACAAAGCAACGACTGAGGATTCTTCCAAGATAAAATGATTTCCATAAAACATACAAACCTTCCTGGGACATATTTCTATTAGTTGGGGAAAGTTACTAGTGGCAACTTAACTTTACTTTGAAGTTATTCCATCTTATTAATTAGTATTAGGTCCAAGCTACTCATGATTCATAATCATCTTTTGGTT
>NC_140573.1:3875393-3900393 GCF_057381845.1 Rhamphochromis longiceps
AGTGAATACCTCAGGCAGCAGAAACCCAAGAAAGAGGAGGGAGACGAGGAACCATCATGGAAGGACAGGCCCCTGCACGGTATGTACCACCGGCAGATAGAGGGGGTGGCTGATATCCAGAAATCCTACCAGTGGCTGGACAAAGCTGGACTGAAAGACAGCACAGAGGCACTAATCATGGCAGCACAAGAACAAGCTCTGAGCACAAGATCCATAGAGGCTGGGGTCTATCACACCAGGCAAGACCCCAGGTGCAGGCTGTGTAAAGATGCCCCAGAGACAATCCAGCACATAACAGCAGGGTGCAAGATGCTAGCAGGCAAGGCATACATGGAACGCCATAACCAAGTGGCCGGCATAGTGTACAGGAACATCTGTGCCGAGTATAACCTGGAAGTCCCGAGGTCAAAATGGGAGATGCCCCCAAGGGTGGTGGAGAATGACCGAGCTAAGATCCTGTGGGACTTCCAGATACAGACGGACAAAATGGTGGTGGCTAACCAACCGGACATAGTGGTGGTAGATAAACAGAAGAAGACGGCCGTAGTGATCGATGTAGCGGTTCCGAATGACAGCAATATCAGGAAGAAGGAACACGAGAAGCTGGAGAAATACCAAGGGCTCAGAGAAGAGCTCGAGAGGATGTGGAGGGTGAAGGTAACGGTGGTCCCCGTGGTAATCGGAGCACTAGGTGCGGTGACTCCCAAGCTAGGCGAGTGGCTCCAGCAGATCCCGGGAACAACATCGGAGATCTCTGTCCAGAAGAGCGCAGTCCTGGGAACAGCTAAGATACTGCGCAGGACCCTCAAGCTCCCAGGCCTCTGGTAGAGGACCCGAGCTTGAAGGATAAACCGCCCGCAGGGGCGTGCTGGGTGTTTTTTTTTTTTATGTATATGTATATATATATATATATATGTATATATATATGTATATGTGTATATATATATGTATATGTGTATATATATATATATATATATATGTATATATATATATATATATGTATATATATGTATATGTATATATATATATATATGTATGTATATATATATGTATATGTATGTATATATATATGTATGTATATATATATGTATATGTATATATATATATATGTATGTATATATATATGTATATGTATGTATATGTATATGTATGTATATATATATGTATGTATATATATATGTATATGTATATATATGTATATGTATATATGTATATGTATATATGTATATATATGTATATGTATATATATGTATATATATATGTGTATATGTATATATATATGTATATATGTATGTATATGTAAAAATATATGTAAAAATTTATGTAAAATTAATCAGCGAGCTGTCGGCTTTCAGCCCCGACCGTGTCCGTGCCGTCGGGTGAGAAAGGCGACATTTCACTGATTCTGATCCGCTGGTCGGCGCTTTGTGTTTACGTCTTCGTGCAGAAGCCGTGTTCCTGCTCTCATTTACTGTTTTAGCTTTTTGGTGGTTGTCAAAATTTTGTGACGTTTCACCTGAGATTCTGGAATTTCGGGCAAAATGCATTTATATTAAAAAATCGATTCAGGATTTTAATGAATCGATATCACGTTATCCAAGCCAGAATTGATTTTAATCGATGAATCGATTATTAAAACCCACCCCTAATTTCCACGTTTAGAGTTTTGTTTGTTTTTATGTTTGCCAGGGTTTTTCATAGTTCGTGTTTCCTTTCTAGCTTACCCAGTTTAGGTTATTGCTTAGTTTGCATTGTTTTTGCCCTTTTATTTTGTACAATTCTGTCTGCCTTAATAAATGGCTCATCATCAGTTAAGTTTGAGTTTTAGAATGTCTGCACCTGAGTCCACTCTTCACACTCCACACAGTTTGCCTCGGCAGATTGTGACAGAACGATCCGACCATTACATGGACCCAGCAGACAGTGAGCTGTATGAGCGCCAGGAGGCAGCCATCGCCCAGCTGGAGGAGGAGTTCCGCTGGAAGCCGTGGCGTGCTCCGGATTTGTGGCATATGGCACATACCACTGCGAGCAGCTCCCGCCTTGTGACACAATAGCGGCGTTCAGCTTTGTTGAAGGCCCGATTATGGTATGCCACCACTTTCTCCCCGCCGGGTGTCACCTGGGCTAGCACTGCACCAGATCCGACACTGCTGGCATCTGTGTCAAGGACAAAGGGCAGAGTGGGGTCAGGCGGAGAGAGCACTGGGGCCCCCACTAGGGCTCCCTGCAGTGAGGTGAAAGCTACCTGGCAGCCTGCTGTCCACTGGAAGGTCACTGTCAGGGTCTTGGGAATGGGCGACCCAGGATCCCTGAGCAGTTATTTATTATTATTATTATTATTATTATTATTATTATTATTATTATTATTATTATTATATGTATTTTGGTGTTGCTGCTGCTCTTCTCCATGCTTGTAGATGTGTGTGTGTGTGTGTGTGTGTGTGTGTGTGTGTGTGTGTGTGTGTGTGTGTGTGTGTGTGTGTGTGTGTGTGTGTGTACGTCTGCGGGTATGCTTGGAGGATGGAGCTCAGCCACCTGCAGGCCTGAGGGGTGTGGCCCTGTGGAAGGACTGGCCACACCCGAAGCCACACACCTGCCGCTGATCAGGGCTCGTCGGGGGAGCTACTTAGGAGAGTCTTGGAGCTCCCACCGACGCGGGATCATTGCATGAGACTCCACGTTAGTCGTCCTGTTACCGAGTTAGTGTGTGTATGCCCGCAAGTTGTATGTGTCCTGACGGCTGCGTCTTTTGTTTCCTGCAGGAGGAGCGTGGAAGACACGGGAGCAGCGAGCACCGGGGGGTGCTGACACGGGAGCGGAGAGCACAGAAACACGGAATATTCACGGGGAGACACGACACGGGAGTCTGGGAGAACACAGGGATTTATTGCTACGTTGTTTTTCACTTTGTAAATAAACGCACTGCTTGAACTTTGAGCTCCGCGCCTGGGTCCTCCTTCCCCACTTCCCCACGGTCTGCCAGCCAGACCGTGACAGTCACACCCTTTTGGAGCAGGTGGAACAGTGGCGCGGCTATGCAGGAGAAACCCCTTACAAACCGTCTGTAGTACGACGCCAAGCCCAGGAAGCTCTTTAACTACTGCACAGATTTTGGGGCGGGCCAGTCCTTAAGAGCTTGGATCTTATCATCCATGGTGCCGACCCCCCCGGCCCCCAGTCGGTGGCCCAGGAATGCAACCTCACGTCGCATTAAGCACCATTTCTTTGGGTTGAGTTTTAGCCCTGCTGCCAAAACCCTTTCCAGGACCCGTCTGAGGGCCCCAAGGGCAGCGTGGAAAGAAGCACCATGGACCAAGATGTCGTCCAGGTACACCACACATTCTCCGCGGGAAATTCCAGTGAGCACCTTATCCATGAGTCTCTCAAACGTGGCAGGGGCATTGCAGAGGCCAAAAGGAAGAACTTTAAATTGCCATAAGCCTCCGCTGGTAATAAATGCAATCTTTGGTCTGGCATCTGATGCGAGGGGTACCTGCCAGTACCCGCTGCGTAGGTCTAGGGAGGAGAACCATGAGGATCCCGCCACAGTGTCAAGGGTCTCATCTATACGCGGTAGAGGATATGGGTCCAGCCCCTCAATGTCATTAGCTAGGTCCCTAATGGATTCTCCTGGTCGGCGGCGGCGGCAGCTGCACAGTTCGGAGCGCAGCAGGCTCAGAGCAGAGCAAGAACTGTGCAGCCGCCTCTTCAGAGCCCCGACCAAAGCATCATAATCCCCCCTGCCCTCTGGGTTCAAAAGCAGCAAGCTAGACAGGGCATCGCCAGTAAGGCACATAGCTAGCTGCAGGGATTTCTCTTCAGCAGACCACCCACCAGCCCTGGCCAACAGTTCAAATTGTGCATGAAAAGCTTCCCAGTCAGCCTTGCCATCATACCTGGGGGTCTTCATGGAAGCGTGGACAGTGCCTCTATACGTCAGCATGTCTTTCTCCACATCCCCAGCCGCTGTAGAAGTCCCCAAAGAGCTCTGCCGGCCACCCGAACGGTGAGAGGATGCAAAGCCGGCTTCTCTCACCATATCCGCTGTCGTTTGTCCCCGGTCCCTGGCGGAGTAGTCGTGTCCGTGAGCTTCTGATGTAGGTTCTCGCTTGATCTTGGAGTAATTTATCGGAAGCATTCCGCAAAGTCCCGCAAAAATCTCCAGCGTCCACAGCCAATGCCGTGAGTCGGGGCGACACGAGCGCAGATAACTCAGGAGGCGAAAGCTTCACTTTCACTTCTGACAGCAGTGTAGCGTCCCTCCGACAGAAGACGCAGACGATCAGCGTTCCGGTTACCGGTGTTTATTCAGAATAGTAACACGGGCTACTGTGGGCCGTAGCCAACGCCAAAACAACAGGGAAAAAGCGGGCTCTCCAGCAACAACCCCCGACTCTCTCCTCTCTTCCGCCACACACACACCCCCATTCTCTAACCCCGTCCCCCGAACACTCTCAGCCAACCACATACATACTCTTCTCCAGACTCTCTGTGGCCCTTTCTCAATATGCGTACTTGTGCGTACTTGCGTTCTCGTGTACTCGTGATACGTCATCAGTCAGAGACCAAGTACTGTTCCAATTCGAAGTACGCATCAAGCCGAGAATGCGAAAAAGTCTCGATTGTGTTCTCGCTCCGCCCGTTTTATCGAGCATGCATCGGTGGTGACTTGTGTGGACTTGGTATCCGAGAATGCATTTCGTCCAAAACTCAAACGCGGCAATGGCGGACGAGCGCGGCTAAAAACTTTTAAATATTACTCTTTCTGGGTCACAAAATAAACTTTTAAGTTATTTTCAAGCGAGAATGTAGCTGTGTAAACTTCAAATATCTGCTCGATTTATCAAGATATCATATATTTCCAAACGCGCTCCGATGTTTTCGGAGACGTCTGTGACCCGCCAGCTCCATAGCAGACAGCGAGGTCGAGGATTATTAGAGCCGGCGAGAACAGCGGACTCCCGGTACTTCGTTTTCAACCCCCCCTGAGAAAGGGCCTGATCGGATTGACAGGCCAACTGGCCTCTAGACTACTGCACATTCAAGGACACTCAGTAAATCACCATGCTGCGGGTGTGGTCCAAATATGCCATAAGTAACTGATAACACAACAGTCAACTAACTTGTAACCCAGTCCGTTACAGTATCATGCTACTGCAGATTAAGCACTGCAGATAGTTAGGATGTACTTAGTAGATTGTTTGGCTGCATCAGATATAAACAACATATGCTGTTGTTTTACTGTTATTAACAAAACAGCAATCTATTAGCCTTAAAGGGTTCGTGGGTATTTAAATCTACTGTAGATTTCAGTAAATTAACTCCAGGAAGTTATCAGTTCTTGTCTTTAGTTTCCAGTAAATGCTAAAACATTTCCTCCTTTATTAGTTATGTGGAACTTTCTGAAAAACCAGTTCAGTCTCATAGTTCGAATGTGTCAGCGTGCTATAAAAGTAACACACGTATCAAAGGGCAGTAGCTCAACAAAGATACAGAGATTCATTCCTTTAGCAAACGGACTCACAGACAATATGAAATCTTTTGCAGTGTTCTTGTTGGTGCTGAGGTACCTGTCTGTCAGTCATGGTAAGTCCTGATTTTAAAATGTGACACTGCACATTTTACCTTCATTGAATTCTATGAAGCGCCTTGAGGCGACTTTTGTTGTGATTTGGCGCTATATAAATAAAATTGAATTGAATTGAATTGAAGCCAATGAAGGTAAAATAAATAGAGCAAAACAAAAAGTTCCCTTTAAAAGTGATACATCATGCATTGAGTTAACTTGTGCTTTTTTCTTCACAGGCTGCACTTGCATGGAGGGTCCACAACAGTTTCCTGCTGTACAGATTGATGCTGGGCAGGGGAACGTTGTGATGACAGACGGCAATAATTATGCATACTTTCTGATTGGATCACAGTGGTACAAAATGGGCTCACTCAACCTCAAGCATGTCTCAGTGGGACCTGCAGGAATCTGGGGTGTTGACCTCAACAACAGGGTCTACAAATACGTAGCTGGCAGCTTTGTTTTTGCGAATGGTGAGCTTTATCACAGACTTAACACAACAGAGTGTGCACAGTAGCAGCTGTTTGAATGAATGATCTGTACCTCTGTGTGTCTTCAGGTGAGAGTTTACAGCAGGTGGATGCTGGAGGTGATGGTCAGGTGGTGGGAGTTACCGACACCTCCACCATCCACTGTCTGAAAAGCACCATTGCCTCAGCCTACAGGAAACAGAGCACCCTGAGCTGGACAACCATTACAGGGGGTTTAATGTATGTCAGTTGCAGCACAAAAAATGGATGCTGGGGAGTGACCCCAGGTCAAGCCATCTTCTTCACAGTAAATTATTTTTTATTTTAATGATCATTTGTGTTGTTATTTGTATGATCAAGACATCTCACCATATTTGCTTTTCATGACAGAGAGTAACACCGAGCACCTGTGGCATCAGTGGCTGGATACAAGTGGAAGGTGTTGCAGTAAAGGTTGAAATTGGGACTGATGGAAGCGTCTTTGCCTTAACTAAAGAAGGAACTGTCTTCCAAAGGTAAACACTTAATCTAGTCTGAAAGCATTTTAACTAGCCCTGGCAGTATTTCTGTTCTTTCTTCTTTCTTTCTTTTTGCTTTGACTCTTTCAGTCTCTGTTTGAATCAGGTTATTGTGTTTTTGACTCCTCTGTTGTTATCCATGCAATGGATCAACCACTATTTTGCTCTTCAACCTTAGAATGACCTCTCCACAAATGAATAACAAATTGCTCACGAAGGCAATTTGTGCTTAAATCTTTCTAGAAGCGATTTTCATTGTAATGATCACTGAGCCATAAAATGTTCATGTGTAGAATCACCAGTCAAATGCTACAAAAGAAAACTAGTAATGTTTACTTATAATCATCATAGTTTCTGTAACTCAGAAACTCAGTAACTAAGAATTTTCAGATTTCAGTTATGGATTCTTTGAATGATCTGTCTCTCCTCTATAATACATTTAGGTGTTCACTTAAAAGAAATCATAGAAATCTCATTTTTCACATCTGTTAAACATATTTACCTCTTCCTTTCACGCCTGCTAAGGCAGACGGCGTGGAGAGAAGAGAATGCGGACCCAAATGCAGACAAATGAGGTGGATGTTAACAGAAAGCAAGCCTTTATTTAGGGCTGCAACAAATATTACAAAACAAATGGCAGAAAGGAAACTAACAAAACCTAAACTGGGAAAAGGTGAACATGAAACTTGAAACATTGAACTAGAAAACATGAAACCTGGAAATGTGGAGTGAAGAAGAGCAGAGGAAATGCAGACGACCCGACAAAGAACAAAGGAAAACACACAATAAGTACAGAAGAGAGACACAGCTTAACCTAATCTGACACACGAGACAGGAAGGAAGCAAAACAGAAAACTCTAACACAGGACATGAGACTACCAAAGTAAAACAGGAAATACACGAACATAGAAACCTAGATAACTAGATGTAACACAGAACATTAACAAAATCTAAAGACTAGAAATCACCAAAAATACTAAGGAATAACCAAAGGAGCTAGAAATGCAACAGACTAGACCATGAGAAACCCCCAAATCACAGAACATGAAGTAATCAAAAACATTATATTTGGGTCACCAGACCGAGCAACCATGAGACTTACAACTCTTAACTCAGGATAGATAATATGGTGAGGAGCTGAGGCCAAAACCTCAATTGCACAAATAAAACAGATCCAATGATTTAAGTATCAATGTCTTCTCTCTACAGACAAGGCATCGACAGCAAAACTCCACAAGGCACGAGCTGGACCCACATACCAATGCCCTCTCACATCAGCCATGTGAGCTATGATCGTGGCAATCTGTGGGTCGTGACTGACTATGGGACCATCCTGAAATGTTTTTGCTAGTGGTTGTAGTCTTTCCTCTTCTGTCGCATAAAACAATGTAAAAACTGATCAGCATTATGTCAACAATGAAAAATTCACGTGGGAAAATAATTGATTGTTTTATTGTGATTACATCTTAAGTGATTCAGCAACAACATGCATAACTACTAGAATGCTGTCAGATATTTACTTCTGTATCATTCACCTGCCATCCTTTCATAAACTCTTGATTCGCTGAGACTGTTTGTATTCAGTTTTTTATTTTTGCAAGTTTTATTCAGCACAGCTACTGGCTTTCCTGTCACTGTTTTGGCTCTTTGCTTTGTGATCATTGCACATAGTAGACAAGCTTACATGAGATTATGATGGTGTTATATATTCATCAGTTTAACAGGGTCCAGACCTCTGGTGTTCTTTTATTATAAATCCCACTATGGGAGATGCACAATGCAACAACACCTCCTCCTGTACAGCAGAGTAGCTGCACCCATTTTCCACCTCAGTTCAAACAGAAGTGCTTCACATTGACCCGTAAATGTCATAATTATGTCAAAGTCAAGAATTTGTTACTTTTGATGCTGAATTTATAGATGAACTAATAGCAAAAGATGGCAGGCTAGTTTGAACCATAAGTCATTTACAGTTTCTTCATGTACTTATAGCTTACAAGCTGATGTCCTCATGTTTCCTATTCATGTTTTACATCACAATGACATGAGGCTACATCTGTTCTGCAACATGTAAAAAGTTCTGTTATTGTATATCCTCCGTGGTAACGGTATAAACCTGAGATTATGGGACTTGAAGTAAGCACAGTCATGCTCATCCATCATGCTGTCATCTGCACTTTTATCTCCAAGCTATTCCTTATCCTTCCACACTGTTGGGGTTTCCTGAAGCCTCGCATACACATTAGGTTTTTACTTGTGTTTGTGTTCAGATATTTCACCTTGGGTGTGAGAAAACACTGGCCAGGGTCTGCTTTTATAAGACATGAAATCCTGCACCAGAGCTCATCCTAATCTATTCATTGTCACTCTGGGCCTGCTCACATAAATGTCAGAGTAGTTCTCATACACTAAACCTTACAGGGTTAAAGTAACAACTTCTCTCTGGATAAAGTGATTCAGCTGAAAGATCAAAAAGTAACATGCCACTTTGTCTTACTAGACAAACTTTCACCATATACAGTAGCACTTAATATGCGAGAATGGACATCCATAAGTAAATTATACAGGGTGGGCCATTTACATGGATACACCATAATAAAATGGGAATGGTTGGTGATATTAAAGTCCTGTTTGTGGCACATTAGTATATGTGAGGGGGCAAACTCCTCAAGATGGGCGGTGACCATGGTGGCCATTTAGAAGTCGGCCATCTTGGATACAACTTTTGTTTTTTCAATAGGTAGAGGGCCATGTGACACATCAAACTTATTGGTAATGTCACAAGAAAAACAATGGTGTGCTTGGTTTCAACGTAACTTTATTCTTTCATGAGCCTCTGTCAGTGCGCCCCAGGGTGGCTGTGGCTACATGTAGCTTGCCATCACCAGTGTGTGTGTGAATGGGTGGATGACTGGATGTGTAAAGCGCTTTGGGGTCCTTAGGGACTAGTAAGGCGCTATACAAATACAGGCCATTTACCATTTATTTACAAGTTTCTGACCACTTATAAAATGTGTTCAATGTGCTGCCCATTGTGTTGGATTGTCAATGCAACCCTCTTCTCCCACTCTTCACACACTGATAGCAACACCGCAGGAGAAATGCCAGCACAGGCATCCAGTATCCGTAGTTTCAGGTGCTGCACATCTCGTATCTTCACACCATAGACAATTGCCTTCAGATGACCCCAAAGATAAAAGTCTAAGGGGGTCAGATCGGGAGACCTTGGGGCCATTCAACTGGCCCACGACGACCAATCCACTTTCCAGGAAACTGTTTATCTAGGAATGCTCGGACCTGGCACCCATAATGTGGTGGTGCACCATCTTGCTGGAAAAACTCAGGGAACGTGCCAGCTTCAGTGCATAAAGAGGGAAACACATCATCATGTAGCAATTTCAAACATCCAGTGGCCTTGAGGTTTCCATTGATGAAGAATGGACCCACTATCGTTGTACCCCATATACCACACCAAACCATCACTTTTGTTGTTCCAACAGTCTTGGAGGGATCCATCCAATGTGGGTTAGTGTCAGACCAATAGCGGTGGTTTTGCTTGTTAACTTCACCATTCACATAAAAGTTTGCCTCATCACTGAACAAAATCTTCTGCGTGAACTGAGGGTCCTGTTCCAATTTTTGTTTTGCCCATTCTGCAAATTCTGTGGCCGATCTGGGTCATCCTCGTTGAGATGCTGCAGTAGCTGGAGTTTGTAAGGGTGCCATTTGTGAGTAGCTAATATCCGCCGAAGGGATGTTCGACTAATGCCACTCTCCAGTGACATGCAGCGAGTGCTACGCTGTGGGCTCTTGCTGAACGAAGCTAGGACAGCCACTGATGTTTCTTCATTGGTGACAGTTTTCTTGCATCCACATTTTGGCAAATCCAACATTGAACCAGTTTCACGAAACTTGTAAATAACTCATGAAAGAATAAAGTTACGTTGAAACCAAGCACACCATTGTTTTTCTTGTGACATTACCAATAAGTTTGATGTGTCACATGGCCCTCTTCCTATTGAAAAAACAAAAGTTGTATCCAAGATGGCCGACTTCTAAATGGCCACCATGGTCACCACCAGTGTTGGGACTAACGCGTTATTAAGTAACGCGTTACAGTAACTACGTTATTATTGTGGTAACGAGCACGGTAACTAGTTATTATGCCAAAATCAGGAACGCGTTAGTCGTTACTGGGATTTAGATAGGGTCGTTACTCGTTACTTCGTGTGGTGGCTATCGCGGAGCTTCCACAGATTCAGTAACATTAGCAAGTGGTGGAGGCCAGCAGGTGGATAAAGGAAAAGGGGACGCAGAAGGAAAAGAGACCCGAGGCGGCCGCCGGTCCAAGTGTGAACTGAACTTCAGGTAAGAAGTTATGACCTGCAGTCTCTCTGGGTCAGATATAAACCAAGTTTAGGTGGAGTTTATTTTCATTGTGCTGACTTTTTCCGTACTGCGTGCTAGCTAGCATGACGGAGTTTCTATACAGCTGGGTGGTGCTATGAAGTTAATGATGTTGCACTTTATTTTGTTCATAAGTTATTAGAGTTGCCAACCGTCCCGTCTGGTATTCGCGTTTCTTATTGAGGTGAAAAGGAACAGTTTGTCCCGTAATTCAGCTACAATGAAAAAGGCACAAAGCTGGAGTTATTCTGTCTTTACGCTGCACAGCTGCCTCTTCTTCTCTCATCCTCCCCCCTCCCTCTCCCGTTTCTACTTCAATCATGAAAACTGATCAGCTGATCGGCTCTCTTGTTTGTTTATCGCTCACTTTGCGCCGAAAGAGGAAACCAGCGGATGTCGCGCTAAACAACAGCAGCACGTTTAAGCTTGATCAGCTGTTGTTAGAATTTATTTAATATTACTTTCTAGTATCAGCTGATGTTTGCTGGAGCCACAGCTGCAAAAAAAGCTGCTGGTCATTGTTGTGATATTTTGATACCATGGTAGCATTTACAGGATATTGTTTTATAGTGATATTATACAGGAAAACTGTTACTCAATAAGGCCCATTTACTAGTTGTTTTTCTCTTTCTCTGTGACCCAAGAATTAATGTGTAAGAATCACAGGCTGGTACCTCAAGGTCGAAAATACCACAGAGACCACTTCCTTACTCCCATCCTCCCTTCCTTATCTCTTAGAAAGGAGCTTGTTAAAGGCCAGGTGGTTCGTTTCAGAATTCACTAATGAAAGAACTCTGTATTCTATGTCTAGGAGTGTATTTTGCTGGGATGATCATAAATTGTAGCTGAACTGATAAACTACACAAAGGATACTTCTTTGCTCACAAGGCAGGAAGACGTTCCCTTATTTGGTCTGTACCGGTTTGAACTGAGAATCTGTTGACACACGAACCTTTTTCCTCTATATATACTGTTGCACAGAGAATAAACCTTTGAGTCAGTTAGGAATGACACCTAGAACAGTCTCCGCGTCTTCTTGTTTTTCCAAACTGCTCCCGGTACTCCAGCTGGTACCGTGATTAACCATTGATCATGCATGAGAATATTTTAATTTTGTTTATGTTAAAGGATGAACTCTGCTTATCGCTGCCCATGTCTCGAAGGAAACCCGATCCACGGACGGAGATTTCTTTCAGTCATGATATGGTTTGGTTATCTGGTGAGAGGGAAACATGAAGATGAAACCAGGAGATGTCCTTACTGAATCATCAGAGCTGAACAGGTGATGGAGAAACAGGTTTACCTTTTAGGTGACATGAATGAGTTGAAGGGAAGTTATGAACTGTTTCTGAGAGACAAATAACCCCAGGATCCTTTTCTAAGTAGCTGACAGCTTGTTACTGTGCAGGTGCGGATCTAGCAAAGTGTTGCCAGGGGGCCATGTAGGGCATTAACAGGGAGAGGGGGGCACAAAGAAATACTTTTCTTTCTTATTCTTATTTCTTAAAATGTCTAGCTTTTAAAAAATAATTATCTGAATCTTACAACAAATGATTGATAGATTGATGCATATATACCATCAGAACAGTGTACATCACTGTCACAACAGTGTTTATTTTCTTTTTTTTTGTTTATACAATTTTTATTCATTTATCAAGAATAGCATAAAACAACACAACCAAACAGAAGAAAGAAAAAAAAAAACCACCCCAAAAAAACCCCCCACATCCACACAGACACACAAAAAAAACACATTTTCACTCAATTACCCACAGATATAGAAAGAGAAAAAGATAAACTCCAAGAATGAATTGTCCTTTACACTTGCTTCCTATTTGACTGAGAGCATCTTAATCGCAACCACCCCCCTTCAACAGTTGGGATAAATCATTTGGCAAATAAGAAAGCAAAGGGGACCAAACATTGAGAAAGAGACCCTCATTTCCTCCTAAAATAGCAACAGTTCTTTCGTAAGGAATAACTTTAAATAATTCTCTGTACCACAACGTCACAGAGGGAGGTTTATCCTTGACCCAATTAATGAGAATACATTTCCTAGCTACCAGCAATAGTTTGTGACATAATTTGCGCTGCAAGTGATTCAATGTTAATTGTTTTGAGGGCAGGCCAAGAAGAAAGTACCCGGGGTCCCTTTGAATCAGGTTGTTAAAAATATTACTTAGTTCTTGAGATATGAAGCTCCAAAATCTTTTGATTAATTTACATTCCCAAAAGTAATGAAAAAAAGTGCCAGTTTCTTTTTGACATTTACTACAAAGATGGGAAATATGAGGTGCAATCTTATGCAAGACATTAGGAACTATATAAAGGCGATGTATAATTTTGTATTGGGTTTCTCGCAAGCGGTTACAAGTAAAAGTGGAACTACTCATGTTAATGGCTCCTTTCCACTCCTCTTCGGTATATTGATTATTAAGATCTCTCTCCCATTTATAAATAGCGCTCAGTGTGTTGCTACTAAGACTATATAGGAGAGAGTAAAAAGCTGAGATAAAATGAGTTCTGTCTTTTCGCTTAATGAGAAATGTCTCAATATCATCATATATAACTATTTCTGAAGACTGTGGAATTCTAGAATGAACGAAATTACGAACCTGGAGAAAGCCAAAAAAGTGGTCTCTAGGAATATTAAAATTTGACTGCAATTGCTCAAAGTTCATCAGTGTGTTGTTTTGATACAAATCGCCAATTACCCTTAATCCCTTTTTGTGCCACTTATCGAACATGCTACAAGACATTCCTGGAACAAAATCTTTGTTTCTCAGTAAAGGAGTCAAGAATGAAGTGCAATCTTCTCTACCCAACCTTTTACGCATTTCCCCCCAGACCCTTATTGTATTATAAATGATTGGGTTATTCTTAATCCCCATTTTTAATATTGTTTTTTTGTCACAGACAGCTAAGCTCCAAAGGGAATAAGGTAAAGTGGGACCAAGAGTCTAGGTGAGAGTGAGAATTTAGATAAGCATGTAGCCACTCCCATAAGATACGGCTATGACATGCCCAATTATAAAAAATTAAATTTGGTAAGCCTAAGCCTCCCCTATCTATAGGCAATTGTAGAGTTCCAATCCTTAATCTAGGTTTCTTGCCACGCCAGATAAATTTTGAAAAGGCTTTTTCTATATCACAAGAAACTTTCTGAGTGATCAGTAAAGGTAGCATTTGTAGGGGATATAATAAACGCGGGAGAATACTCATTTTGATTAAATTCACATGCCCCATAAGAGAAAGCGGCAGTTTTTGCCATCTATCTAAATCTTTTTTAATTTTTATTATAACGGGTGATAAGTTCAGTTTCCATAAATCTTTAAGAACTGGTGGAATGTTTAGCCCAAGGTATGAAAAGCCGCTGGGGGACCATTGAAATGGATTAGAGATATCTGGCAAAGAGTTAATCTGATCACCCAGCGGCATAACTTCTGATTTCCCAAAATTAATTCTGTAACCATAGAATGAGCTGAACTCATGTATGGTGGACATAATAGCTGGTATTGATTGTTCTGGTTTTGATAAGAACAGCAAAATATCGTCAGCGTACAATGCTATCTTATGATTTGTTCCACCCACTGTTATACCATGCACATCTTGGTGCTGGCGAATAGCCTCAGCTAGAGGTTCAAGTGCTAATGCAAAGAGGAGAGGGGACAGGGGACAGCCTTGCCTCGTACCTCTTTGCAATGGAAACGCTGAAGATTGTACACCATTAGTTATGACACAAGCTTCTGGAAGTTTGTAGATAGTTTTAATCCATGCAATAAAACCCTCGCCTAAGCCAAATCTCTCTAATACATTAAATAGATATGTCCACTCGATTCTGTCGAATGCCTTTTCGGCATCTAAAGATATAACATAGGCTTTATGATTTGTCTGATTCGAGTATTGTATAATATTTAATAGTCGTCTAATATTTGTAGATGAGAAACGATTTTGGATAAAGCCTGTTTGATCAGGGTTTATGAGCAGTGGGAGAATGCCCTCAAGCCTCCTTACTAATAGCTTGGAGAGTAATTTAGCATCGACATCGATGAGACTGATCGGTCTGTATGATTCACACCTATCTGGAGATTTATTTTTCTTTAGAATTAACAAAATATTAGCCTGTCTGAGTGTTGGGGGCAATTGTTTATTCTTAAAAGAATCTAAAAACATATCAGTCAATGGTCCTACAAGAAGGTGACTTAGTTTTTTATAAAGCTCTGGGCAGAAACCATCAGGCCCTGGTGCTTTTCCTCCTTTAAGGGAGTTAATAGCAAGGCGCACTTCCTCCTCTGTCACAGGGTTATTTAACTCTTTTCTGTGACTTTCTGATAACGATACAACAGGCACCTTCTCTAGAAATTCCCGCATCTTCCCATCTGTATTACTACACTCTGATGAGTATAAGTGTATATAAAACTGCTTCATAATTCGATTAATATCCGTTGTTTTATAATGCTTAACATGTTTATTATCAAACAGTGATTGTATAACGTTTGTATCTGTCCTGCCTTTTGCTATTTTTGCTAAGAGACGGCCAGGTTTATTCCCAGATTCATATAATTTATGCTTAGCAAAGAAAATTGCTGCCTTTGCTCTTTTAGTCAGTAATTGATTTAAAGCTGAGCGGGCTGCTTCTAACTTCTTAAGTATAGTTTTGGACCTGGAGATTTTAAACTGCACAGTGTTTATTTTCATTCAAAGGCTTTATGATTTTTCCTATAATGGTGGGCCGGTCTCTAGTCAAAATGCCCGGGCCAATTTTCTGTCCCAGTCCAGCCCTGTATGCAGCTCATCTGCAGTCTGGTGTTGCCTACATCTTCCTATTCAGAAGGCAGAATTTCCGAGTTCTGAGTACAATCAAAGCACCACGACTGCAGTTTTTGTGTTGATGTAAAAGGCGCACATGACGCTGTGACGTAGGCTAGAATCATGGCAGCAGTCAATGACGGTCCAGGTGTGGGATTTCTCTCGTGGAAATGTGCACATTATCTTTTCCTTTCTATTGGTAGGTGGCACAGTGCACTTGTGGCAAGTAATCAAGCTTGAAGACTGGCAAAGTTATGGAAGCAACACGTTAACAAGAGAATTCTGAGTAAAACCAAAGTTACTTTCCCTAGTAACTAGTTACTTTGAAAGTAACGAGTAACTTGAAGTAACTGAGTTACTTTTGAGAGAAGTAACTAGTAATGTAACTAAGTTACTATTTTAAAGTAACTTACCCAACACTGGTCACCACTCATCTTGAGGAGTTTGCCCCCTGACATATTCTAATGTGCCACAAACAGGACTTTAATATCACCAACCATTCCCATGTTATTACAGTGTATCCATATAAATGGCCCACCCTGTACTATAAGGAACTTGACACACAGTCAACATGCTAACATTATTACCACATAGCCATTGGATGCATTTTTGAAATCCATTTTTCTCCTTGAAAATAAAAATATCAGAGTCCAGAGGTAGCTCTCCTGGGAGGTGATATACAGCGGCTTGCAAAAGTATTTGGCCCCCTTGAACTTTTCCACATTTTGTCACATTACAGCCACAAACATGAATCAGTTTTATTGGAATTCCACGTGAAAGACCAACACAAAGTGGTGTACACGTGAGAAGTGGAACGAAAATCATACATGATTCCAAACATTTTTTACAAATAAATAACTGCAAAGTGGGGTGTGCATAATTATTCAGCCCCCTTTGGTCTGAGTGCAGTCAGTTGCCCATAGATGTTGCCTGATGAGTGCTAATGACTAAATAGAGTACACCCGTGTGTAATCTAATGTCAGTACAAATACAGCTGCTCTGTGACGGCCTCAGAGGTTACCCATATGGACATTGAGATATGTTGACGTAGACCGATAATTAATGGACACTAAAAAGCGGAAATTGACCACAGATATTTGTCAAAGATTTTATAACAGATTGGAGAGCAAATACAGTGAATTTTTACAGGTTTATACAGATGGGTCAAAAGATCCTAAGACTGAAGCAACTAGTGTAGCAGTGGTAATTCCGGAGTTAAATTTCAAGATTGCAAAAAGAACATCAACTCGTCTGGGTGTATATGCAGTTGAATTGTATGCCATACTGCTGGCGCTAGAATGGGTGGAAGACAGCAGAGTCTCAAAAGTACTGATATGCAGTGATTCATTGTCGGCGTTATTAAGTATTGAACAAGGATACACAACTACCATCCATCCATCCATCTTCAACCGCTTATCCGAGGCCGGGTCGCGGGGGCAGCAGCCTAAGCAAAGAGGCCCAGACCTCCCTCTCCCCAGCCACCTCCTCCAGCTTATCCGGGGGAATACCAAGGCGTTCCCAGGCCAGCCGAGAGATATAATCTCTCCAGCGTGTCCTGGGTCTTCCCCGGGGCCTCCTCCCGGTGGGACATGCCTGGAACACCTCACCCAGGAGGCGCCCAGGGGGCATCCTTGTCAGATGCCCGAACCACCTCAGCTGACTCCTTTCGATGTGGAGCAGCAGCGGCTCTACTCTGAGCCCCTCCCGGATGGCCGAACTTCTCACCCTATCTCTAAGGGAGAGGCCAGCCACCCTTCGGAGGAAGCTCATTTCCGCCGCTTGTATCCGCGATCTCGTTCTTTCGGTCACTACCCACAGCTCGTGGCCATAGGTGAGGGTAGGGACGTAGATCGACCGGTAAATTGAGAGCTTCGCTTTTACACTCCCTCTTCACCACGACGGACCGGTGCAGCGTCCGCATTACAGCAGCTGCAGCCCCAATCCGTCTGTCAATCTCCGGCTCCCTTCTCCCATCACTCGCGAACAAGACCCCGAGATACTTGAACTCCTCCACTTGGGGCAGGAACTCATCCCCGACCCGGAGAGGGCACTCCACCCTTTTCCGGCTGAGAACCATGGCCTCAGATTTGGAGGTGCTGATCCTCATTCCCGCTGCTTCACACTCGGCTGCGAACCGTTCCAGTGCGAGCTGGAGACCCTCACCTGATGAAGCCAACAGAACCACATCATCCGCAAAAATCAGAGATGAGATTCTGAGGCCACCAAAGCGAAAGCCCTCCGCCACTTGGCTGCGCCTAGAAATCCCGTCCATAAAAATTATGAACAGAACCGGAGACAAAGGGCAGCCCTGGCGGAGCCCATCACCCACCGGGAACGAGTCCGACTTATTGTCGGCAATGCGAACCAAGCTCCTGCAACGGTTGTATAGGGATCGAATGGCCCGTAGCAATGGGCCAGACACCCCATACTCCCGCAGCACCTCCCACAGGACACCCCGAGGGACACGGTCGAATGCCTTCTCCAAGTCCACAAAACACATGTAGACTGGTTGGGCAAACTCCCATGCGCCCTCAAGTACCCTCGAGAGGATAAAGAGCTGGTCCAGTGTTCCGCGACCAGGACGAAAACCGCATTGTTCCTCCTGTATCCGAGGTTCGACTAGCGGACGAACTCTCCTTTCCAGCACCCTGGCATAGACTTTCCCAGGGAGGCTGAGGAGTGTGGTCCCCCTGTAGTTGGAACACACCCTCCGGTCCCCCTTCTTAAAGATGGGGACCACCACCCCGGTCTGCCAGTCCACAGGTACTGCCCCTGATCTCCACGCGACATTGCAAAGGCGTGTCAACCAGGACAGCCCTACAAACGTCCAGAGCCTTCAGGAACTCGGGGCGGACCTCGTCAACACCAGGGGCTCTGCCACCAAGGAGTTGTTTAACTGCCTCAGTGACCTCGCCCCCGGAAATTGGCGGGTCATTCCCCTCATCTCCAGACTCTGCTTCCTCCTCGGAAGACGTGTCAGTGGGATTAAGGAGGTCCTCGAAGTATCCCTTCCACCGCCTGACAATTTTCTCAGTCGACGTCAACAGCGCTCCACCAGCACTATACACAGTGCAGGTAGAGCACCGCTTTCCCCTCCTGAGACGCCTGACGGTTTTCCAGAATCTCTTCGAGGCAGTCCGAAAGTCTTTTTCCATGGCCTCTCCGAACTCCTCCCACACCCGAGTTTTTGCTTCAGCCACTGCCCGAGCCGCATTCCGCTTGGCCTGTCGATACCTGTCAGCTGCCTCCGGAGTCCCACAGGCTAACCAAGCCAGATAGGACTCCTTCTTCAGCCTGGTGGCTCCCTTCACCTCTGGTGTCCACCATTTGGTTCGGGGATTACCACCACGGCAGGCACCAACCACCCTGCGGCCGCAGCTCAATGCAGCAGCTTCGGCAATGGAGACGCTGAACATGGTCCATTCGGACTCAATGTCCCCAGTCTCCCTCGGAATGCTGTTGAAGCTCTGCCGGAGGTGTGCGTTGAAGATCTCACGGACTGGGGCCTCTGCTAGACGTTCCCAGCACACCCTCACTACGCGTTTAGGTGTACCAGGTCTGTCCAGTGTCCTCCCCCGCCACCTGATCCAACTCACCACCAGGTGGTGATCAGTTGACAGCTCAGCCCCTCTCTTTACCCGAGTGTCCAGAACATATGGTCGCAGGTCTGGTGATACGATTACAAAATCGATCATCGACCTACGGCCTAGAGCGTCCTGGTGCCACGTGCACTTATGGACACTCTTATGTTCGAACAGGGTGTTCGTTATGGACAAACTGTGATTAGCACAGAAGTCCAATAACAAAGCACCGCTCGGGTTCAGATCAGGAAGGCCGTTCCTCCCAATCACGCCCCTCCAGGTCTCGCTGTCGTTACCCACGTGAGCATTGAAGTCTCCCAGCAGGACAACAGAGTCTCCAGGTGGAGCACCTTCCAGCACCCCTCCCAGGGACTCTAAGAAGGCTGGGTACTCTGAACTGCCACTCGGCGCATAAGCGCAGATGACAGTTAGGACCCGTTCCCCGACCCTAAGGCGCAGGGAACAAACCCTCTCGTCCACCGGGAAAAACCCCAACGTACCGGCAGCACAACTACCCATCAGCAAATTAGGTATGACATTCTTTTTGCTCATCATAGACTGTCTGACCGAAATAAACATGTAGTAATAATGTGGACTCTGGCTCATGTGGGTATTTTGGGTAATGAAAGTGCAGATAGGTTGGCCAAAGCAGCTGTTAAAAGAGTCGATATAGATGCACAGATACCACTGTCAAAATCTGAAGGGAAAAGTGTAGTTTGGACAGAAAGTAGGAACTTCTGGCAAATGGCATGGGATAATGAAACAAAAGGGAGACATTTATATGGGGTGCAAAACACAATAGAAGCTAAGAGGAGTGGCGGATTGCAGAGACAGGAGGAGGTTGTTGTCAGTAGAATACGAACAGGCAACCGCCTTTTAAATGGTACTCTTTTTAGGATAGGAAAACATCCGACTGGGTTGTGTGATGGGTGACGGTTGAGCATGTACTCCTTAGTTGCAGGAAGTATGCAAGTCACAGGAGGGTGATGTGGGGTAAAATGAGTGGTGGAAGGGAACTTACGTTTGAACGAGTGGTTAAAGAGTTGAGTCATGGTGAAGGGAAAGTGGTGGTTTTTCGTTTTTTGAGAAATACTGGTCTCATCAAGAGGATCTGAGGATTCAGGAATGACGGACGATTAACAGCCAGGAGGTGGCAGTAATGCAACAGTTTTGGATGCAAGCTGCTATTAAACTTGACAGAAGAAGAAGAAGAAGAAGGCCTCAGAGGTTGTCTAAGAGAATATTGGGAACAACAACACCATTAAGTCCAAAGAACACAGCAGACAGGTCAGGGATAAAGTTATTGAGAAATTTAAAGCAGGCTTAGGCTACAAAAAGATTTCCCAAGCCTTGAACATCCCACGGAGCACTGTTCAAGCAATCATTCAAACATGGAAGGAGTATGGCACAACTGTAAACCTACCAAGACAAGGCCGTCCACCTAAACTCACAGGCCGAACAAGGAGAGCGCTGATCAGAAATGCAGCCAAGAGGCCCATGGTGACTCTGGACGAGCTGCAGAGATCTACAGCTCAGGTGGGGGAATCTGTCCATAGGACAACTATTAGTCGTGCACTGCACAAAGTTGGCCTTTATGGAAGAGTGGCAAGAAGAACGCCATTGTTAACAGAGAACCATAAGAAGTCCCGTTTGCAGTTTGCCACAAGCCATGTGGGGGACACAGCAAACATGTGGAAGAAGGTGCTCTGGTCAGATGAGACCAAAATGGAACTTTGGCCAAAATGCAAAACGCTATGTGTGGCGGAAAGCTAACACTGCACATCACTCTGAACACACCATCCCCACTGTCAAATATGGTGGTGGCAGCATCATGCTCTGGGGGTGCTTCTCTTCAGCAGGGACAGGGAAGCTGGTCAGAGTTGATGGGAAGATGGATGGAGCCAAATACAGGGCAATCTTGGAAGAAAACCTCTTGGAGTCTGCAAAAGACTTGAGACTGGGGCGGAGGTTCACCTTCCAGCAGGACAACGACTCTAAACATAAAGCCAGGGCAACAATAGGATGGTTTAAAACAAAACACATCCATGTGTTGGAATGGCCCAGTCAAAGTCCAGATCTAAATCCAATCCAGAATCTTTGGCAAGATCTGAAAACTGCTGTTCACAAACGCTGTCCATCTAATCTGAAAATCTAAAATTGATTCATGTTTGTGGCTGTAATGTGACAAAATGTGGAAAAGTTCAAGGGGGCCGATACTTTTGCAAGCCACTGTATTTCCCAACATGAATCCTCGTGGTTAGTTTGGCTGAAAAGACAAATGAACGAACAAAAACATTTATATCTCAGAGAAGAGATCTCTATTAGATATTTTTTTACCCACTTGAATGGGAACTGTTGAATGATAACATTTCATACGGTCATTGTCAGCACGACGTGATTATATCGCAACAATAGAAGAAGAAAATAATCTGTTTAGCACAGATCACTACACCATGAGCCGATTTAAATCCATTGTAGATTCTAGTAAATAATCTCCAGGAAGTTATCACTTATAAGTTCTTATTTTTAGTTTCTAGTAAATGCTAAAACATTTCCTCCTTTATTAGCTCTGGAAAACTGCCTGGAAAACCAGGTCAGACTCACAGTTCTAATGTTTCAGCGTGCTATAAAAGTAACACAAACCCACCTATCATAGGGCAGTAGCTCAGCAAAGATGCAGAGATTCATTCCTTTAACACACAGACTCACAGACAATATGAAATCTTTTGCAGCCTTCTTGTTGGTCCTTAGTTACCCGTTTGTCAGTCATGGTAAGTCCTGATTTTAAAATGTGACAATGCAATATTTCTTGAAGCCAATGAAGGTAAAATAAATAGAGCAAAATAAAAAGTTTCCCTTAAAAGTGATACATCATGCATTGAGTTAACTTGTGCTTTTTTCTTCACAGGCTGCACTTGCACAGAGGGTCCACAACAGTTTCCTGCTGTACAGATTGATGCTGGGCAGGGGAACGTTGTGATGACAGACAGCAACAATTATGCATACTTTCTGCTTGGATCACAGTGGTACAAAATGGGCTCACTCACCCTGAAGCATGTCTCAGTGGGACCTGCAGGAATCTGGGGTGTTGACCTCGACGACAGGGTCTACAAATACGTAGCTGGCAGCTTTGTTTTTGCGAATGGTGAGCTTTATCACAGACTTAAGACAGTAGAGTGTGCGCGGTAGCAGCTGTTTGAATGAATGATCTGTACCTCTGTGTGTCTTCAGGTGAGAGTTTACAGCAGGTGGATGCTGGAGGTGATGGTCAGGTGGTGGGAGTTACCTCCACCTCCACCATCCACTGTCTGAAAAGCACCATTGCCTCAGCCTACAGAGAACAGAGCACCCTGAGCTGGACAACCCTGCCTGGGCTTTTAATGTATGTCAGTTGCAGCTCAAAATATGGATGCTGGGGAGTGAACTCAGGTCAAAACATCTACTTCACAGTAAATTATTTTTTTATTTTAATGATCATTTGTGTTGTTATTTGTATGATCAAGACATCTCACCATATTTGCTTTTCATGACAGAAAGTAACACCGAGCACCTGTGGCATCAGTGGCTGGATACAAGTGGATGGTCTTGCAGTAATGGTTGAAATTGGGACTGATGGAAGCGTCTTTGTTGTAAATAGAGGAGGAGAAGTCTTCCAAAGGTAAACACTTAATCTAGTCTGAAAGCATTTTAACTAGCCCTGGCAGTATTTCTGTTCTTTCTTCTTTCTTTTTGCTTTGACTCTTTCAGTCTCTGTTTGAATCAGGTTATTGTGTTTTTGACTCCTCTGTTGTTATCCATGCAATGGATCAACCACTATTTTGCTCTTCAACCTTAGAATGACCTCTCCACAAATGAATAACAAATTGCTCACGAAGGCAATTTGTGCTTAAATCTTTCTAGAAGCGACTTTCATTGTAATGATCACTGAGCCATAAAATGTTCATGTGTAGAATCACCAGTCAAATGCTACAAAAGAAAACTAGTAATGTTTACTTATAATCATCATAGTTTCTGTAACTCAGAAACTCAGTACCTAAGAATTTTCAGATTTCAGTTATGGATTCTTTGAATGATCTGTCTCTCCTCTATAATACATTTAGGTGTTCACTTAAAAGAAATCATAGAAATCTCATTTTTCACATCTGTTAAACATATTTACCTCTTCCTTTCACGCCTGCTAAGGCAGACGGCGTGGAGAGAAGAGAATGCGGACCCAAATGCGGACAAATGAGGTGGATGTTAACAGAAAGCAAGCCTTTATTTAGGGCTGCAACAAATATTATAAAACAAATGGCAGAAAGGAAACTAACAAAACCTAAACTGGGAAAAGGTGAACATGAAACTTGAAACATTGAACTAGAAAACATGAAACCTGGAAATGTGGAGTGAAGAAGAGCAGAGGAAATGCAGACGACCCGACAAAGAACAAAGGAAAACACACAATAAATACAGAAGAGAGACACAGCTTAACCTAATCTGACACACGAGACAGGAAGGAAGCAAAACAGAAAACTAACACAGGACATGAGACTACCAAAGTAAAACAGGAAATACATGAACATAGAAACCTAGATAACTAGATGTAACACAGAACATTAACAAAATCTAAAGTCTAGAAATCACCAACAATACTAAGGAATAACCAAAGGAGCTAGAAATGCAACAGACTAGACCATGAGAAACCCCCAAATCACAGAACATGAAGTAATCAAAAACATTATATTTGGGTCACCAGACCGAGCAACCATGAGACTTACAACTCTTAACTCAGGATAGATAATATGGCGAGGAGCTGAGGCCAAACCCTCAATTGCACAAATAAAACAGATCCAATGATTTAAGTATCAATGTCTTCTCTCTACAGACAAGGCATCGACAGCAGCACTCCACAAGGCACGAGCTGGACCAAAATACCAATGCCCTCTCGCATCAACCATGTGAGCTATGATCGTGGCAATCTGTGGGTCGTGACTGACTATGGGATCATCCTGAAATGTTTATACTAGTGGTTGTAGTCTTTCCTCTTCTGTCGCATAAAACAATGTAAAAACTGATCAGCATTATGTCAACAATGAAAAATTCACGTGGGAAAATAATTGATTGTTTTATTGTGATTACATCTTAAGTGATTCAGCAACAACATGCATAACTACTAGAATGCTGTCAGATATTTACTTCTGTATCATTCACCTGCCATCCTTTCATAAACTCTTGATTCGCTGAGACTGTTTGGATTCAGTTTTTTATTTTTGCAAGTTTTATTCAGCACAGCTACTGGCTTTCCTGTCACTGTTTTGGCTCTTTTCTTTGTGATCATTGCACATAGTAGACAAGCTTACATGAGATTATGATGGTGTTATATATTCATCAGTTTAACAGGGTCCAGACCTCTGGTGTTCTTTTATTATAAATCCCACTATGGGAGATGCACAATGCAACAACACCTCCTCCTGTACAGCAGAGTAGCTGCACCCATTTTCCACCTCAGTTCAAACAGAAGTGCTTCACATTGACCCGTAAATGTCATAATTATGTCAAAGTCAAGAATTTGTTACTTTTGATGCTGAATCTATAGATGAACTAATAGTAATAGATGGTAGGCTAGTTTGAACCATAAGTCATTTACAGTTTCTTCATGTACTT